>NC_138778.1:196231013-196408513 GCF_965119305.1 Pelophylax lessonae | reverse complement strand
TCCCGTTTACCTGTAGGAAAGACCTGCCGCGCAGATGTAACGTGCTCCCTTTGCATGGACATAATTAGTGCGGCAGCTGCGGAATTACTGAGTGGCTGCCTTTTTCATCAAAGAAATCTGTGCCTGCTCGCCACATTCTGTGCTGGTATTTAACATTCTGCTTAAACAGCAATCTCCACCGCAGCCACTTTGCTCAAGCTATTCAGAGGATTTGTTAACAACTTTCTACTAAAGTTCGAAAAGAGGATTCACTGGATGACATCACCCAGGAATTTGCATATTTTATATTATTGTACATGCCAATCATACATTATTTTCATTAAAAATGTACTAAAGGTATAGTATATGCAGACCACCTGCTGAATGGCTTACTTTGAAGTAGTTGTAAACCCTTACATACACCCAATGAAGTGACTGGCCTCAGGTGACACACAGAGATGAAACAAATTCTCCTGCATAAGTTGTACCTGTTTATCTTCAGCCCTGTCTTCTCTACAGCTGTTCAAAGTACAGAATTTAGACAGCATTTTGCAACTTCAAAAGGCAGGGAGTGGAAATGTGATGTCACACACTGCACAGCAAAGAGCAGGGAGTGTAAGCTGGAACCTGAGTAGAGGGAATGGACACAAACCCTCTACAAAGTCTCATAGAGACACATGCACAACTAGGGAGGGCCATCTCCCAGGATTGTCTGGTGTCAACATAGACTGTCAGAAACGACTCATGCAGATAGCAGAGGAATGAGAGAGGAGACAGAAATCACATTAGGTGCTTTGAACAGACATACGTACATACTATAGAAGAATATAGTTTGTTCATTTTTAATTTCAGAGTTTAACAGCCACTTTACCTTTCCTTTAACCAGCCTAGCGGTAACCCCGAGCGTGACTTTTCCTGCTGTTATCGGTATCCCAGAGTCACGCTCGGGGTGAATGTGCAGAGATGTGCAGAGAGCGCAGCGGTGTGTCTTACCTTATCCTGGCGATCCAGCGATGATCTCTCATTGCTGTGACCGCCAGCCGAGATCCCTGCCACTCGTCTGTCGGTCTGAAGACTTCCTGGTTCCGTTCCCTGCAGCAGCAATGCTGCATGGGAGCGGAACTAGGGAGGGATATTCAAATGTTGCACCAACACAAACATATAAAAAGGAGGTGATACAGTGTAATCTGAGAGGATTACACTGTATTACTTTGGTAAAAGACACAGTGCCCTCTCAGTGCCCCTTGCCATTGTCATTTGTGACAAATAAAATCATTTGAAATGGCATCAAAAAAGTGCTGTCCTGCATATGCGCTTTTGGATGAGATGAGCGACTGCGACAGCGACAGCGGCAGTGACACGGAGCTGCTCGCAGAACAGAGTGACAGTGAGTCGTGCGGAGATTTGTCATCTGACTCTGACACCGACACTGATCCCGAAAGTGACGCCGATGATCCCGCACCTGACCTAAGTGATGTGCGCACTTGGTGCCCTTTAGACAGCGATGCAGCCAGGCAGCGCCCCCGAGATTCAGTTTCACTGGATCTCCTGGGATGAAGGTTGACGTGGAGAGTGACAACCCTCTGGCGTACCTGAAGTTATTTCTAACGGAGGAGGTAATTCTAAAAATAGTCACTGAAACCAACTGCTACCATGAGCAGCAGTCCGCTACGCTGTGTGCCAGATTTTCTCGATCCAGAAAATGGGAACCGGTCAGTAAAGAGGACATCTGGAAGTTTCTGGGACTCATCATCCTTCAGGGGGTGGTGGGGAAACCGCTCCAGAAATGGTATTGGACCACCAATAAGATGCTGGCCACTCCATTTTTTGGCACAGTGATGTCCGAGCACCGTTTTTCTCTGATCATGAAAAATTTGCATTTTGCCAACAACGAGGAGTTTGATGAGGCCACGCATCCTGCGCCCAAACTCAAAAAAATCTGGGAGGTGTGCCAAATGATTGTCACCAACTTCCAGTGGACCTATGTGCCAGACAGGGATGTCAGTGTGGACGAAAGTCTCATGGCCTACAAGGGATGCCTGAGCTGGATCCAATTTATTGCATCCAAAAGAGCGCGGTTCGGGATCAAATTTTACAGGCTCTGTGAGTCGTCCACAGGATATATATGGATTGCTATCATTTACACCGGGAAAGGTACATAGTTCAACCCCAAGTACAGGGGCTATGGGATGGCCACATCCTCTGTCCTTTCACTGCTGGACCCCCTTTTGAACCAGGGATATTGCGTGACAACGGACAATTTTTATACCTCTCCGGAACTTTATGAAGTTTTGCTCCTAAACAAAACAGATGGGTATGGTACTGTTAGGCCAAACCGGCGGGACAGGCCATCAATGTTTAGCAGGAAAAAGCTAAAAAAAGGAGAGATGGTTGCCTTTCAAAAGGGTAAAATGATGGCAAGGCGGTGGCGAGACAAAAAAGACGTGTGTCTCATGAGCACCATGCACAGCACCTCCACTGCCATGGCCCGCACAAAACACGGAACAGATATGCTGAAGCCGCAAGTTGTGATCGACTACAATCACACGATGGGAGGTGTCGACCGAGCCAATCAGGCAATGACCTTTTACCCGGCGATGCGGAAGCAACAAAAAAAATACTACAAAAAGATTTTTAGGCATCTCCTTGAACAGTGCCTTTGGAACGCCTATATCCTTTACAAAGCCAACACTACCATACCCCTTGTTCATTCGGATTTTATCTGGAAGGTGGCTAAGCAGATTTTCGTCAACCACCCGACACCATCATCAGTATCTGCTGACAGACCCGGACGACGCGCTGTTGACGTTGGCAATCTAGAACGCCTGACAGGCCGTCATTTTGTGGACTTTGTACCGCCCACCCCAAAAAAGTTAGCGCCTACCAGGATGTGCGTCGTCTGCTGTTCTAAGAAGGATGGCAACGGAAGAAAAGTCAGAAAGGAAACAAGGTACTATTTCCCAGATTGCAACGTCAGACTTTGTCTAGTTCCATGCTTCAAACTGTTTCACATTCAGGATGTGTATTGAATTTCTTTGACAAATTTCATTATTTTTCATTGCATTATTGAATAAAATTATATTATTGATTAGATTATAATTCATGCGTTTGTGTTTCAAATTCATCACATCTGGGATGTCTACTAGAGTCTTGTTTTGGTAAGTTTTAAGTCAGTAATTACTAAGAATTGTAGGCCTTTAATACATAACGCCAAATTTCCATGCAAAGAATTGTACCACTTTTGGTACAGAATTCCTGACATAATCATACCGCCAGGGAGGTTAAGGGGGCGCAGGATATGCAGGCTGAGAGCTCCGTGCATATCCCACTATTTATCCTTTACCTGGGTGCTGTTTTGTTCTGAAAAGACACTGTCTCCACACATTTTGGAACCCTTGGTGGCTGCAGTAATATTGACAAAGGGCCAAAGCAAGCTGCAGCGGGATCCGAAAACTCAACAATCCAGGAGGGGGGCAGATCACATGCTTGCCTGGTGCCATCTTACCTCCTCACACTGGGACAGCTGCACAATGCACATCGACCATGGAGTCCATGCGATCGGTCTCTCCCACTGCCACTTGGTCTGCTCTGACAGCGGAGGATGTTTCAGGAGCCTCACAGGCCAGTGGAGGCAGAAGCTGACACCATAAATAAGCCGATTTTGAACCCGATAGCTGGGTATAAATCGACCCTCATTTTAAGAATCGATCACCTGGCCTCTGAGCGCAGCCTGATTAAACATAATTTGCAAACGTTTAGAGGCAGACTTACTGAAGCAGAGAACTGTATAGGCTCAGTGGAAGATGTACAGGACTCACATGTTGCACAGCTAGCGGATCTTCAATCCCTGGTGAAGTCCTTGACTAACAAGATGGAGGATGCAGAAAACAGACAGAGGAGAAATAACATTTTGTTGGATCTGCTGGAGGGGGCAGAAAGCTCTCAACCAGCTATCTTTGCTGTGCAGTTCTTTAAAAAGCTGTTGGATATGCCAGACATGCCACCTACATGTGTGGTAGAAAGGACTCACAGAGTCCCCATGGGTCATTGCCCTTCTGGGGCCCTGCCTAAAGCCTTTTTGGTCCGCTTCTTAAATTTCAGAAATAGACATCTGCCTGGTTTAACACAGCTTTTTTCAGTGAGTTGTGGCGTTGGGAGAATCCAGTAATAAAAAGCTATTCACATTTGTCCAAAACTCATAGATCTTCATCTATAATTGACGTGGTGTTTGCTAATGCCCAGTTATTGCAGGGGGACGTTCGGATCACATACCCTTGTCAGTTACTCTTGGGTTCCCTTGCAGAGGTTGGGGAGTCGCATGACGCTTAAACCCTGGATGGTTGGAGGTAGAGTCAGTAACATCTCAAGTTATCCCTAAGCCTTATCAGTACTGGAAGAATAATTTAGGTCCTGCAGCCCTCCCGATCATGTGGGACGCCTTCAATGCGTGCATCCATGGCCACGATATTTCAGCCATTAACCTCCCTGGCGGTATGATTCTTTTGAATTTTAGGTGCTGAAAGCGGTACCATTATTTAGCATGTAATTCTTGTGAATGAGCAGCCCAAACCAACTGTATACATTTATTATATATATTATATATGTATACATTTATATCGGGTGCCCATATGTTGGACACCCCACAAGAGGTATAGCGCAGTTTTTTTCTTATACCATATCATGTGTAAGCAACGGTCTATCCAAAACAGTCCAACACCCCTTGCTAAATCACAGCCAGTGCTCTGAAATTTGGGATGCTCAAAGTCTCTGCTGATTTGAGAGTTCTAGCTATAACTTAGGGTGAACTTAGACAGAGTGATTTTCTTTCTTGCAACAAAAGAGAATTTCTCAATTTCCCCATTACCAGTCAGTGTTGATTGGGGAATCCCTTCCGCAGAGCTATTGTGTTCTCCCGACAGGAGGGAGGGAGGGGGGGTGGAGGGCCGTCCCGGCTAGGAGAACACACTGTGCCCATCAATCAATCAACTTGAGTACCCATATATGATTTGAATCTTGGCCGGTCCCTGACAACACTTTTGCAATGGTTGCTTTAGCAAGAAATAAAAAGATAAGATATTCACACCTTTCCATATGGCTGCATCCTGAAGCTATTGGTACAAATTGTTACACAAACTTCAACTGAGCTTTAAATAATTTTGTGACTACTATTTTACCTGGAAATGGAGTAATTAGATATAGACAATTTCACAAACCCTGCATAGCCTGGCAGGTGACACACATACTGTATTTCCTAGTTCAGCAGTGCCGCTTTCTGTGTAACCTCTCTCTTCACACACTAGACTGGACAATGAACCATAATCATCTTATCCATTTAACAGGGTGGAGATCAAGCAAGAAGTAATGCTCAACCAGGAAATAAAAGATGGATCTTCCTGGTTGTGTAGTATGTAAATTACAAGAATAGATACAAGTAATACAAACCCTTTTAGTCTATGTTCACTTCTATGCGGGCTGCGCTTGATGCATTTCTGGTTAGTTTTGAGGTGCGTTTTTGCAAGCAGTTTTCATGCATTTTGCGTTTACACACTGTATATACAGTATCTCACAAAAGTGAGTACACCCGTCGCATTTTTGTAAATATTTTATTATATCTTTTTATGTGACAACACTGAAGAAGTGACACTTTGCTACAATGTAAAGTAGTGAGTGAACAGCTTGTATAACAGTGTAAATTTGCTATCCCCTCAAAATAACTCAACACACAGCCATTAATGTCTAAACCGCTGGCAACAAAAGTGAGTACACCCCTAAGTGAAAATGTCCAAATTGGGCCCAAATTGTCAATATTTTGTGTGGCCACCATTATTTTCCAGCACTGCCTTAACCCTCTTGGGCATGGAGTTCACCAGAGCTTTACAGGTGGCCACTGGGGTCCATTTCCACACATGACATCAGGGAGCTGGTGAATGTTAGAGACCTTGTGCTCCTCCACCTTCCGTTTGAGGATGCCCCACAGATGTTCAATAGGGTTTAGGACTGGAGACATGCTTGGCCAGTCCATTACCTTTACCGTCAGCTTCTTTAGCAAGTCAGTGGTCATCTTGGAGGTGTGTTTGGTGTTGTTATCATGTTAGAAAACAGCCCTGAGGCCCAGTCTCCAAAGGGAGGGGAACATGCTCTGCTTCAGCAGGTCACAATACATGTTGGCATTCATGGTTCCCTCAATGAACTGTAGCTCCCCAGTGCTGGCAGCACTCATGCAGCCCCAGACCCTGACACTCCCACCACCATGCCTGAATGTAGGCAAGACACACTTGTCTTTTGTACTCCTCACCTGGCTGCCCCCACACACGCTTGACTAATAAGTTTATCTTGGTCTCATCAGACCAAAGGTTCAAGTAATCCATGTCCTTAGTCTGCTTGTCTTCAGCAAACTGTTTGCAGGCTTTCTTGTGCATCATCTTTAAAAGCAGCTTCCTTCTGGGACAACAGCCATGCAGACCAATTTGATGCAGTGTGCAGTGTATGGTCTGAGCACTGACAGGCTGACCCCCCACCCCTTCAACCTATGCAGCAATGCTGGCAGCATTCATACGTCTATTTCCCAAAGACAACCTCTGGATATCAGCTGAGCATGTGCACTCAACTTCTTTGGTCGACCATGGCGAGGCCTGTTCTGAGTGGAACCTGTCCTGTTAAATAGGGATGATCGAACTTTTGAAAAGTTCGGTTCGACCAGAACACCCGAACTTCACGAAAGTTCGGTTCGGATTTCAGAACCCCATTGAAATCAATGGGACCCGAACTTCTGTAATCAAAAAACACCATTTTTAAGCCCTAAAACCCAATAAATGCCCCTAAAAAGTGCCTAGGGTTCTGGGTCATGCCCCAGGGACTATTAATCACACAAAAAAAAGTTCTTAAAAATTGTCATTTTTGATAAAAAAGCCAATTATTGAAAAATTAAAAAAAAAAAAAAAGAGATTTTTTTGATTTTTACTTTGGATTTAGTATCTGGGGGGTCTAAAAGGTGTGCATGTGAAGTTTCAGCTCTGTAGCATGTCCAGAACCATGAAAAAAAAAAAAGATAATTTTTCAGTAGAACAGGGATGTGGTTCGGGAGCCTCCTTTAACTTTAACACCTATATGATCTTTTTTTCTGGTTCTGGACATGCTACAGAGCTGAAACTTCACAGGTACACCTTTTAGACCCCCCAGACACAAAATCACACAAAAAAAGTTCTTAAAAATTGTCATTTTTGATAAAAAAGCCAATTATTGAAAAATTAAAAAAAAAAAAAAAAAAAGAGATTTTTTGATTTTTACTTTGGATTTAGTATCTGGGGGGTCTAAAAGGTGTGCATGTGAAGTTTCAGGTCTGTAGCATGTCCAGAACCCCCCAAAAATTAGCATTTTCTTATAATTTTTATTAGAACAGGAATACGGCTTCTCTACGGCGCTTTTTCTTGCATTTATCGGGCATTTTTGGAGGCAGGCATGACTTTTTTTGGATTTAGTGTCTGGGGGGTCTAAAAAGTGTACCTGTGAAGTTTCAGCTCTGTAGCATGTCCAGAACCAGAAAAAAAGATAATTTTTCAGTAGAGCAGGGATGGTGGGACCCCTCTTTTACACTTATATGATCTTTTTTTGGGGTTCTGGACATGCTACAGAGCTGAAACTTCACAGGTACACCTTTTAGACCCCCCAGACACAAAATCACACAAAAAAAGTTCTTAAAAATTGTCATTTTTGATAAAAAAGCCAATTATTAAAAAATTAAAAAAAAAAAAAAAAAAAAAAAAAAAAAAAAAGAGATTTTTTGATTTTTACTTTGGATTTAGTATCTGGGGGGTCTAAAAGGTGTGCATGTGAAGTTTCAGCTCTGTAGCATGTCCAGAACCAGAAAAAAAAGATCGTTTGTATTAGAAAACTTTAAGCACAGGAATATGGCTTCTCTGCTGTAACACCTTGCCGGTTTAATAGCAGGCATTTTTTTGGGTTCTTTGCAGTCAGGAAAAACATCTGAACTTGTGTATAGTAGTACTGTGCACAAGTTCTGATGTTTTGCCTGCCTCCAAAATTCCCCAAAAAATGCCAGCAAAAACACACCTGGGCATTTTTTTTTTTGACGCTAGCGTTTTTTTTTGGCATTTTTTGGGGTTCTTTTGAGGCAGGCAAAACATCTGAACATGTGTATAGGGGGGATATATAGACATATATGTCTGAATATATACCCCTAGACATATATAGGTGTGATAGTAGCAGAAATAAATGCTTGCGCTAATGAAATCATTTACAGTAATATATTTCTGCTACTATCACACCTATATATGTCTCGGGGTATATATTCAGACATATATGCCTATATATACACCCTATACACATGTTCAGATGTTTTGCCTGCCTCAAAAGAACCCCAAAAAATGCCAAAAAAAACGCTAGCGTCAAAAAAAAAATGCCCAGGTGTGTTTTTGCTGGCATTTTTTGGGGGGTTTTGGAGGCAGGCAAAACATCAGAACTTGTGCACAGTACCACTATACACAAGTTCAGATGTTTTTCCTGACTGCAAAGAACCCAAAAAAATGCCTGCTATTAAACCGGCAAGGTGTTACAGCAGAGAAGCCATATTCCTGTGCTTAAAGTTTTCTAATACAAACGATCTTTTTTTTTCTGGTTCTGGACATGCTACAGACCTGAAACTTCACATGCACACCTTTTAGACCCCCCAGATACTAAATCCAAAGTAAAAATCAAAAAATCTCTTTTTTTTTTTTTTTTTTTTTTTTAATTTTTCAATAATTGGCTTTTTTATCAAAAATGACAATTTTTAAGAACTTTTTTTGTGTGATTTTGTGTCTGGGGGGTCTAAAAGGTGTACCTGTGAAGTTTCAGCTCTGTAGCATGTCCAGAACCCCAAAAAAAGATCATATAAGTGTAAAAGAGGGGTCCCACCATCCCTGCTCTACTGAAAAATTATCTTTTTTTCTGGTTCTGGACATGCTACAGAGCTGAAACTTCACAGGTACACTTTTTAGACCCCCCAGACACTAAATCCAAAAAAAGTCATGCCTGCCTCCAAAAATGCCCGATAAATGCAAGAAAAAGCGCCGTAGAGAAGCCGTATTCCTGTTCTAATAAAAATTATAAGAAAATGCTAATTTTTGGGGGGTTCTGGACATGCTACAGAGCTGAAACTTCACATGTACACTTTTTAGACCCCCCAGATACTAAATCAAAAAATCTCTTTTTTTTTTTTTTTTTTAATTTTTCAATAATTGGCTTTTTTATCAAAAATGACAATTTTTAAGAACTTTTTTTTGTGTGATTTTGTGTCTGGGGGGTCTAAAAGGTGTACCTGTGAAGTTTCAGCTCTGTAGCATGTCCAGAACCATAAAAAAAAAGATCGTTTGTATTAGAAAACTTTAAGCACAGGAATATGGCTTCTCTGCTGTAACACCTTGCCGGTTTAATAGCAGGCATTTTTTTGGGTTCTTTGCAGTCAGGAAAAACATCTGAACTTATGTATAGTGGTACTGTGCACAAGTTCTGATGTTTTGCCTGCCTCCAAAACCCCCCAAAAAATGCCATCAAAAACACACCTGGGCATTTTTTTTTTGACGCTAGCGTTTTTTTTGGCATTTTTTGGGGTTCTTTTGAGGCAGGCAAAACATCTGAACTTGTGTATAGTGGTACTGTGCACAAGTTCTGATGTTTTGCCTGCCTCCAAAACCCCACAAAAAATGCCAGCAAAAACACACCTGGGCATTTTTTTTTTTAACGCTAGCGTTTTTTTTGGCATTTTTTGGGGTTCTTTTGAGGCAGGCAAAACATCTGAACTTGTGTATAGTGGTACTGTGCACAAGTTCTGATGTTTTGCCTGCCTCCAAAACCCCCCAAAAAATGCCAGCAAAAACACACCTGGGCATTTTTTTTTTTTGACACTAGCGTTTTTTTGGCATTTTTTGGGGTTCTTTTGAGGCAGGCAAAACATCTGAACATGTGTATAGGGGGTATATATAGGCATATATGTCTGAATATATACCCCTAGACATATATAGGTGTGATAGTAGCAGAAATATATTACTGTAAATGATTTCATTAGCGCAAGCATTTATTTCTGCTACTATCACACCTATATATGTCTAGGGGTATATATTCAGACATATATGTCTATATATACCCCCTATACACATATTCAGATGTCATGTCTGACATCAAACATGTCCTCAAAAAAGCACTGGCAGTGGCAGCCCCTGCAGCATTAAAAAATGCTTGCTGGTGAGAAGCCACATACCTGTCCCGAAGCAGAGAAATGATCATTTCTCTATAGCGGTCACCCTGCTATGGAAGGGTTTTGTCACCCTGCCATAGCAGTCACTGTCAGTTAACCCTACACTACACTACGGTCCCCTGACACTTAACACTTTCCCTACAGAAACTAAATTTTTGAAGCTAACTTAAGTGTAAAGGAGCACTCTAACTACACTAGATATCCCTTTCCTCACACTAAAAATAGCTAAATGACACTTTTAAAGTAAAATTAACAGAACTGCTTCCACTCTCTTCCATGTCCATTATAACAATGCTGGGAATATGGCGGGGGCGATCTTATATACTGGGGGGCGTATTCACTAATGATTGGTCTAGGGACCCCCTAGTCACTCCAATCACATTCCTAGCATTCTTCTGCCCCCTCAATTGGCTTTTGCTAATGGTTCTGGTCCAATCACGGGCTTTTAAAGCCCATTTCCTGAAGCATTGCATTTTGGGCGGTTCTGGTTGCCGAATTCCGAACTTTTTGGGCAAAAAGTTCTAAATTCGGCCGAACCTCGAACACCCAATGTTCGGGCCGAACCGATGGTGGACCCGAACCGTTCGATCATCCCTACTGTTAAACCACTGTATGATCTTGGACACCATGCTGTAGCTCAGTTCCAGGGTCTTGGAAATCTTCTTATAGCCTAGGCCATCTTTATGTAGAGCAACAATTCTTTTTTTTCAGATCCTCAGAGAGTTCTTTGCCATGAGGTGCCACGTTGAACTTCCAGTGACCATTATGAGAGAGTGAGAGCAATAATACCAAATTTAACACACCTGCTCCCCATTCACACCTGAGACCTTGTAACACTAATGAGTCACATAACACTGGGGAGGGAAAATGGCTAATTGGGCCCAATTTGGACATTGTCACTTAGGGGTGTACTAACTTTTGTTGCCAGCGGTTTAGACATTAATGGCTGTGTGTTGAGTTATTTAGAGGGGACACTGTTATACAAGATGTACACTCACTATTTTACATTGTAGCAAAGTGTCATTTCTTCAGTGTTGTCACATGAAAAGATATATAATAATATATTTACACAAATGTGAGGGGTGTACTCACTTTTATGGGATATATATATTAAATTTAAAAAAAAATGTTTCTTCTTTACAATTTTTTTTTTTTTTACACTCACTAGAATTACACTGTATTACTCTAGGGAGGTGATCACATGAAAAGATATAATAAAATATTTACAAAAATGTGAGGGGTGTACTCACTTTTGTGAGATACTGTAGCTGGTTGCTAAGGAGCAGGTCGGTAAGCCAGACCCTGCATCCTTAACAACCGATGAGTCATCAGCTGTCAGCAGGGTTCCCCACTGACAGCTGAATGTTAAAAAAAGAATTGCCAGCAAAAAAAATAAAATCGGGAAAAAAATGGTGCGGGGTCCTCCCTCCAAATCCATACCAGACCCTTATTCAAGCATGCAGCCCAGCAGGTCAAGAAAGGGAGGGGGCAAGCAAGCGCCCGCTCCCCCTCCTGAACCATACCAGGCCGCATCATCTCAACATGGGGGGGGCTTTTGCAGAACAGGGCCTCTTCCCCACAACCCAGGGCTGTGTTAGTGGGGGTCAGTGGGAGGGGGTTTATTGGAATCTGAAAGCCCTCTTTCACAATGAGGCCCCCAGATCCCACCCCCCCTCCATGTGAATGAGTAGTGGGTACATAGTACGTACCTCTACCCATTCACCAAAAAAGTGTAAAAGTGAATAAAGACAGGAGCCAGTTTTTGACAATTCCTTTATTAAAAAATAAAAAACAATGTTCACCCCCCATGTAGATCCATCCTAAATCACGCAGCCACAGCCAGACCTGAAAAATGAAAAAAGCTCCACTCGCTACAAACTCTTCTGCAGACTGCATAGCCCCCCTGTGAAGTTGGCGGCCCAGCATGCACCTGTCGATTATGTCATAGAGGGGATGGTGCCACCCGGTGACATTGCCGGGTGGCCTCACCCCATAGCTATTTAGGAAATGTCACACAATAGGGCATGCAGTCCGCGGGAGTGTTCATGGCGAGCTGAGCTTTTTTTTTTTTTTTTTTCGCATTTCGGGCCTGGCTGTGGTAGCGGCAGTGTGATTGATGTGGGATCTACATTAGGGGACATTGTTTTTTATTTTTTAATAAAGGAATTATCAAAACCTGGCTCATGTTTTTATTCACTTTTACACTTTTTTTGTGAATGGGTAGGGGTACTATGTACCCCATACTCATTCACATGGGGGGCGGGATCTGGGGACCCCCTTGTTAAAGTTCTAGATTCTGATAAGCCCCCTGCCTGCAGACCCCCACAACCACAGCCCAGATTTGTGGAGAAGAGGCCCTTGTCCCCATCAACATGGGGACAAGGTGCTTTGGGGTGTGGAGGCAGAGCCCCCCCTGCCCCAAAGCACTCCCCCATGTTGAGGGCATGGGGCCTGGTATGGTTTAGGAGAGGGGTACTCGCTCATGCCCTCCTTTTCCTGACCAGTCAGGCTGCATGCTCAGGGTCTGATATGGATTTTGAAAACCATATTTATTTTTAATTTTGGCGTGGGGTTCCCCTCCAAATCCATACTAATACCATCCATCACTCATTTTTTAGCCAGCATTTTTTTTTTTTACATCCAGCTGTCAGCAGAAAACCTGACAGCTGTTGACTCATCGGTTGTTAGGGATGAGGCGGCTAGTTTCCTGGCCCGCTCCTTAGCAACCAGCTATATAGTGTTTTTAAAGAAAAAAAATGCAAAACTAATAAGAAACGCAACACCTGCGTTTCTGGTGCAACTGTGTTGAAGTCTATTACATGTAAAATGCAATCTGCTGGGGGAAAAAAAGTCTCCGTGACCCTTTTCAAAAATGCACCGGTTTTTAAAGGCAGAGATGTGAACGTGTACCATGTTAAATGGACAGTAGTGAGTTTCTGAAAAACTGAAAACGCCCAAAAAAAAGCAAAGGTGTAAACGTAGGGTTTAAAACAGTAAACATTTATTTTAAAGAGGTTGTAAACCCTCTTGTATAACTTTTACCTATAGGTAAGCCTATATTAAGGCTTACCTATAGGTGCTATAAATATCTCCCAAACTTGCAGCGTTTAGGAGATATTTACAGCGCAAACTGCCGATGACGTCATCGGCGCAGGCGTTCTGAGGGAACGGCCACCCGTGCCGTTCCTTCAGAGCTCAGTGCCGTGAACGGCGGCTCCCGCGCGCATGCGCGGGAGTGATGTAATCGCGCCTCCGGCCAATCAGATGGCCGGAGGACGCGAACCCGGAAGCGGGACGGAAGGATATGTCGCCGTCCTGTCGCTGAGGTGGCGGCACGGCGGGGGCTTCGTTTTAAGGTAAGTACTACATAATGAGCTAGTATGCGATGCATACTAGCTCATTATGCCTCTCTCTTTACAGGGCTTTTTTTTCTCGGTTTTTTTTTTTGACTTTACTTCCTCTTTAACACTGTATTTAGTTGCCTGTCTAGAGTTTTTCTTTAATAAAATTGCGGACCTCGGATTCCTCTGTTCTGTCATTTTTTTACATAAAGGTCTAAAATTGTAACACTATTAAAGATATAGTATACACCGTAGTCCTGTTTTATTACAGTATACTACATCTTGTTACAGTAACTACTGAAATTCCATAAATAGCAAAGTTTAACAGATGTCTAATATCTATATTTCACACACACCCTTTTTCTACACTGGAGAAGGTTTTTAGTATCTGTGTTTTATTTGGTGATTATTATGGCCATTTGTAATCATTAGTATTAAAAACACGAAGGGTCTGTACAGGACCTAGCTGTATTATTATCATTATTTTAAACAAAATAAAGAGCATATATATATATATATATATATATATATATATATATATATATATACATACACACATATATATATATATATATACAATATATATACTGTATATAAACACAGCATTATAAAAATGTAATAATGTTGCAGCAGAATGTCACCCCATCCAGCAGCTTAAATCTTTCATCTTCCATTTTAAGCTGTTCATCTGCTGATTCGGATGTATGGCTGCTTGTGGACACATGAGACAGAATTTCTGCATGCTGTTTGAACTCCTGTTAAGGCATTCTAGCTTCAAAGCAGCTGAATTATTAATTGAAGCTCCTTTATTTTATTTTATTTTTTTTTGTCATAATACATGGGGCCGCAGAGTCCCTGCTGCGTCAAAGTGGCCCATGTTAGCCAGGGGAAAAAAAAAAACATGCAGCCAAAAGTTCTTCCTTCTAATATAAGGAATATGTGTAAGAGGCATTACACAAGACATCTCTGCTACCATGTTATATCAAAGAGCAAAATATATTACCAGGGCTGCATTTGTGCATTACAGCAAGCAATATTGGACAAACAAAAGTGATATTGCTGCTTTGCATGGGCACTGCTGAGTTGAATTGCTTGCCATCCCCTTATATCTAGAATAGCTTGGTCAGTTTGACACTTAGGGGGAGATTTACTAAAACTGGAAAATGCAAAATCTGGTGCAGCTGTGCATGGCAACCAATCAGCTTGCAGGATTTAGTGTCCAAGCTTCATTGAACAAACTGACGTTAGAAGCGGATTGGCCGCCATGCACAGCTGCACCAGATTCTGAGGGCTCCAATTTTAGTAAATCTCCCCCATTATCTGAGGACTTCTTAGGTCCTGATGATTTGGATCAGCCTTTTTCAACCAGGATGCCTTTAGGTTTCTTCAGGGATGCCTTGGCAAAATGTCTAAAAATTGCCCCAAAATTGTACCTAAGCCGGTGGGTGGATGAAACCTGCCTTTTAGTTACACAAAGTTTTTCATGGTACACCATTATAACCTTCTAGCTGTCAACCTTCTAGCAACCAATGACATCATCAATTGATAAGGAGGATATCCTTTGCTTGCATATCATCCTTGTTTGACCCTCCCTTGCCTCTCTTCATCAGCTTTGGGGTCTCATTAGCTAAGTGATAAAGAAAAACTAAGGAAGAAGAGAAACGTTGAAATACTAGACAGTACCAGTTTGCAAAACTGTATTTGCTTTGGAAGAATATATCACCTCTTACGTTGGGTATCCTACGTGTATTAGGCTCCATGTACACGGGACGTTAGAAAAGATGTGCTGCAAGGCTAGTTTTGACGCCAGGAAAAAGCAGCTGTTAACCACTTAAGCCCCAGAAGATTTTACCCCCTTCCTGACCAGGGGGTATTTTGCGATTCGGCACTGCGTGATTTTAACGGACAATTGCGCGGTCGTGCGACGCTGTACCTAAACGAATTTGGCGTCCTTTTTTTCCCACAAACAGAGCTTTCTTTTGATGGTATTTGATCACCTGTGCGATTTTTTGATCATGCGCTATAAACAAAAAAAGAGCGTCAATTTTGCAAAAATAGCAATATTTTTCACATTTTTTTATATGAAATTCCCCAAAAAAATGTAAAAATCTAAATTTTTTAACATTTTCGGCCAATTTGTTTTATGCTACCTATGTTTGGTAAAAAAAATCGCAAAAAGCGTATTTTGATTGGTTTGTGCAAAAGTTATCACGTTTACTAACAAAGGGAAAGATTTTTGTCATTTTTTTTTTTAACGCGTAATGGCGGCGATCTGCGATTTTTTTGCGGTACTGCGACATTGCGGCGGACAGATCGGACCCTTGACTGACATTTTTGACACTTTTGGGGTTACCAGTGACATTACTACAGTAATCAGTGCTATACATATGCACTGTTACTGTAAAAATACAACTTTTTTTGAAAGGGAGGGGCTATGTGTGTCTCTAGGGGCGTGCTTTCTACTGTGATTGGCTGTGGCTTCAGATGTATGAACAGTGATCAACGGTTCCACATAGTAGAACCGTATGATCATCCTTCATACACAGGGGAGAATGACAGGCGGCTTATTTACACAAGCCGCCTGACTTTCTCCCTCTCCCCCGACGACGCGCGCGGGGGTGCGTGACCGCACGGGAGCGGGAGCGCGCCTCCGGCGGCACGCGCTCGCTCCCTAAACCCTCACAGGCTAGCGACGTAGACCTACGTCGCTTTGCCTGTGAGGGGCTGACTGCCGACGTGAGTCGGCAAGTGGTTAAACGTGCTTTCAGTAGCTTTTTCCATTGGCGTTATTGCACGTTTGGCCACGCTTGCTTTTAGCAGCGTTTTTTCTGCCTCCATTCAAAATCAATGGTTCCCTATGGGAGCCTATTGATTTGAATGGAAGTGCGACGTGCGCTGTGAGAATCTTGAGGGGGAACTCCACGCAAAAAATGGGAAAAAAACTGCGTGCGGTCCCCCCCCCCCCCCCCCAGGTTCCAAACCAGGCCCATTTTTGGTGTGGAGTTCCCCCTTAAGATTCTCACAGCGCAAGTCGCCGCCGCAAGTCGGATCATCCTGATCCGACTTGCGGTGCGACTTCCATTCAAATCAATAGGCTCCCATAGGGAACCATTGATTTTGAATGGAGGCAGAATAAACGTATAACGTGGCTGAACGTATGTTCATCACGTTCAGTCACGTTTGGTCATGTTCAGCCGCGTTTCTGCGTTTGAAACGCCGGGAAACACACGTTCGAACGCAAATAATTGCATTCTAAAAAACAACCCTGAACTCAACTGCCTGCAAATGACTGTAAACGACCATGTGTACATGGACAGATAAGATAAAATGTAGATGGGTTCAGGGGCTTCTAAAAAAAACGCCCAACTGCTCCTAAACGGCCATTTCCAGCGTCCCGTGTACATGGAGCCTTAATGTTGCTGCATTATGTACAACTATTAAAATAGTTTTTACATTTTAGAATGAGGGGCCTCAAGACGGAACATTTTGGAGAGTGCCTCAAGATTGTCCATAATTTTAAAGGGTTCCTTGACTGAAAAAAAGCTTTAGAAACCCTGATTTGGATAACCATAGGTTCAGTGGTTCAATGGTGTTGGTATAGCAGTATAGTTACTCATAAACCAAGATTACCCTGTACCCTTGAAGAAACCATGTGTGAAGACTTGAGGATCTATATAGGCTCGGCGCACTGTACTGTTGCCTTTTCTCACTGAATCAAGACTTTATTAACAGAAACACTGAAATGCACTAAAGGATTGCTGCAGTAGCTGTATTTTACACTGACAAGTCAACCATTCTACTGCACACCAAGCTCTTAAGGTGTCACTAAAACACATGATAAAAAACTATCAATAAAGTGTGTATTACAATCTGTTCATACTCACTCAGTCACTATGAAATTTGTTTTCTGTGTTCTGCAAAAAGCCTGGTTGATCCTGCGGCTCTCTATCTCTACCTTCTGTTCATGTCCCCAATTCAGCTAAAGATTTTGCAGCTGTGGTGGCAACTCTGCACATGCTCAGTTTTGAGTGATGCCCCATACACAAGTGCAGATTATCTGCAGACTTTTGTCTGCAGACTTACCAAAACCATATAATATGAGGTCAAACCTAAACACTTTCAATTTGTATGCAATCCGGCAGGCCCTTGCACTACATAGAAAAGGTAAGTCTGCAGACAAAAGTCTGCAGATAATCTGCACGTGTGTACGGGGCATGAGTTTCCATGCTGAGCATTTCCTCCCCATCACATCTGAGCAGCCCATGTGACTATAGAGTCACACATGTGGTCGTATACATGGTGGTAAATGACAGCCCACTCCATTCCTCCTCCTCCATGCCCACTAACCAGCTATACACATTGGGGGTGGGATATTACATTTAGATTATTGGAGGCATCACCTCCCTCTTATTCTAAGACAGGGGAATGGCACCCATATTATGTTATTTCCACAAAATAAAAGGATTTGATTTAAAATATATATATTTGTATGACAACCTAAAACAGTTTATTGATATTAATCATTTATTTTTACTCTGTATTCCAAAGGCTGTTTTTTCATTTTGAACATGTGACCAGCAGCAGAAGACTAGAAGCTCCTCCTACTTATGTTTCCCTGCACACAGGCTGGGAAAGAGCTGGGTCGTGTGACAGCTGTATATTGAGTAGGAAAAAGGTACTTCAATGTTTTTTGTTTTTTTTTAATTAAAATAATTACATTGCCATCATCTACTTACAGAAATAAAAGGGACAATGTATTTTAACCACCTGCCGACTGCCGCACGACTATTTATGTTGGCAGTCAGCCCCTCACAGGCAAAGCGACGTAGGGCTACGTCGCTAGCCTGTAAGGGTTTTGGGAGAGAGCGCGCGCCGCCGGATGCGCGCTCCCGCTCTGTCACGGCCCCCCCCCCCGTCCGTGACAGCGGGAGAAAGGCAGGCGGCTAGTGTAAACAAAGCCGCCTGTCAGCCTTCCCTGTGTAAGAATAGTGATCATACGGTTCTACTATGTAGGACCATTAATCACTGTTCTTACACATCAAGCCACAGCCAATCACAGTTAGAATCACGCCACTAGGACACACTTAACCCCTCCATCTCCAATACAGTTAACTACTTCATTGTCAGTGTCATTTTTACATATGTATAGCACTGATTACTGTAGTAATGTCACTGGTAACCCCAAAAGTGTCAAAAATGTCAGTCAGGGGCCCGATCTGTCCGCCCCATTGTCGCACTCCCTCAAAAAAAATCGCAGATCGCCGCCATTACGCGTTAAAAAAAAAAAAACAACAAAAATGACAAAAATCTTTCCCTTTGTTAGTAAACGCAATAACTTTTGTGAAAACCAATCAAAATACGCTTTTTGCGATTTAAAAAAAAAAAAAAAAAAAATTGGCCTAAAATGTTAAAAATTTTTGATTTTTACATTTTTTGGGGGGGGGGGGTAATTTCATATAAAAAAAATTGAAAAATATTGTTATTTTTGCAAAGTTGACGCTCTTTTTTTGTTTATAGCGCATGATCAAAAAATCGCACAGGTGATCAAATACCACCAAAAGAAAGCTCTGTTTGTAGGAAAAAAAGGACGCCAAATTTGTTTAGGTACAACATCGCACGACCGCGTAATTGTCTGTTAAAGTCACGCAGTGCCGAATCGCAAAATACCCCCTGGTCTTTTAGCAGGAAAATCCTCCGGGGCTTAAGTGGTTAATAAAAATAATTACAGTGCCATCATCTACTTACAGATATAGAAGGGATTATGTATTTTAAACAGCGTGTGCTTAGTTTTATTTCAAGAAGTGTTATCTCAGAAATATCAACTTATATTAAAAAACAATCATTTGTACCTAGCTGCCTCATCAATCTGGTCTTTTTGGCTCTTCTACACCTCAAATCCAATTATATCTGTCAGAGACTGCAGTGGAAAGGTTAGGCAGAACTGGGAATACAGATGGGAGTACATGGATTGCATAAAACGCATAAAACGCCAGTGTGTAATTCAGGTTTTCATCAACTATTAGGATAATTGTACTTACACATTGTAATAAGCGCTAAGATCAAGGACTTGCGTATGTTACATTTTGTGAATCTTTTGTCAAGTCTTCCTGATGTCACTGGTGGTAAACATCATAATGGGTACAAAAGCATAGAAATGTAAAACACTGTTTCATGCATAAACCCTTGCAAACAAACATTGAGAAAAACAGAACCTGATATCTATTTTGAGTTTAAGTGATTGTAAAGTATTGTGTTTTTTGTTATCTTTTTTTTTTTTTTTTTATAAATAACAAACTTGTTATACTTAAGCCCCGTTCACACTGGGGCGACGCTACTTCCCGGGGCGGCCTGTAAAGTCGCGGTGCGACTTGAAGTCATTGAAGTCTATGCAGGTCGCTCCGTTTCGCCCCAAAGAAGCTCCGGACCCTTTTTCTAAGTCGGAGCGACTTGTGTCGCTCCTATTAGAACGGGTCCACAGCTTCTCTATGGAAGGCGGTTTTTTTTAACGCGTAATGGCGGCGATCTGCGATTTTTTTAGTGGTACTGCGACATTGGGGCGGACAGATCGGACCCTTGACTGACATTTTTGACACTTTTGGGGTTACCAGTGACATTTCTACAGTAATCAGTGCTATACATATGCGCTGTTACTGTAAAATGACACTGGTAGTGAAGGGGTTAACTTTTTTTGAGAGGGAGGGGTGGTGTGTGTCCCTAGGTGCATGATTCTAACTGTGATTGGCTGTGGCTTGAGCTGTAGGAACAATGATCAATGGTCCTACATAGTAGAACCGTATGATCATTGTTTCTACACAGGGGAGAATGACAGGCAGCTTGTTTACACTAGCCACCTGCCTTTCTCCCTCTCCCCCGACGATGGCTGAGTGACCGGCGGCCATCGGGTCCGCCGGTCACACGTGCGGGGGGCCCGTGACCGCGCGGGAGCGCGCCGCCGGCCTGTGAGGGGCTGACCGCCGCAGTATATGTACTTGCGGCGGTCGGCAAGCGGTTAAATGCATAAGCAAGTAATGTCATGCACTTCTCATTGTCAATAATGTTGGAATACAATGTATTTTATCTCAGATGCCAGTTTCGATCTTAGGACTTAAAGTGATACTGAAAAGAGAAGTATTATATGATATAATTAATTCACATAAATCATATATATAGTTAGGGTCAAAAATATTGGCACCCCTGCATTTCTGTCAGAAAATGCCCCACTTTGCCCAGAAAATTGTTGCAATTACAAATGTTTAGGCATTCTTGTGTTTTTTTTTTGTTTGTATTGGTATGACACAAAAAAAGAGAAGCAAAAAGCCAAATCTGACACGTTTCACGCAAAACTCCAAAAATGGACTGAACAAAATTATTTGCATCTTCTCAAAATTGTAAGAAATAATTGAATTCCAAGTTTGTGATGCGCCTGTAATTTGTAATTAAACTCACCTGTATCAATTAACAGGTGCTGACAACATAGGAATCACACTGGCAACCAGATAAAATGGTGAAAAATGTACTCAAACTTTCTATTGTGTGTTCCTGTGTGCCACCCGGAGCATGGAGAAGAGAAAGAGTAGAAAAGAATTGTCTGAGGATTTGAGAACAAAAATTATGGAAAAGCATGGGCAACCTCAAGGTTACAAGTCCATCTCCACTCCAGAGATCTAAATGTTCCTGTGTCCACTGTGCACAACATTTTCAAGAAATTTATAGCCCATGGCACTGTAGCTAATCTCCCTGGACATGGACAAAAGAGAAAAATTTATCAAAGATTGCAAGAAAGGATTTTTCGAATGGTGGAAAAAAAAAAACCTCAATCAACCTCTAGACAAATTTAAACTGACCTTCAGGCCCAGGGTACAACTGTGTCAGCTCACACTATACGTCGCCATCTGAATGAAAAGGGACGCTATGGTAGGAGACCCCACTGCTGACAAGGAAACATAAAAAACCCAGATTGGAGTTTGCCAAAACTTACCTGAGAAAAAACAAAATTCTATTGGGAGAATGTTCTGTGGACAGACGAAACAAAATTACAGCTTTTTTGGTAAAACCCATTATTGTACTGTTTTCAGAAAAAAAAGAGGCCTTTAAAGAAAAGAATACAATCCTTACAGTCAAACATGGTGGAGGTTCACTGATGTTTTGGGATTGATTTGCTGCTTCAGGCACTGGATGTCTTGACCATGTGCATGGCAATATGAAATCTGAAAACTACCAAAGAATTCTGGGGTGCAATATAGGGCCCAGTGTCAGAAAGTTGGGTCTTCGTCAGAGGTCATGGGTCTTACAGCAGGACAATGACCGCAAGAACACGTCAAAAAGCACCCAGAAATGTTTTTGAAACAAAGCGCTGGAGAGTACTGAACTGGCAACAATGAGTCCAGATCTACAGTAAATCCCATAGTAGAGCACCGGTGGAGAGATCTCAAAACAGCAGCTGGGAAAAGGAACCCTTCCAATCAGAGAGACCTGGAGCAATTGGCGAAAGAAGAATAGTCCAAAATTCCAGTAGAGAGGTGTAAGAAACTCATTGATGGTTACAGGAAGCAATTCATTTAAGTTATTTTTTCCAAGGAGTGTGCTACCAAATATTAAAATTAAGGTGCAAAAATTGTGTCCAGTCCATTGTTGGAGCATACTGTAATGTATATTAAAACTAAGCATTTTGTGAGTTTCTTTGTGAATGTAACCAATCAGCATACTATATCCTGTCCCCATTAGAGATGGGCAGGATGTTTGAGTCGAGTGTAAGTTCGACTCAAACATAGGGTGCTCATGTGTTCGCCGAACACACGAACACCCGGGGCGCTTGGCGGCAAGTTCGCCAACCTATGAGCGCCCCATAATGCACTGCACGATTGCACTGCATTAAGTGCTTGTGATTGGCCAAAGCATGCACCTGACCTATATGTTTGGCCAATCACAGCATAATGTCCTGTCAGAGCCATGATTGGCCAAAGGCAGGGTGCCCTCAGTTGAAGTCCGTGATGATGAAACGCGTAAGAGCGTGAGCACGCGGTCACCAGGGTTACCATCAATATCTGACGTCACACCCGGAAGGAAGCCGACAAGGTACCAGGTAGTTTACCGTTACAGAAGGGGAGACAATTTTCGGGCACTTGGTAACCATACTATATGCTGATTTTTATCTGTTCACATGTGAGTGCAATACTTGAGAGATTTATGTTTGGGGATTATCTTTAATACACTTTGCCACTAGCAGGATTACGCTATTTTGCTATTTATTTACATGCACACCTTACTATGCTGAATGCGGTCCATCCATCTTGGTGAGGAGTCATTTGGTTCCAGTGTCTCTATACCTTGAGGAATTTGTCCATCTGGGTTTGATACTACAGGCTTAATTTTAAGCTGCCTCTGGTAAGTGTATTACCATTAGGCGTGCACAGCAGTGAGGTGGAGGCTTTCTGCTTGTTGTATGCACGTGGTTGGATGCACTTACCTGGCTATTATTTGAACTGTTTTTTCTTGCTGATTCCGAATAGTGTGCATGAAGATTTCCCAACATCTGACTCAATTTAAAGTTTTTTATTGAGGACTTTCTCTTGTTACATCATATGTGCTATGATCAGAGGTGTATTTGGATAATACACCATTAGCGCCGCTAGTGGACTCTTGAGGGGTTTTATTTGATATATTTTCTTAGAGTGCACCTATTTTGGATATATATATATATACCGTATTTATCGGCGTATAACACACACTTTTTCCTCCTAAAAATGGAGGAAAAAGCAATAGTGTGTGTTATACGCCGATATAAAAAAAAACAAAAAGGCCAGGAAGCAGCACCAAGAGCAGAAGGGGGCGGGCCGAGCCGAGGAGAAGGAAGGACGAGCTGTCATAGGATGTCCCGCCTCCTCTGCCGAGACGTGTGACGTCTATCATAGGCATGACTTCCGATGACAGCGATCGCTCGATCTCCCTTCTCCTCGAACCGGCCCGCCCCCTTCTGCTCTCAGCGCTGTTTCCCGGCCTTTTTTAAAACTGATTCGGATAGTGCCAATGGCGCTTGCGAGGCTGCATATATGGACACTGCGCTGGCGAGGCTGCATTGCTGGAGACTGCTGATGAGGCTGCATTGCTGGAGACTGCTTATGAGGCTGCATTGCTGGACACTGCTGATGAGGCTGCATTGCTGGACGCTGCTTATGAGGCTGCATTGCTGGACACTGCTGATGAGGCTGCATTGCTGGACGCTGCTTATGAGGCTGCATTGCTGGACACTGCTGATGAGGCTGCATTGCTGGACACTGCTGATGAGGCTGCATTGCTGGGCACTGCTTATGAGGCTGCATTGCTGGACACTGCTTATGATGCTGCATTGCTGGACACTGCTGATGAGGCTACATTGCTGGACACTGCTTATGAGGCTGCATTGCTGGACACTGCTGATGAGACTGCATTGCTGGACACTGCTTATGAGGTTGCATTGCTGGACACTGCTTATGAGGCTGCATTGCTGGACACTGCTGATGAGGCTGCATTGCTGGACACTGCTTATGAGGTTGCATTGCTGGACACTGCTGATGAGGCTGCATTGCTGGACACTGCTTATGAGGTTGCATTGCTGGACACTGCTGATGAGGCTGCATTGCTGGACACTGCTGATGAGGCTGCATTGCTGGACACTGCTGATGAGGCTGCATTGCTGGACACTGCTGATGAGGCTGCATTGCTGGACACTGCTGATGAGGCTGCATTGCTGGACACTGCTGATGAGGCTGCATTGCTGGACACTGCTGATGAGGCTGCATTCATGGGCACTGGTGAGATGTCATTTGATTTAAAAAAATGTTCTGAGTTAAAAGCTGTTTATTTTATTTTTTTTTTATTTTTATATATATACTACTTATAGCTCCCTTCTATACTGTGCTATAAAAACCATCTCTTCCTTGTCAACTGTCAAACAAAATATACTGAAGGATAAATATGGGGGTTTTTTTAACGCTCATCAGTGTTGCTTCAAAATAGACATCTGTTAAAAGATTTCAGAGCAGCCAGTGAACCTAAAGGGAATTCATAATAGAGAAGGAGGACGTCCTTTTTTGGAGTGAGAGGGTGTAGAGCAAATGTCAGTGTTTCTTTAAGGCAACCAGGCAAGAAATCAGAAGAAAGATTCTCTTTAATCTCGCACACAAACCCACAGTAGAAAAGTAAATAAGTTTAGATAGTGTAGAACATCACAGTTTCTGCTCACAAATGAGAGTTTCATTTTGGTACTGACTATTCTGTGAACATATTTTGCTTGTTTGTTAAATGACATAGTGAGCTAGGTTAAAAAAGGTACATCAGGTTCAAACGGTCCCCAAAAATGTGGCGAATTCAAACTTACCTTCATGAGGGTGGGGCCTTTTCCAAAATATGGTAGTTGGATTCCCAAGGTAAAAACAAAAATATACATTTACCATTCATAATAATAAAAATGACTTCATCATATGCAAGTTGTTTTTTAGTAATTTTATTATAAAATTCATATATAGCATTTAAACCCCTTCTGCCATTCAATGAACCACCTCCTGCCCGGTTTATAATTATAATAATGCTTACCATTATCTCAGAAGGACGTCACAAGATGTCCCGCCACTCGCACACCTAAAGCGTAACCAAGGGCCTGCGCAAAGACAAGATCTGCGATCTGCTGTGTCCACCCGACAAAGCGGAACACAGATCAGTGTACTGGGCTCTCCTTGGTGCCATGTGATCACTATGACCAATCACTTGTGGGATGTACACAATGACTTTCATTTATAGCCATTCATTGTGTACAATTCTGATCTCTGTGATTGATTAATCACAGCGAACCTGTATCATGTGATAGCTGTGGCCAATCACAACTATTACAATTGTACACAAAAGCACATGAATGGTTGCTTATAACAGTAATTGTCACAGTAATAGGCAATTGTAGTGTAAAAAAAAAAATCTTGATCACATCCCTAGAGTAATACAGTGTAATTCTAGTGAGTGTGTAAAAAAAAAAAAAAAAGAAAAGAAAATTGTAAAAAAAGAAAAATTTTATTTTTTATATAATTTTTATTTTTTAATAATTATATATATTTTTTTTAATTGAATATATATATATATATATATATATATATATATATATATATATATATGTATGTATATATATATATATATATATATATATATATATATATATATATACATATATATATATATATATATATATATACATACATATATATACATACATATATATATATATATATATATATATATATATTCATATATAAATATATATATAGTATCTCACAAAAATGAATACACCCCTCACATTTTTGTAAATATTTTATTATATCTTTTCATGTGACAACACTAAAGAAATGACACTTTGCTACAATGTAAAGTAGTGTGTGTACAGCTTGTATAACAGTGTAAATTTGTTGTCCCCTCAAAATAACTCAACACACAGCCATTAATGTCTAAACTGCTGGCAACAAAAATGAGTACACCCCTAAAACATGAAAATGTGAAATGTGAAAATGTCCGTATTGGGCCCAATTAGCATTTTCCCTCCCTGGTGGCATGTGACTGTTAGTGTTACAAGGTCTCAGGTGTGAATGGGGAGCAGGTGTGTTAAATTTGGTGTTATCACTCTCACTCTCTCATACTGGTCACTGGAAGTTCAACATGGCACCTCATGGCAAAGAACTCTCTGAGGATCTGAAAATAAGAATTGTTTGCTCTACATAAAAATGGCCTGGGCTATAAGAAGATTGCTAAGGCCCTGAAACTGAGCTGCAGCATGGTGGCCAAGACCATACAGTGGTTTAACAGAACTGGTTCCACTCAGAACAGGCCTCGCCATTATCGACTAAAGAAGTTGAGTGCACATGCTCAGTATCATATCCAGAGCTTGTCTTTGGGAATTAGATATATGAGTGCTGCCAGCATTGCTGCAGAGGTTGAAGGGGTGGGGGGATCAGCCTGTCAGTGCTCAGGCCATACTCAGCACACTGCATCAAATTTGTCTGCATTGCTGTCGTCCCAGAAGGAAGTCTCTTCTAAAGATTATGCACAAGAAAGCCCGCAAACAGTTTGTTGAAGACATGCAGACAAAGGACTTGGATTACTGGAACCATGTCCTGTGGTCTGATGAGACCAAGATAAACTTATTTGGTTCAGATGGTGTCAAGTGTGTGTGGTAGCAGCCAGGTGAGGAGTACAAAGACAAGTTTGTCTTGCCTACAGTCAAGCATGGTGGTGGGAGTGTCATGGTCTGGGGCTGCATGAGTGCTGCCAGAACTGGGGAGCTACAGTTCATTGAGGGAACCATGAATGTCAACATGTACTGTGACCTACTGAAGCAAAGCATGATCCCCTCTCTTCCGAGACTAGGCCGCAGGGCAGTATTCCAACATGATAACAACCCCAAACACACCTCCAAATCGACCACTGCCTTGCTAAAGAAGCTGAGGGTAAAGTTGATGAATTAGCCAAGCATGTTTCCAGACCTAAACCCTCTTGAGCATCTGTGGGGTATCCTCAAACGGAAGGTGGAGGAGCGCAAGGTCTCTAACATCCGCTAGTTCCTTGATGTCATCATGGAGGAGTGGAAGAGGACTCCAGTGGCAACCTGTGAAGCTCTGGTGGACTCCATTCCCAAGAGGGTTGAGGCAGTGCTGGAAAATAATGGTGGCCACACCAAATATTGACAATTTGGGCCCAATTTAGACATTATCAATTAGGGGTGAACTCACTTTTGTTGCCAGCGGTTTGGACATTGTTGGCTGTGTGTTAAGTTATTTTGAGGGGACAACAAATTTACACTGTTATACAAGCTGTACACTCATTACTTTACATTGTAGCAAAGTGTCATTTCTTCAGTGTTGTCACATGAAAAGATATAATAAAATATTTACAAAAATATTAGGGGTGTACTCACTTTTGTGAGATACTGTATATACTGTTTATATACACTGCTCAAAAAAATTAAAGGAACCCTTTTAAAACACATCAGATCTCAATGGGGAAAAATATCATGCTGGACATCTATACTGAGATGGACTGGGTAAATTGTTAGGAACGAAAGGATGTCACATCGTTTGATGGAAATGAAAATTATCAACCTACAGAGGGTTCAAAGACACCCCCAAAATCAAAGTGAAAAAAATGATACAGCAGGCTAGTCCATTTTGCTGAAATTTCATTCCAGCAACTCCAAATGGCTCCCACTTGCTTTTATGCATGCATGACAACATCGGGGCATGCTCCTAATGAGATGACGGATGGTGTCCTGGGGTATTTCCTCTCAGATCTGGACCAGGGAATCACTGAGCTCCTAAACAGACTGAGGTGCAACCTGGCGGCAGCGTATGGACTGAAACATAATGTCCCAGAGGTGTTCTATTGGATTTAGGTCAGGCGAGCGTGGGGGCCATTTAGTGGTGTTGACTCCTTCATTCTCCAGGAACTGGCCACATAAGGACTCGCCACATAAGGCCGGGCATTGTCGTGCACCAGGAGGAACCCAGGATCTACTACACCAGCGTAGGTTTTGACAATGGGTCCAAGGATTTTATCCTGATTCCTAATGGCATTTGGCATTTGGGGTGGCATTGTCTAGCCTGTAGAGGTCTGTGCGTCCCTCCACGGATATGCCTTCACAGTCCATCACTGACCCACCACCAAACCGGTCATTACAGGCAGCATAATGTTCTTCATGGCTTCATGAGACCCTTTCATGTCTGCCACATGTGCTCAGGGTGAACCTGCTCTACTTTGTGAAAAGTACAGGGCACCAGTGGAGGACCTGCAAATTCTGGTGTTCAATGGCAAATGCCAATTGAGCTCCACAGTGCTGGGCAGTGAGCACAGGGACCACTAGAGGACATTGGGCCCTCAGGCCACCCTCATAAAGTCTGTTTCTGATTTTTTGGTAAGAAACATTCACACGAGTGGACTGCTGGAGGTCATTTTGTAAGGCTCTGGCAGTGTTCATCCTGTTCCTCCATGCACAGAACAGATACCAGTCCTGCTGATGGGTTAAGGAACCTCTACGGCCCCATCCAGCTCTTTTGGAGTAACTGCCTGTCTCCTGTCTCCTCCATACTCTGAGACTGTGCTGGGAGTCACAGCAAACCTTCTGGCAATGGCAACATATTGATGTGCCATCCTCTATAGATGGAATGCCTGTGCAAACTCTATAGGGCCCAGGTATCGCCTCATGCTATCAGTAGTGACACTGACCCTAGCCAAATGCAAAACTAGTGAAAAACAATCAGAAAAACATTTCAGTGGCCTCCACCTGTAAAACCATTCCTGTTTGGGTGGTTGTCTCAGTGTTGCCCATCTAGTGCATTTGTTAACACCAAAGCAGCTGAAACTGATTAAGAACCCCTACTTAACTGACCAGATCAATATCCCAGGAGCTTAATCGACTTTTTACTGTACTCTGAATAAAAAGTGTTTCTTTAATTTTTTTGAGCAGTATTTATATATATATATATATTGTGAGGGATTAGCTCGGTGGTAGGCGTAGATGACTCCTTGGGGGGTGCGTTTTCACAGAGAAATAGCCCAAAAGTGCTTGCAAACAACAGGTTTATTCTTCAAACAAGTGCATGCAGCAAAAACATCAAAATAAAATAAAACAAAATAAATCCTTGCCTCTGTGGGCGGCTACCTTCTCACGCTGGAACCTACCTAAGAATTCTTTCCAACCTACTGTTGGGCCGACACTGCTGATCCTACAGCAGACACTCAAATGTCCATTTGTTTGCTTTTCACACAGCACAAACATTGTCCATTGAACATGTCCCTTTGTTTTCTTTCACACAGCACATGTTCATTTATAACAGGATCCTTTACTCTTCAGATTCTTCACATTGAACATAGTTCATTTAACAGGTCCCTTTACTCTTCACACTCTTCACATGGAACACTTCTCTTCACACTCTTCACATGGAACACTTTGTCTTCTCACCTTTGAGACGTCTTCACTCGTGGTTACCCTCCTTAGCTTCACATCGCTGTAGGGGGTCTTCTCCCATGCTCACCAGCTTGTCGGGAGGCACACATCCGACTGTCCCCCTCTCCCAGCCCACACGGCGACAGGCGGCAGCAGTCCTTCTCCCATGCCCACACGGCGTCGGGAGGTACACGTATGTCTGTCCTCCTCTTCCCAGCTCACACAGCGACAGGAGGCAGCACTCAATAGATTTTCTCTGGACAAATTATAGAGTCCTTGATTCCCTCATTCTGAACAGGTGAAGGCCTTTCAACTTCCTGCTGGCTAGCTCTGTAGCCAACACCCTAAATTAATTAATGGACTTCTCAATCAGGTGGAAATGTATCTCCTTCCTGTGACTACATTCCCAGATTTAGCTGACTTCCTGTCACATACCCCCCCCTCTTGTTTCAACCCTAGGGTTGGGACACATATTTCCAGGCACGCATGTGTCAGGCACTGCTGACTCACTGATAAGCCTCCTATTATCCTCAAGCTTCCGGATGAAACTGTTTTGTCATCTTCATTGACGGATTTCTCATAAATGCCACACAGTTTGTCTCTCATCTCATATACACATTCTTCAACTGCATTTTTGGCATCATTTCGCTCCTTCTTGTTTCTGTCATCTTCATTGACAGCTTTCTCATAAATGTCAGACAGCTTGTCCCTCATAACCGTCTGTCCAATCCACCATGGAGGACCGTGATCCATAGGCAACTCAATTGGGCTAGTCTTAATGTCTTCAACATTCTTAAGACGCCTCTCTCTGCAATCCATAAATGTTTTCCACAAAACTTTGAGAACCTTTGCTTCACTAAGCTTTGTTCCAAGTAGGGACTCTTGACATCCCTCTGTGACTTGAGTTGCCTCTCCATACATCTGTACACAATCATTGACTTTTTGTTGTAAAAGGGAATGATCTTCCTTCTTGAGCTTTGCTTGCTCTAAGATGCTGTGCAGAGGATTTTCCAATTGAGACAACAGGCTGTCACACATTTCTTCAAAGTGACCCCTGTTCCTTTTCCCAGAGATATCAATATCATTCACCAAACATTTCATATTCATAGGCAGATCTGAAGCATTTGCACTCATCAACTTCTTAAACTTTTCACCCTCCTGAGCGAGTCGCAGTAAAGGCCTACTATTTGATTTGATATTGAGTTTATATTTCTTGCCAAACTCTTCACAGAAGAAGCCAACCAGAACATCATCAACTTTCCTTCCACCAACATAGGGGTCAAAGGCAACAACACAGTTGAACCCAGCGATCTGGGTGGTATCCATTATAGACCTCCTCTCTGCATCAGTGAAGAAGCATGGAACTGCAACACATTCTTTTACAGGTTTCTTCAATGCACTTTCTGCTGAACTATTTGACCGCTCAAGGTCACCTAGTTCTTTTTCTCTATCTGAATTCCACATGGAATGCATCTCAAGATCACGATCAAACTTCTGCCACCCGTCTTTCACCAGTTCCATTTTGGAAACACTCCCTGAAAGGCACTTATTCATTTGCTTCACGTTTTCACCAACAGCCTTAGTTTTCTCCACTAGGTTTTCAGCCTGAACTGAGAAATCATCACATTTCTTACTCAGCTCCTTTGTTTGCTGAAGTTCTAATGATACATTTTCCAATGCTTGAAGTTTTTGAAGGAACGGTTTATTCCAAAGGGGTGATTCAAGCCACATGTCGTCACATTTCTGAGGCTCACTCAGGACAGACCCCAAAACACTGATCCTTTTAAAAACTGCATCAGGCACACTATCCCCTCTTTGGGACAGATCCTCTGTTGCCTGGAATTCCTCTTCCAGTTCCTGCAACGGAATCTTCATCTCTTCTACTTGCTGTTCTAAGGCTCGCTTAGACTTTTCTAGCTCCTGAACGCTTTTCACAACATCATCCTTGGAGCTGACCAATTCTTCCATTTCTGTACGCAGCTGTTTAACACTTTCTAGTTCAGCCTTACACTCTAGAGCTTCCTCCAAAGAGCGAGCCAAGAACAGGGCTTTGCTCTCGTTATCACGCACCTCCGTTTCTGCACGGGCGCGTTCTTCTGCATATTTTGCAGACACAGTCTTCTCTTCACCAAGCATCTGATCAAACTTCTTTTTCACATCTTCAACACACTGTAATGAACCAACGCTTTCTTCCATGCGTTTTTTCATATCCGCTATCTGAGCTTGCAATGTTGCGACTTGCTCTGATAGGTTTTTCTTTGCTTCTGCCTCCTCTTTTAATTGTTCCAGGAAGCCATTTTTCTCATCTTCCATTTGTTTGAGCTTTGTGCTAAAACTCAGCCTTTGACACCTCTCTTCCTGTAAGAGTTCCTGCGTGTCTTGCAGCTGCGATTCCAAGATAGAAAAATCTTCCGCAATTTCTCTAGATTTGCTGTCTGCTTGAGAAAGCCGATTTGTGACACTGTCCAACTCAACCTGCAATCGGTTTGCCTTCTCTAACAGCTTAGCACACAATCGGTCACCTTCTGACACCTTGACTTGCGATTCCAGAAGCTGTGCCTCTACTTTTTCCCTCTTATGTTCACAATCTCCTTTTCCCTGCATAAGAGCCTTCACCTCATTGGCTAGCATCTGGGAATAAGAATGTAATTCTGCCACACAGGCTTCTTTCTCCTTTAACTGCTGCTGGACACGTTGGGCTTCCCCTTTCCAACTTTCACAGTCCGCACGCCATTCATTTACCACATTGCTCAAAGTAGTGAGCTCATACACAGTACTCAGTAATTTAGCCTCTCTTTCACTTTTCTCGTTGTCGCTGAGAGACAATGTCGTTTTCAGAGCGACATTCTGTTCCTGCGACTCCTGCAGGTCTATTTTTGTAGCTCCCAAAGACTGAAGACTTTTTTCCAGCTGATTACGCAACTCCAACATATCAGCCATACTTTGCTTCTGCAAAGTCTGAATTTCACTTTCCTTTTCCATGAGGATGGTATCTTTCTCCATTATAGTCTCTCTGCGTTTTTGCAACTCGACCAAAAGAAGAGCAGTGGATTCTTCCCACTGTAACACATGAGACTTGAGTAGTTCATTCATTTCCTGCAAGTTTCTATGCTCCATTTTAAGCAATTCCAAGGCTTGTTCCTTTTCTTCCATTTTCCGTTGCAAGGCATCCAACTCAGCCCTGCACACATACTCGGTTTCCTCCATACCGATGGCCTCCATTGGCTGCTGGCGTCTCTGTTTCCAGCCTGCCATGCTCTCTTGATGAGCCTTTTGTTGAGCTGCAAAGCTCTGCTGAAAATCCGCATTTGCCTGCTGTTGAGCTGCATTTGCTTGCTGTTGAGCTGCATTTGATATAATCAGATGTTTCAACATCTCCTCCATTTTGAGTTTACTTTTCATCTGAGCACACGTTTCATCAGTGTTGCTAGGGACAACAACCTTCCTCTTTAGTAGACTCTCTTTAGGCATGGATGGGGCTGGTTCAGACGGCAACATCCCCTCCATCCATAGAATCCGGTCTCTCATTTCATCTATCTTTGCATTTTTCAGGCGTTTGGATCGCCCCATCTTCAATAACTCCACAAACAAATTTTTCACAGTCCAGCAAACAATTTTCAGACCACTGTCTCTTCAACACATGTAGTTTTTCTCTCTCTTGCAGGATCTCTTTTCCTGCGCACACAGTTTGTGCAGTCACTTGCACCAGACACAACAAAGTTCATCAAAAAATTTTGAGACCGCTGTCTCTTTAAAACACTTTTTTTTTTTTTTCTGTCAGGATCTTCTCTCCTGCACACATAGATTGTGCAATCTCATGCACCAGACAAAGTTCATCAAACATTTGCACTTCCTTGCAGGGATCTCTGCTTATGCCCACTGCATACCTCCACCATATGTGAGGGATTAGCTCGGTGGTAGGCGTAGATGACTCCTTGGGGGGTGCGTTTTCACAGAGAAATAGCCCAAAAGTGCTTGCAAACAACAGGTTTATTCTTCAAACAAGTGCATGCAGCAAAAACATCAAAATAAAATAAAACAAAATAAATCCTTGCCTCTGTGGGCGGCTACCTTCTCACGCTGGAACCTACCTAAGAAGTCTTTCCAACCTACTGTTGGGCCGACACTGCTGATCCTACAGCAGACACTCAAATGTCCATTTGTTTGCTTTTCACACAGCACAAACATTGTCCATTGAACATGTCCCTTTGTTTTCTTTCACACAGCACATGTTCATTTATAACAGGATCCTTTACTCTTCAGATTCTTCACATTGAACATAGTTCATTTAACAGGTCCCTTTACTCTTCACACTCTTCACATGGAACACTTCTCTTCACACTCTTCACATGGAACACTTTGTCTTCTCACCTTTGAGACGTCTTCACTCGTGGTTACCCTCCTTAGCTTCACATCGCTGTAGGGGGTCTTCTCCCATGCTCACCAGCTTGTCGGGAGGCACACATCCGACTGTCCCCCTCTCCCAGCCCACACGGCGACAGGCGGCAGCAGTCCTTCTCCCATGCCCACACGGCGTCGGGAGGTACACGTATGTCTGTCCTCCTCTTCCCAGCTCACACAGCGACAGGAGGCAGCACTCAATAGATTTTCTCTGGACAAATTATAGAGTCCTTGATTCCCTCATTCTGAACAGGTGAAGGCCTTTCAACTTCCTGCTGGCTAGCTCTGTAGCCAACACCCTAAATTAATTAATGGACTTCTCAATCAGGTGGAAATGTATCTCCTTCCTGTGACTACATTCCCAGATTTAGCTGACTTCCTGTCACAATATATATATATATATATATATATATATATATATATATATATCTATATATATATATTTTTTTTTTTACATACTGTCACCAGTCAGTACACCACACCAGTTATATGGTGATGCTGTACTGGTCTGGTGACAGTATATAACAAATATAAAAAAATATAAAAACAAACATTTTTTTTTTAATGTCTTAATTTTTCAAAAAGTTGTGACAAAAAAAAAAAAATACAACTTCGAAAAAACTTACCATGCCTCTTACTAAATACCTTGGGCTGTCTACTTTCATAAAAGGGGTAATTTGGGGGGTATTTGTACTGTCTTGCAATTTTAGGGCCTCAGGAAATGAGATAGGCAGCCAGCACATCAGGACTGATCAATTTTGAAATATATGTACTAGAATTTGTAGACTCTATAACTTTCAAACAGACTAAATAATATACACTGATTTGGCTTATTTTTTTTTTTTACCAAAGAAATGTAGCAGAATACATGTCTAAATTTATGAAGAAAGATAATTTTTTTGCAAAGTGTTATGACAGAAACTAAGAAAAACACATTTTTTTTCACAATTTTTGCTACTTTTTTCTTTATATAGCAAAAAATAAAAAGCCCAGTGGTAACTAACACCTTAGCACCAGCTGCACGCAAATATGCAGCCTTTCGGCGCCTGGTGCTTAGCGCTGAGGGGCTGCATATTTGCGTGAATTGCTGCCCAAACAGCTGTGCCAAAAGCGTGCATGCTGTGTGCTCCCGACACAGTTACGGGCGCCCAACCAGAAGCTTTCAGATCAGGTGACCGCCATGACAGCCAATCACAGCGGTCATGTGCTCTTAAGCCCTGCCTCTCATCCTTTAAAGGGTCTGGAAGCACCGGTGTGAAAAGGTTAAATACAACCAAAAGAAATCTTTATCTGTCTAAAAACATATATAAAAATGTCATATGGGTACAGTGTTGCATGACTGAGCAATTGTCATTCAAATTGTAACCTGTAAATGAAATCTGAAAATTGGCCTGGGCAGGAAGGGAGTAAAAGTGTCCAGTACTTAAGTGGTAAGTTTTGTATATTTTAATAGAGTTGAATCTATTTTTATTAATCCTATATTTTTTAAAGCCCGACTTTGGACAAGATTATCTTCACAGATTTACTAAGGAGAAAACACAAGGGCCATACTAAGTGCAGCATATGTGGGCTTTATTAAATAACACAAGAAGCTAACTCACAAAAGTGTAATCATCAAAGGCATGTAGTGTGTAGAGTTGGCACTGCAACAAATCATCCCTGTGGAGCGACCATTCAAAATGGCCTCTTGCAGCTGCGGCTCTTGGGGACGCTGCCGGTGGATGGGGACGCTGCCGGAACTTCCTAGGGCCGTGGAAAGCATGGACGACTCCTCCTGACATCACTATGCAGAAGTGAAGGGATGCCCTGAGTGACGCGTTTGCAGAGCATGCGCTCCTTCTTCAGGCCTGTGTTTTTTAAATAAGCCCACATATGCTGCACTTAGTATGGCGCTTGTGTTTTCTCCTTAGTTACCTTCAAGTCCCTTCTTGGACACAGAGCTGCCTTCCAAGTGAGCTTATTCATGGACTTTTCATTTATGGACTTTATATTTATGGACTCTATATAGATTGTGTCCAACCCTCTGACTGTCATCAGAACTAGTTGGGCCCACCAGTATCCTTGTTATCTTTACAGATTTAGGACAGGCAAATATTCTCCTTCCTCAGCGGGACATTGCTGTCACGCAGCCAGTGGAGGAAGTCCAGATCCTGGTACGGCTGTGAGCACTGCAGATCTCATAGACCCCAGCGATACAGTCATATCTCCATCCCAGAGCAAGAGTCTTCCACTGAGGCTGATTTACTAAAGGCAAATATACTGTGCACTGCTCTAGATCTGAGGGGAAGCTCGGCCGATTTCTATCATCCAATCATGTGCAAGCAAAAATTTTGTTTTTTATTTTCCTTACATGTGATTAAGTATTCTTTGCAAAGTGAAGCTTTACCTCATTAATTAAGCTCTGGAGCAAGTACACTTGCACTGCATAGTATATTTTCCTTTAAGCTGAGTTTCAGCCTTTTCTGTGTTTATTAAAAGTCAGCAGCTACAAAAAGTATAGCTGCTGACTTTTAATAAACACACACTCACCTGTACCACGGTCGAGCGATGCGGCCGCCAGAAGCCTCAATCCTCTCCCTCTGGTCTCGGCGGCGCCAGCATCACTGGTGTGGGCACCTGGCAGTGACAGCTTGTGGCTTCACAGCCGGGTACGCACTGCGCATGCGCGAGTTGCGCTGCGCGTCTTGATTGGCCGGCAATCTTCTGGGACCTCTGACATGTCCCAGAGTTTGCAGGGAGGGAGGGGGAGAGGAAAACTTCCGCTCAGGGAGCCGCGGCGCTCCGAGCGGAAGTGGGAGCGGGTACCTGTCAAAACTAGGTACCCGCTCCCCCCAAAAAAAAGGACATGCCAAATGTGGCATGTCAGGGAGTTAGGACTACCTAAAGCGGAAGTTCCACTTTTGGGTGGAACTCCGCTTTAGTAAACCAACCCCATAGTATACTCATAAGGAGAAGAGGTGAAAATGGTCTGACCCTTTGGGATCTCCAACTCTATTATCAATCAGTTTAACTGAATCAAATAATAATTTGAGCCCTCCCAGAGACATTATTGTAAAACCACATTATTACCACACCAAAGATACTGTCATGAGATTGGCTAGAGATAATCCTGATCTGGAAATTTTGAATTTGTTCTAAGAAATCCAAATCTTCACCACCTTCTACATGAATATTACATTACATTACCTTTTGATATGGATTTCCGGATCCCTGTTGAATTTGTCATCATGCTGCCTGAGACGACCTGAGTAACCTTAACTGTTTTCTTCTTCATATGACACAACCAACATAGCATGGAAAAAAATCCTTTTTTTTTTAAACCTCTCCTTTACCCCTGCCCTATTAGATTTGCTTGTGTTATGGAAATCGTGCTTTAATCACTATAATGCCAGCCATTTGTAGTATGCTGCCTCTTCTGGGTGTTTTAGAAGGGTATGGTGCCAATCTATATTTTGTTATAATCTCAATATTTATGTTCACTAATGCTGGTCTCATACTGTGGGTCACCATATGTACTCTGTAATTTACTACTTTCTCTCTCGCAGGTTATGCGCCTTTTTTGTTATTCAGTAAATTGTATTTAATAAACAGTATATTACACTAAAATTAATTTTTCACTCACTATATGGTGATCTATTGATACTGTGAGATGTGTGGTACCATATTTTTTTTTTTTTTACACATTTTGTGCCCTAGCGGGTATACATGCCTTTTCTATGAACCCCGTAGCTACTAAGGGGTTGATTTACTAAAATAGAAGAGTGCAAAATCTGGTGCAGCTCTTCATAAAAACCAATCAGCTTCCAAGTCTTATTGTCAAAGCTTTATTTAAAAAAGTTGAAGTTAGGAGCACAACTGCACCTGATTTTGCACTTTCCAGTTTATGTAAATCAACCCCTAGGGGTAAAACAAGTCTTAATGCCTAAACACAATTATGCTACTTTAGCATGTGTAAAACTGTATATATCACTGCAACTACTTTGTGTAATCAGGGGGATTATACCTTGTTTTTTTCAGGACAAATTGAACTATCTTTTGGTGATAACAGATATATATATATATATCTTTTTTTTTTTTTAACTGTAGCTGTAAAATTTTTGCTACTACCATAACCTACCACCAAAGAACAACTCAAAATAAATTCTCCTACTCCTGACGATTGCAGCGATACCCCATGTGTGTATGGTATTTGTTGTTTGTACCCATAGTAGGGCCCAGAAACAATAGTACGCGTTTCGATTTTTTTATCGTATCTAAAATATATTGACACTGACACTGATACTATTTTTTATACTGATATACTGATACTAGGTGTTAAATAAAAACCTGCCCAAAATGTACTGCTCATGACCTTGAACCCTGAGCTTTTACCTTTACTTGACCCTAACACTAACCCTGGCACTGATCTAGATCTAACATTGATCTACATAACTTTTCTTTATATTTTTTTTTTTTACTACACACTTTTGTTTACATTCTCCCTGCATGAGAGAGAAAAATGATATTTCTCTCCCCCATTCAAAGAAAAAAAAAAAAACACAGGGGCGGGCTGCACGGTGACTGATCACTGTGATAGCCAATCAGAGGCTATCACAGGGATCAGGTGACCCAGAACCCAGAGTCCAGGGTCTCGATCATTAGTACAGGACCCAGGCATCCCGGTGACAGCCCGATATCTGTGCTGGGAGCGTTCTGTTTGGTAAGCTCCCAGCACAAAACACTGATACGCATATTTGCGGCCCCATGGAAAAGAGCCCAGGACCGCATTTATGCATACAGACGGTGTGAAGGGTTTAAAGGACCCTTCCTGGGATTTTCCTGGTGAGACACCTTTTTTTCTGGATTGCAACACCAGAAGACATTATTGGTGAAACTTTCACACTCAAACTTATTATTTTGTTATTGTTGACTCTAAAGAAGCTGATGAACAAAGAAGTTCATCTTCCTTGTTATTTTGCTTTCTAACCTATATATTCTTTGTTTTTGTTTGTTCCTACGTGTCTTCTGGAGAGCAGTTTGTGGAACCCTTCTGTCCCTATCTTACTGCCACTGATAGTACTCAATGGAGGGTTGGCCTTGACATTTTTCATGATTCCAACAATGGTGATATCATCTAGTGTGCATTCTACTATATAAATGGTTTCACACAATGTGCAAGGGCTGAACTCCCCACTCGCTCTTTGGGCTCTGATATTGTAGCAGTACAGTAAATGTACTTCCCTCAAACTTTTACCCCAAGATATCTTCATAAACAGCTTCTTATTTGCTACTTTTCTAACTTATCTGAAAAAGAGAGAGGTGTGGCCTTATGTATATCCAAATGCATGTCCTTTACTGAACCTTATCAGGGACAAAGGATGTTTCCTACTAGTTAAGGGTCACTTAGGGGGGGGGGGGAGTTAATCATCCTTTCTGGTTTATTATGGCCCAAATTCTAACCAAAGTAGTTTTCTATGGAACTTCTCCGCTCACTTTATTTCTGAGATTGAGGGTACCTTTATGGCACTTTTCCCACTGCAAGTACCGGCTCGGCTCCACTCGGCACTGCTCGGCCCAGTTCGGCTCAGTTTGCTTTTCTACTGAGTGGTACGAGTCGGCACCTTTCAGCACTGTATAGGCTCTACTTGGCTCGGTTTGCCAAGTACTAAGTAGTAAGTGGGTGGGATTACAACGATTCTCTGACCAATCAGTGGCTAATAGTGACAAACAATCAATGCTGCATTCAAAGGATTGTGGGATATGGTATCGGTACGGCCTGCTTGGAACCCCAACCGAGGTGGTACTGTTTAAGCAAGCCGTACCGACGCCGTAGCATTTAGTGGAAAAGCGCCACTGTAACAAACCGTACCGAACCGTTCTAACCCATGTGGTACCATGCAGTGGAAAAGCGCCAAACCGAGCCAAACCGAGCCAAACCATGCAGTGGAAAAGCGCCTATATTTAACCCTAGACCATGATAAATTCCACATCACTGTCTATAAGCCCCCTTCCAAATCTAGCTCCTGGCTTGCTGACTGATTATTTCTACATGACTATTTAGATGCCTAGAGGGAAGTAAATCCTGCAGCAAGAGATTATTTTTTCTACTCTCAGGCATATAAACAATATTCTAGAATATACCACGTTTATTCTTTCTGCGTTACTTTCTAAATTGATTTCAGCAAAAATCACCCAGACACCTTGGTCAGATCACAACTCACTATTAAATCTCACGACTTTGGCCAAGGAATTTCACTGGAGGCTAAATGAAGCTTTATTGGGTAATGATTCCTATTGTTTTGATACTGCCTTACCGCTCAAAAGATATTTTAAACCTAACAAGGCAGAAGATACCTCTCCATGTCTGAATTGGGTGGCTCATAATACCTTCATAAGGAGATTTCTTATGCCACTCTCTTCAAGGCTGAAAAAAATACACAACAAAATGATTGTTTCTAAAACTGAGGAATATAACAAACTACTTAGCCAACACAAATGAACATTTGATCCTGATTCCTAAAGTAGAACAGGCGCATGCAGAATTGAATCTCTGTCTGACCACTATGGCAAAAAATTGTCCACGCTGCTGGCCGCATCCATATCCACCTGTCTTCTTCGGGGCCTGCGAACTCCGGCATTACTGGCCGGAGCCACGTGACGTCACTCCCGCACATGCACGCGGGAGCCGCCAGTCATGGCACTGGGCTCTGAAGAAACGGCTCGGGCGGCCGTTTCTTCAGAGCGCATGCGCTGATGACGTCATCGGCTGCATGCACTGCAAATATCTACTAAACGGCGCAAGTTAAAGATAACCTTGGTTATGACTAAGCAAATGTAATTTTGTGAAACGCGTCAACTATGTTTGTCCCCTGTCTCTGATTTTTGTCACTTTGGATTATTTGGCTTTTCAATAAACAGATTTTATTCATTTCAAACTTTCAAGTTGGAGTGCGGTTGCCTACTTCTATTTTGTACAGCAGCCGGGATTGCGGACCTAACCAGCACCCTGTTTGATTGTTAGGACAGCTTTACACCGGAGCTGTTTTCCTCTTCCCCTACGTTTGGCTTAGATTCATAGGGGTGCCATTAAGAATGATGAAATTAATGACACCCGTGTCCGTCTGCAGAAAAGACTGGGTTTTAATGTGGTGTGAGAAAACGTTATTTTTTGCACACGTTCCCGCACTGCACCTGGTGTGAACAAGCCCTCAGAGATCCAATTCTAAGGGATCACATGAAGCTAAATGTATTGACAAAGTGCTATGTATAATATACATAAATGCAGGATCTGTTAATTCTTCATAAGGTAAATCTAAACTGATGAAATAAAGTTTAGCAAAACAAAGCAAAAAATCTTTTTTGGTCAGGTTTCACACCTGGCAGATGTCTTTGATAAATTATTCACATTACTTTCATAACTCAGTACATCTTTTGTTGATTTATGAAAACGTCTCATGAAAAGAAAATCTAAGACACTGAAAATAAGTTCTGTAAAGTTCCAAAAAAAGGAATAAAGACAGAAAAAAGGCAAATAAATATTAAAAGCTGGTCAAATGTTAAAAAATAAAAAAAGCTTATTCTGATCACGGGATAACAAATCAGCCTCATAACACTGATTGGATCACTGAAAAAAAATGCATCATCCTGTTCTATATGTTTTACACCACAGGCACCACATCTGGTTTAATACTAGCAGTAACATAAACATTGTGCACAGTGAACTGAGAAAAATTATCCAGGTAGGAATCCAATTTATCCAAAGATCTACCATTTATGTGGGCAATAAAAATCTTTTTTTTTCCCCTAACATGTATATATGCAAACTTGAAGGAAACTATTAATTCCAAGCATTTCTATAGCACTAACAATTTACTCAGTTCTTTACACGATGAACATTCATATTAGTAACTGCCCTCATGGAGCTTAGAGTCTACAGTACAGGTCTTATCTCCCATGCATACATACTAGGGTCGGTTTGGGCCAGAGCCATGTAAGATACCAGCAAGCCTTTGGAATGTGGGAGGAAACTCAAAAAGATTGCATTCTCAAAATACCTGTATGTAGTGATCCCATTCAGTGTATGAATCTCCTCATTTTAAATGCCTTTATTTATACTTTAGAATATATATTGATGGGTATCATTACCTATAGTAAACATATATCAGAACACAATCATCCTACCCCCAGTTAGATTCACATTGCCAGTGCTTTCTTGCCCCTGTCTCCTTTACAGCTTGTAACAATACCTGCTTCTTCCTGGCGTGACCTCCTCTCCTGTAACATTGCTTAGGACTATAAGACAGTTACTAGGCCTGAGAAGTATCACATGATTGACGCAATGACATACTTACTTCCCCATAGCGCCTGTTGCCTGCTGACACTAGGGAATTTACTACCAGCTGCAACTGTGGCAAGAAAGGAGAAAAAGAGCTGGCAAGGTGAATGTAATTGGGTTAGGGGTCCTTTACAAAGACATTGCAACTTTGAATAGGCAAGGTGACAATGTTCTTTAAGGTGAATTAGAGTGGAACTAAGCCCTCCTTTACAGCTAAGGAAGCTTCCATCTTTAGCCTCTGTTTGATACACAGTTGAAAAGATAAGAACTCACTGCTCAAGGTGGTGTGATTGCCTGATGACCACACTGGTGCATGCCCGGCTCGCCTCCGTGAAAACTTGATAAAGGAAAAGGAATTGGCAGCACTCCAGGTTGAGTCAAAATCCAGATTTATTGACTGGCCATCCAAATATGACAATCCTGACAAGGTAGACGCGTTTCACACACTGACTGTGTGCTTAATCATTACTGATTACTGATAATAATGATTAAGCACACAGTCAGTGTGTGAAACGCGTCTACCTTGTCACAATTGTCATATTTGGATGTCCAGTCAATAAATCTGGATTTTGACTCAACCTGGAGTGCTGCCAATTCCTTTTCCTTTATCAAGTTGATACACAGTTGACATGGTGTTGCACATGTGATCAGGTATGACACCAGCCATTTGATGACTTTTGCGTTCAGTTAAAAGTAACTGTGACAGTTACCATTCACCACATGCTTTGAATGTAATTGTTTTGGTAAAAAGTTAAAATAAATGTAACCTTTGCTCCAACAGTCCTGTCCCTTGCTGGCGGTACCGGCACCATCTGCTGTGTGCCGGTCTTTGGTCATCTTTATTTTCCAGCACAGGATGACATCACTCCTGCACTTGCACAGGGGTCAGTCCCGACACAGAGACCAGGCTTGTGGGTAGACTGCACATATGCAGCACAGTTTACATGTCGGAGGAGACAGTGAACAGGCAGGTAGATGCATCTTGCATGCTTGCTCATTGTTTGTGACACTCCTGTCAACAGGGCTTTTTTTTTTTTTTTGTCTGCAGCGAGGTGGTACACAATACCACCACCTCCAGCACTGCCACTGTTCTCACTGTTGTCATTTATTCTAAAAAAAGAATCCAATTTCCTCTGCCGGTTTCTGTGTTTTCAAGTGACAGTGTGCCTCCTACACAGAGGACTGGGTAAGTATCTAGGGTGGGGAGGGTGGAAGAGTTAGGTATGGGGGGTTTTAAGAAAGAGCTTTATAGTATGGGGAGGGGGGTTTGAGGGGTTGAGTGAACAGCTTTATACTGGGGGATAGGGGGGTAGAGCTTTGTGGTGGTGTTTCTTTCACCACTGACACCACTGCCATTTTTTCATTTCAGTCACACCACCGACTGGGGTACATGTTTTCATTTCAGTGACACCGCTAATGCAGACAATTTTTTTTTCCTTTTAGCGACCCACCAACCCAGGGACAATTTGTCAATATTAGTCCCATACTGGTGCACCAATTTTTAACCTTTTGGTTTGCTGTAGTGTAACTCAAATATTGGTACTATTTAATTGCATGCCACAAACATTACAACTAGTGATGCACCGAAATTTCGGCCACCAAAATTTTCAGCCGAAAATGGGCTTATTCCATTTCAGCCGAAAATGGGTTAAATATACTCAGGATGGCCGCCGCAGGCGCAGCGCAGGTTTAAAAAACCTGCCTCTGGCCGGTGGCCCGCCTCCCAGTGATGTCACTACTACTGCGATCTGTGCATGAATGAATTAACACACCGGGCGGGCGGGCGAGCGGCCGCTAAGAGCTGTAACTAAGTGAGCGCTTCACTTCCCTATCAGGCATGTATCTTCGCTGACAGGGAAGTGAAGCGCTCACATAGTTATAGCTATTAGCGGCCGCTTGACCGCCCGCCCAGTGTGTTAGTTCATTCATGCACAGATCGTAGTAGTAGTGACATCACCGGGAGGTGGGCCGCCGGCCAGAGGCGGGTCTTTTGAAAGGAAGGACATCGGAGGACTGGAGCTGAGAGTAAGGAGATTGCATTGGGATTGTGAGGGACGCTGAGGCGGGGGGAGGGAGGGATGCTGAGGCAGGGGGGGAGGGATGCTGAGGCAGGGGGGGAGGGATGCTGAGGCAGGGGGTGAGGGACGCTGAGGCAGAGGGGGGAGGGATGCTGAGGCGGGGGCTGGGCACTGAGGCAGGGGGGGGGGGACGCTGAGGTGGGGGGGGACGCTGAGGCAGTGGGGGGAGGGACGCTGAGGTGAGCTTACCAATGGTATTAGTATTATGCAGCATGAGGGGGTTAATGTATTGCCACTGCTGATCACTGATGAATTAGTGACTGACCAGTGGCAGTTAATTAACCCCTTTGTGCTGCATTAGTGCAACCAGTAGCAGTGCAACCAGTGTTAATTAACACTGATACTGGTTGCACTAATGCAGCACAAAGGGGTTAATTAACTGCCACTGGTCGGTCACTAATTCATCAGTGACCAGCAGTGGCAATACATTAACCCCCTCATGCTGCATAATACAAATACCATTGGTAATTAAATTAACCACTATACTGCGACAGGGTGGCAGCTACAAGTGTACGCCTGCCTGTTTTTGGTGTATGCCCCTGTTCTATCTATTTTAAAATTATTTGGGGGAAAAAAAGTCATTTTCGGTTTCGGTTTTCGGCCAAGGACATCCTGCATTTTCGGTTTCAGTTTCGGCCTAGAATTATCATTTCCGTGCATCCCTAATTACAACCATTTTGGTGCATTGGCACCATATCGGCCCCACCCCCTTCTCCATCCAACAGGGAGCAGGGACTGGTGGGGGGGGGGCTGATAGACGGGGGGCACAGTTTCCCATTTTTGCCCTGGGCACTGGATTACCTTGTCCTGGCACTGCTCTCCAGAATCAACCTGCTGCCTGACGTGGGGTGGTCGGGGGAAGAACAGTGAGTGACAACAAATGTGTCATGTGGAGCATTGAATTATTTCCCTGCGCTTAGCTACCCCTTGGCACTATATACCTGTTCCATACTTGTATATTGATGTCTAGCTGCTCCTGGCACTATATACCTGTCCCATACCTGTATAATACAGGTATGAGACAGGTATATAGCGCCAGGAGCAGCTAGACATCAATATACAGGCTGTATACAGTCCAGTTAAAGTTATTGGGTCCCTGAGGTCCCATTGGGCTCCCCCTTGTGTCATGGGAGCATGAGCTGGCAGCAGAGGAGGAGGTCAAATGATTAGATCTCAGCCAGGTTTCAAGCTGGGACTTGTAGTCCTTTGCTTTTGGGGATGTAACCATCATGAGCCCCTCAGAGCACAGCATGTGTCACACACGCCTGATCCCCCAACTAGTGAAGGAACTACAGGTCTCATTCTCCCAGCTTAACCACTTTCAGAACGCCCACCGCATATATACTGTAGCAGGGGGGCCTGGCTGCGCAAAATCATGTACTGGTAGGTGATTTTGTGCACAGGTTCTTGGGGGCGCAAGCGTGCCGCCGGGGTGCCGCTCCTACTGTGATTAGACAGTGGGAGCCAATCAGTGGGTCCGGTGGCCGTGATGGCCACCCATGATGATGCAGGAGAATAACAGAACGGCGGTCTGCCTTTGTAAACAAGGCAGGCGGCTGTTCTATCACAGAGGAAGATGGAGATCTTGTGTTTCAGCTAAGCTGAAAGACAGATCTCTCTTTTCCTCTAGTACATCCACTCCCCCCCACAGTTAGAAAGCACTCCCTAGGAGCACACTTAACCCCTTGATCATCCCTAGAGTTAGCCCCTTCCCTGCCAGTGTCATTTATACAGTAACAGTCCATTTGTTTTAGCACTGATCACTGTATTGGTGTCACTGGTCCCCAAAAAATGTCACTTAGTCAGATTTGTCTACCACAATGTCGCAGTCCCGCTAAAAATCCCTGATCGCCACCATTACTAGTAAAAACAATAAAAAAAATATTAAAAAATGTATCCCATAGTTTGTAGATGTGATACATTTTGCACAAAACAATCAACATACACTTATTAGGATTTTTTTTTACCAAAAATATGTAGTAGAATACATATTGGCCTAAATTGATAAAAATGTTTTATTTTTTAAATTTTTTTAATTGGGAATGTTTTATAGCAGAATGTAAAAAATATTAATTTTTGTTTTCAAAATTGTGGGTCTTTTTTTGTTTGCGCAAAAAATAAAAACTGCAGAGGTAATCAAATTCCACCAAAAGGCTTCTGTATTTTCTAAAAAAGTTAAGTGTGAAGGTTTATCGATATCCCTAAATGTATCACATATTCTTTAAGTGTATTGTGTACATACATTACTTTCATTTGTTAAAACTGTAGATTTTATTTTTGATAAACCACCTTTGTTGCTATTAAAATTAAATAATGTTACCACATTGTATCATATTTGTCTTGCTATCTAACATCAATAGCCATTTCAAAACCAGGTGGGCATTGATGGTGAGCTGATTCGGTGGTTCAATGGGCCACTTGACTGGACTTGAGCCCCCCCACCCCCCAGGCCTAAGGCTGCCAGCCCTCCCCTAACATCATCAAAATCAACGCTTTCCATACCATGCCTGACTGTCAGGATCAACGATGCAGTATACTTGAAAAGCAGCCAACACAACAATGGGGAGAATTGAATAGACTGGAAGCCCAATACAATAGAAATGAACCAGAACTTGCACTCAGTTTGGAGGTCAAAATTTCTACATAGTCTATTAGGACATTCCATACACACTCCATGTGTGAGTTGCCATGATTGTGGAACTGAGACAAAAACAGAACTGGAAGCAATTGTTAAAAAGGCGGACTTGTATGTACATGGCTATAACAGCTTTCCTTGACTTGTCTCATGCCGAATACCTCTACACTGCATGAACAATCAACCTTGATACAGTATCTCACAAAAGTGAATACACCCCCGCATTTTTGTAAATATTTTATTATATCTTTTCATGTGACAACACTGAAGAAATGGCTCTTTGCTACAATGTAAAGTAGTGAGTGTACAGCTTGTATAAGAGTCGGTTCACACTACTACTTGGGACACGACTTGTGTGCCCTCAAGTCGCCCCAAGTCTCTTGTCATTACAAATATAATGTAAATGAATGAGAGCCATCTTAATATGCACTACTGAAGTCGCTCCGACTTCAGAAAAGATTCCTGTACTACTTCAACGCGACCTCTATCCGACTTGTGCACATAGACTTCAATGGGAGTTGCCTCTAAGTCGGATCCTTATCTATTTTCAAGCGACTGAGATCAGACTTTCCAGGAAGAAGAAAAAGTTTACCTAGGCATTCCCCACAGACAAAGTTGCCTATTTCTTCAAAGTCTCTTCAAAGTCTCTTAAAAGTCTCTTTAAGTCTCTTCGAAGTCGCGCTAAAGTCGGCGCTAAAAAGTCGCTCCTTCATGGGGCGACTTAGAGTCGGAGTAGTGTGAACCGGCTCTGACAGTGTAAATTTGCTGTCCCCTCAAAATAACTCAACACACAGCCAATAATGTCTAAACCGCTGGCAACAAAATGAGTACACCCCTAAGTGAAAATGTCCAAATTGGGCCCAAAATTTCAATATTTTGTGTGGCCACCATTATTTTCCAGCACATCTTCAACCCTCTTGGGCATGGAGTTCACCAGAGCTTCACAGGATGCCACTGGAATCCTCTTCCACTCCACCATGACGACATCACTGAGCTGATGGATATTAGACACCTTGAGCTCCTCCACTTTCCGTTTGAGGATTCCCTACAGATGCTCAATGGGGTTTAGGTCTGGAGACATGCTTGGCCAGTCTATCACCTTTAACCTCAGGCTCCTTAGCAAGGCAGTGGTTGACTTGGAGGTGTGTTTGGGGTCATTAACATGTTGGAATACTGCCCTGCGTCCCAGTCTCCGAAGTAAGGGGATCATGCTCTGCTTCAGTATGTCACAATACATGTTGACATTCAGGGTTCCCTCAATGAACTGTAGCTCCCCAGTGCCAGCAGCACTCATGGAGCCCCAGACGTGGTACCAATATTTAAAAAGGGGCCGAGATATATCCCGGGTAACTATAGGCCGGTCAGCCTAACATCAGTAGTCTGCAAAATTTTGGAGGGGATGATAAGGGACCACATACAAGACTTTAGTAATGAAAACGGTATTATAAGTAGTAATCAGCATGGATTCATGAAAAATCGTTCATGCCAAACCAATCTATTAACCTTCTACGATGAAGTGAGCTGCCACTTAGATAAAGGTAAGCCTGTGGATGTGGTGTATCTGGACTTTGCAAAGGCCTTTGACACCGTTCCCCACAAACGCTTACTGTACAAACTAAGGAAGGTAGGTATGGACCATAAGGTGAGTACCTGGATAGAGAACTGGCTCCAGGGGAGAGTACAGAGGGTGGTGATTAATGGGGAGTACTCGGATTGGGCAGGTGTGGAAAGTGGGGTCCCCCAGGGTTCTGTCCTGGGACCAATCCTGTTTAATTTATTCATAAATGATCTAGAGGAGGGGATATCTAGTACAATCTCAGTATTTGCAGATGATACTAAATTAGGCATGCCAATATCTTCTATGCAGGATGTGGAAATCTTGCAAGCAGACCTGAACAAAATAACGGGGTGGGCAACTACATGGCAGATGAGATTTAATGTAGAAAAATGTAAAGTAATGCACTTGGGGGCCAGAAACCAGAAAGCAAGCTACTCACTAGGGGGGGAACCTCTGGGTGAGTCTAGGATGGAAAGGGACCTGGGGGTACTGGTAGACAACAGGCTTGGAAGTGGCATGCAATGCCAAGCCGCTGCAAGCAAAGCCAACAGAATACTGGGTTGTATAAAAAAGGGGATTCACTCCAGAAATAAAGAGATTATTCTTCCACTCTACAAGACTCTGGTCCGGCCACATCTGGAGTATGCTGTCCAGTTCTGGGCACCGGTCCTCAGGAAGGATGTGCTGGAACTGGAGAAAGTCCAGAGAAGGGCAACAAAAATAATTAGGGGAATGGAGGACATCGGCTATGAGGAAAGACTACAAGCACTGAACCTATTCTCTCTGGAGAAGAGACGCTTGAGGGGGGATATGATATCAATGCACAAATACTGTACTGGCGACCCTAGCATAAGGAACAAACTATTTAGAGTAAGGGAATACAATAAGACACGTGGCCACTCACTAAAACTAGAGGAAAGGCGGTTTAACCTTAAAGTGCATAAGGGGTTCTTCACTGTAAGAGCGGTAAGGATGTGGAATTCTCTTCCGCAAGCAGTCGTATCAGCGGGGAGCATTGATAGTTTCAAAAAACTATTGGATGGACACCTTAAAGACCACAACATACAGGGGTATACAATGTACGGTTAAAAGCAAACACACACACATAGGTTGAACTGGATGGACTTGTGTCTTTTTTCAGCCTCACTAACTATGTAACTATGTAGACCATAACACTCCCACCACCATGCTTTACTGTAGGCAAGACACACTTGTCTTTGTACTCCTCATCTGGTTGCCACCACACACACTTGACACCATCTGAACCATATAAGTTTATCTTGGTCTCATCAGACCACAGGACATGGTTCCAGTAATCTTAGTCCTAAACTGTTTGTGGGCTTTCTTGTGCATCATCTTTAGCAGAGGCTTCCTTCTGGGACGACAGCCATGCAAACCAATTTGATGCAGTGTGCGGCGTAGGGTCTGAGCACTGACTGGCTGATCCCCCACCCCTTCAACCTCTGCAGCAATGCTGGCAGCACTCATATGTCTATTTCTCAAAGACAAAGTCTGGATATGACACTGAACATGTGCACTCAACTTCTTTAGTCCACCATGGCGAGGCCTGTTCTGAGTGGAACCTGTCCTGTTAAACTGCTGTATGGTCTTGGCCACTGTGCTGTAGCTCAGTTTCAGGGTCTTGGCAATCTTCTTATAGCCTAGGCCATCTTTATGTAGAGCAACAATTCTTTTTTTAAGATCCTCAGAGAGTTCTTTGCCATGAGGTGCCCTGTTCAACTTCCAATGACCAGTTTGAGAGAGTAACAGCGATAACACCAAATTTAACACACCTGCTCCCTCCCTATTCACACCTGAGACCTTGTAACACTAACGAGTCACATGACACCAGTGAGGGAATATGGCTAATTAGGCCCAATTTGGACATTTTCACTTAGGGGTGTACTTTTCACTTAGGGGTGTGCTCACTTTTGTTGCCAGCGGTTTAGACATTAATGGCGGTGTGTTGAATTATTTTGAGGGGACAGCAAATTTACACTATACAAGCTTACAAGTTACACAAGCTGTACACAGTAACAAAGTGTCCTTTCTTCAGTGTTGTCACATGAAAAGATATAACATATTTACATAAATGTGAGGGGTGTACTCACTTTTGTGAGATACTGTACATTCTAGCTGAAGATTGCTGCTATCCAGTTACTGCTTCTTATGCCGCTGCTTTGCTCAGCTTATCCCCACCTTGCTTGCTCGCTGTCAGGGACCTAGCTGGAGGATAGTTATGCACAGACCAGGCACAGCAGCCAATTCCCAGTATGGCCACACCCGCACGCACATGTATTGCAAACGCACGTTACCCCTGACTAACACATGTGCACGTTGGTGCACGCAATTCATGTAGGAACCTGGCGTGCTCAGGCCTTTAAAAGGATGACTGTGGCACATTGACATTGCTGACTGGCCTTTAACTTCCTGTTCCTGTGTTTGTTGCTGTTCCCGATCACCTGTTACCGACTCGGCTTGCCCTTGGATTCCTCTTGTCTCGCTCCCGGCTCTGACTTCGGATTGCCCACGGATCTTCTCTTGTCTCATGTCATATGTATGACCCAGCTTGCCTGACCACGATTCTGATACCTGATCTACTGACCACTGGCTTCTTGACCATCGTTCAGCTTCTGCTATCGTTCCCGACTACGTCTTCTGCTGTGCCCTGTCTTCTGTGATCCACCTTGGTGCCTACCTGCTGTACCAAGCCTGCTGTACCAAGCCTGCAGTACCTATCTACAGTACTCACCTGTTGCTCCAGCCTGCAGCACTTATCTACTGTATCCAGCCTTCTGCACTTACCCTTGCAACCTGCTTTCTGCTGTGTGCAGTCTGTACCACCTTCAGCTCTTCTCGGTTCTACTGCACACCTCATCTGGGATTCACGTGCAGAGAGATCCCCACACCACCATCTCTCATCTGTGGCACAGCTGGTAACCCCTGCTTCTTTGGGCTTTGTGTCCCCTGTTATACCCTTCAGGGGCACCAAGCACTTAGCCGCAAGGAGAGTCCTCTCAGCATTTCAGCTTCAGGACCAGGTACATGACAGTTGCTGGCTTCTGTCGATGACAACTTTTCCAGGCTATCTGTCAAGCTGCTGAGATCCACAAACGCTGCTTATTTATAAGCTGACAGGAGAATCTGTTTACTTAGCCGCCCTCTATGGGAGTGAAGTGTTACAGTTGAATTAGCCCCATGACTTGCACTTGGATAAAATCAATTAATATCTTATTCTACCTCGTTCCCTACTGGGAGGATCCTCTTCGATCTTGCCTTCTTTGGAGGGCTATGGGCGGACATGTTACACTGTTATTTCTGTTGTTGTTTCTTGACGTGATTCTGCCATACCCCTACTGTATGTCTTTTGTATTGCCTGCATCTGGCTGTATTCAATAAACTTTATATTTGAAAAAAAAAAAAAAAAAAAAAAACTCAATTACTATCTATTGAGGATTGTAGTTGCTTTGGGGCTCCGTCAACCCCTACCTATACACATTTCACCCACTTGTCGGGATATGAATCAGTACTTGCCCATTGTGATTGAACTTCTCAATATTGTGTCTAGAGTAATTATTATTGGTGGACTTTCAGCTCAAGCTCCCAAGGACTCCACACATATGGATTGCCATATATTTTGCAATAGTTATTTTGATTATATTTTTTTCTAACTGCAGCCACAGCTGTGGCTTAACCCTCTGTGTGAAGACACTTGGCGTCCAGGCAATTTGGAAATTGCACATATTTGTCTGTTTGTCTTGTCTGTTGGTCATGCACCTGGTGGCGCTGTTTTTAATATATAAATCCTGGTAAAGCTGGGTGTGCATTAAATCTTTTTGCAAGGTGTACATTTTTTATACCTTTCCTCACACAGACCCTACCACTATTATTGTCTCCAAAAGTAACCCCTTTCTCAGGTAGCTATACTACAGGGGGGGTCTTTTTTGTTGTTTTATTCTTTTGGGTTGCGGAGACAACACCTCATTGGTGAGTGTTCCTTTGGGATATATAATTGACTGAAAGTCGGCAGCCTCATTTATATATGTAGTTCTTACTCTTCTGTTCACTGAAGTCGGCCTTTGAAGCCAGTCATGTGACCAGACCAGAACAACTTCAGAATAGGTATGTATAGACATCTTTCCTTTTACAGGGTGGATAGATTAGGCGTAGAACAGAGGTGGGAGTACATTTAAGCTTAGTTAGGTTTTGACTTGCCTTCCACTTTAATTTGGCTTCAATAGATTTGCTGATAATAAAGGCATAAGGAACTTTGCCCCACTCCCTTAAAAGCCAAGAAAAATGTTTTGAATGTTTTTGGTTTACAATCTGTTCAGCACACAGACTCCTAGAGCATTTCCCCTTATTACTTTATGTCCAAAGAGAATTTACAAGTGCAACTTTATTGCTCTATATTTTCATGCATAAAAAAAACACACCATCAACTACTGTCCATTAATTTGCATTTTAGACCTATTTGCATTTTAACAATTATCAGGCGAGTTTTTAAACACTTGCATTTTTCCCCAACTGCTGTGAATGTAAAAGCACAATTATTTATGACGCCTGGTATGTAATTCTATTTGGGAGATAGAAAGGGTTGAATAAAACACAGCATAAAGACAAAACAGTGCAGCATTAATCTGCCTCCAAAACATGTCCATGTACATTAAAAGATAAAGCCTCCTTGTACTGTGTTTGAAAGAAAGGGAAAAAAATGAGACAGATTGATTTGAACTGCATGAATTAGAGAGAAATATAGCTAATTGTGCCCAGTGAATATGCCATTCGGGTGAGGGAGTGGGTAAGTGGTTTGCTGGACAATTAAAGGCAACAACAAATGTTCTATAAACAAAGTAGAGTCAGGCATTGAGTTTGTGATAATGTTGAGATTTAAGACTTAGTTCAGCCAACATTGATTACTCAATTTTTTCTGGCGTCCAGTATGTTTAAAGACTTGCTGGCTTTTAAAATATAACTCTTCTAAAAACGACATTTTAGTTTTGGGTTGGCAAACCTGGTTTGAATTACCTTCTGTTTTAATTTTCAGGAGACTTATTGATGGCATCGATCCTAAATAGCTTTTGTCTCCTTCACCTTCCAAAAGACCGTAAAGAAAATGCCCCTTTCTAGTTGAACAATCCTCCAGTTGCTTGTTTATTCTCCTTTATAAACAGGGTACCACCAGGTACTATAGTAAATAAATATATACAGCGCTATATTAAACCCAAGGTGCTACATAAGCAATAAAGTATGATGTGCTTAATAAAATATGCAAAATATTATCTCATAAAGGTGCATTATAAAGTGTCCATAAAGTGCATTCCAAAAGGAGTGTGCATAAACAGTCCAATCCAGGTACTGGCACCTCCACCAGACACATGTCCTAGTTACATACATTTTGAGCATCTCCATCTTCCTTTTTCCCCCCACCTTCCCTCCCTTCCCCTCAGTCACAATGTAGTCTCCAGCCCAGGCAGATTCCTCTATTGGGTCTCTCCCTTGCCACCAATGTTTTCATCCTCTGGTGGCTAGGGTGGCCCTGATTCCTAGCAACCAATCACATGCTGGTTAATATGCACATTTAGGAAGCTCTTGCCCTCTGTCCAGACCTACTCTGCCTCCCACCCACTGCCATGCTATGTAAGGTAGGACTGTGATGGGGATTGGTGTGAAGGGGCTGTTGTATGAAGGGGGCAGAGGATACTGATGTGCAGGAGAGGCTGTGATTTGAAGGGAGGAGGCTGTGATGTGAAGGTGGTGAGTACATGTATGTTAAGCAGGGGCTCTGATGTACAGGAGGGATTCTGAAATAAATGGGTAGACTCTGATGTGAAAGGGGATCCTGATTTGAAAGGGGAGGACTTTAATGTGAGAGGGGGCTCCTGTAGTGAAGGGATGCTCTGATGCAAAAGACAAATTCCCATTACAGCACCAAGGAGAGGGTGACATCATCATCCAGTGCAGATGTCAGTGTTCTTCAGACCTTTAAATACTGTGTCAGATGTTTCTTCCCCATGTGCCCATGTGCTGGATAGAAACCCGAGCAGGCTGTGTGCATCTCCTCACTAGATTTGACTGACAGCAGCAACAGCCAATGGCTTCAACTGCTGCCTAATCTCCTGTGAGAAGAGAAAGAGGGGAGAAAAGCTGCTGCAGATGGGCATCACACTGCATCAAGATCTGGATCAGGTAAGTATTTAAGGGGCAGGGGGGTTGAGGGGGGGGACAGCTTTCTTAATTTTCTTCTTCTTTTTTTTACCCTAATGCATAGAATGCAATAAGGTTAAAAACAGTTTTCCTTTATAACCACTTGAAAGAGTCTGGTGGGGATATTGGGGTTTATTTACTTAAGGCATATCTACTGTGTACTACAAGTGCACTGCAAGTGCAGTCGCTGCAGATCTGAGGGGGACATCATGCAAGGAAAATTAAAAACAGTATTTTTCCTTTACATGATTGGATGAAAGAAATCAGTAGCGATTCCCCTAATTTCAGATCTTTCCCTCGGATTTACACCAACTACACTTTCAAATGCACTTGCGGTGCACAGTGGATTTGTCTTTAGTAAATCAACCCAATTTTGTCTTTGGGACTTATAAGAAATCAAAATGAGGTTAAAATGCAACCACTTGTAAAGCTGAAATACCAATCAGTAAAATAATTAGAAAACCTGGCATCAGGTGGGTACTTCTGTTTTCTCTGTCATAAAAAGAACCTCAAGGCTCAGTGGTGTCAATAATGCTATTTAAAATATATATAACAACTAGCATAAAAAATTGCAGCTAAAACAAAACATCTGATCTGTGATAAGGATATAACCAAACAATAGGGATAGAAAAAGATGGGGCTTTGCGGGCCAGTGGGAGTAGAAGGATCAGACAAGGAACTGGTTGTAAAACCAAAATTACATTTTATTTGTATAAAGAACAATAAAACCAAGCATGGACTACCATGCATATGTGATAACAGAGGACTGACATGACATACAGTAATAAAATCAAACAATTAACGTCACTAATAGTAGAGAAACATGTCCCCAAAGGGGGATTGTAACCAAAAAGCAGAGCCTGTATAAGGTGGAAAATGGGTCTCAAGCTGGATTCGGTCACGATAGGTCCCCAGCAAGCCGACGCGTTTCGCTCAAGGCTTCCTCAGGGCCTGAGAGACCATAACAGACCGATGTTTTCCTTCTTGATAGTGACTTGTACTAGGCGACAAAGCTGTAGCGATACTAATGCTGCTTGGAACAATATTGCTTCCGTATTTATCATAACAGACATCAAAAATATATTTCTTGCATAGGATCCAATGTATTGGGTCCCAGATTGTGTCACCAGGGGCAGGGCTTCTATGGCTATCCCCACTGTAGGCTTTTGGGGTGGGTCCCGACTCGCAAGGTGAAGGTCCTCTCCCTGATATATTCGCCCTTATATATATATTCGCTCCTAGATATAATGAATCTAGTATTGGATTACATAGCTTGAATAGGACAGGCAGCACCTTTCTTTCTGTGGTTCAAAGATATGGTGTATATTTCCCCAGCTTAAGGGTCCTTGGTGGCGACACAAACTGACCTCTCCTCAGTCTAAAGTAGACTTCAGGCAGGAAAGGGAAACATGGATGTATTTCAATTGTATGGACAATACAGTCCTGGGCTGTATAAGCCCTCTATGTCTGGTTCACTAGCAGCCTGCCTGAGGAGAGGTCAGTTTGTGTCGCCACCAAGGACCCTTAAGCTGGGGAAATATACACCATATCTTTGAACCACAGAAAGAAAGGTGCTGCCTGTCCTATTCAAGCTATGTAATCCAATACTAGATTCATTATATCTAGGAGCGAATATATATATAAGGGCGAATATATCAGGGAGAGGACCTTCACCTTGCGAGTCGGGACCCACCCCAAAAGCCTACAGTGGGGATAGCCATAGAAGCCCTGCCCCTGGTGACACAATCTGGGACCTAATACATTGGATCCTATGCAAGAAATATATTTTTGATGTCTGTTATGATAAATACGGAAGCAATATTGTTCCAAGCAGCATTAGTATCGCTACAGCTTTGTCGCCTAGTACAAGTCACTATCAAGAAGGAAAACATTGGTCTGTTATGGTCTCTCAGGCTCTGAGGAAGCCTTGAGCGAAACGCGTCGGCTTGCTGGGGACCTATCGTGACCGAATCCAGCTTGAGACCCATTTTCCACCTTATACAGGCTCTGCTTTTTGGTTACAATCCCCCTTTGGGGACATGTTTCTCTACTATTAGTGACGTTAATTGTTTGATTTTATTACTGTATGTCATGTCAGTCCTCTGTTATCACATATGCATGGTAGTCCATGCTTGGTTTTATTGTTCTTTATACAAATAAAATGTAATTTTGGTTTTACAACCAGTTCCTTGTCTGATCCTTCTACTCCCACTGGCCCGCAAAGCCCCATCTTTTTCTATCCCTATTGTTTTGTTAATCTCTCACAGGGGTAAGGGCCTATACTACACGGTAATTTTATATAAGGATATAACCAATGTATACACAAAAAAATTGGCCAGGCGCTGATCCTGTGGAAATGTCCCTGGGTGATCATAGACCCGAACAATGTGGTGACATATAGATGACCAATAGAATATGACATACCAAGGCTGCCAAACCCTTAACATGGGATGATGTCATGAACTGGCAATACTTGAAAAGAAGGAAAAGAAATGCCATTTCTACTCAAGAGACACTCTCCAGTTTTCCATCCATAGAGGATAGTATTTTATAGACACCAGTGAGCGCCACCCTTCTTTTCCAGTATTGCCAGTATATAACCAATGTAACCTATGACTTTATTTGCTCACTACTGTACTGATATTGCCTTGTCCAGTATCAAGGTCTTGTGGGAAAAGTTACACTGCCTACAGATTGTACAAATCACAACTCTGCCATTTGAAACTTGTTGGCTTTCTATACAGACTTCCTGACAAATGAAGGGCTCCAGTGAAGACTATACAACCAAACCTACTGATATTTGAAAGACCCGGGGGGGACCTTGCACTGCCATCACTTTTTCAAAGTAAAACCAATCAGCACAACCTTAACCCCAAGTAAAAAGTTAATAAACAAACAATGTTGCAAGCTGGACACTAGAGGAATACAGTCATTGCTCTCTTAGATTGTAAGCTCTAACGAGCAGGGCCCTCTGATACCTACTGTATTAAAGTGTATTGTAGTTGTACTGTCTACCTTCAAGTTATAAAGCGCTGCGTAAACTGTCGGCGCTATATTGTATAATAATTTCCAAGAATATTGACACCCCTGCATTTCTGTCAGATAATGTACCACTTCACCCAGAAAACTGTTGAGATTACAAATGTTTAGGCATTCTTGTGTTTATTTCTTTTGTTTGTATTAGTATAACTTAAAAAAATGGAGAAACAAATCTGACACATTCCATGCAAAACTCCAAAAATGGACTGAACAAAATTATTGGCCCCTCAATTTATTATTTGGTAGCACACCCCTTGGAAAAAATAACTAAAATCAATTGCTTCCTGTAACCATCAATGAGTTTCTTACACCTCTCTACTAGAATTTTAGACCACTCTTCTTACGCTAACTGCTCTAGGTCTCTCAGATTGGAAGGGTTCCTTTTATCAGCTGCTTATTTGAGATCTCACCACAGGTGCTCTATGGGATTTAGATCTGGACTTATTGCTGGCCAGTTCAATAATCTCCAGAACTTTGTCCTAAACCAATTCTAGGTGCTTTTTGACGTGTGCTTTGGGTCATTGTCCTGCTGTAAGATCCATGACCTCTGATGAAGCCCCACATTCTGACACTGGGCCCTACATTGCACCCCAGAATTCTGTGGTAGTCTTTAGATTTCATAATGCCATGCACACAGTCAAGACATTCAGTGCCTGAAGCAGCAAAGCAATCCCAAAACATTAGTGAATCTCCACCATGTTTGACTGTATTCTTTTCTTTAAAGACCCCATGTATTTTTTTGAAAACAGTAGAATGATGGGTTTCATCAAAAAATCTGTAACTTTGTTTCGACTGTCCACAGCACATCCTCCCAAAAGGATACGTTTTGACATACTCCAATTTGGCTTTTTTTTATGTTTCTGTGTGTATCAGTTGTGGATTTTTCATTAAATGTTCCCATACATGGGTAATAATCTCTCTCACCCACAGGTGGTTTTAACATGGCTGCTGCATATTTAATGAGCCATATGGTTGTGGGGGATGTGCAGCCATGTGTTGCTGCAAAGTGACCTAGGAGTGGTCAAAAGATATGACCACATCCTGTGGGTGGTCTTTTTGTGTACAGGACTATAAAAGGAGTAATTTGCATGAGAAAAGGCCCTTTTCCCACATCCTCTCTGCTCTGGAGGGACACACAGAAAACATCCATGATGCAGCCTTGCTTGTTTGTTCATTTGTAGTTGGAGAAACATGCGGCGAAGACCTCTTTGTCCTGTTGTTGCAGAGATCCATTGGAAGCTGACCAGAGCTAAGTATTTATTTGATATTCTTGGGACAAGGGTTGTATGTTTAAGAAGCGTATTTCTGCTGTTTACAGACCATAGGCTGTTCATGTGTTAGGCATTTTTATATCTGCCAGTCTTGTGATATGTTCCTAATATTGTAATAGTTTGTATGTACAGCATGCTTTTGTTTAGTAAAAGTACATTTACACCCTGCAGAGGTCTGAGCTTTCTTGTTTATACCGCAAAGAAACCTTGCTAGATATACGCAAGCAAAATAGTTGGGGGCTCGTGCCAGGATTGCGCTATATATTCAACTGAAGCAGACCTGTTTTCTGTGGTGTATTGTGTAGCTTGTGCTAGGTAAAAATGCTGTGTAAGCTGTTTAGGAAAAGCAAGGCTGCAGAGAGGTCTGGTGTCCAGAAGGGAGTGTGCAGCTTACCTATCTGGGCCAGAAACAATGAGTGGGAGCCTCTTGCTAAAGTATTTGCAAAGTATGCTTCTCCCTTGAATAAGACTTGGGGTGATAAAGTCTCAGATCATTTTGTAGATTTTAGCCTTAAGGGGTTTGGTTTAAGTAAAGCAGAGAAAAGGACAGTGTCCACAGTGGGTTGGTACTTTCTACATGCTCTCTATACAGAATCACAGAGTAGGGAGAAGGCAGAGGATGAACTTAAGGTATTAAAAGGCCAACTAGCAGTTGCTTCAGATTGTGTGCGTTCAACTGCTAGTCGGGCTGATGATTTGCAAGAGCGGTGTGCAGCCCTCTTGACCAAATCAATTAATGCCTTAAGGAAAAGGAAGGGCCGTAAACCTGTTAGTAAAGCCAGGGTACGTGCCATTGTCACATCCCAAAACTGGGATTGTGAGGATGTCTCCTCCAATGAAGTTGAGGAGATAGATTTTGATGTTTCAGATGATGACTATGTGTCTTATTCTGATGATTGTGATGAATGAATGAAGTGGAAAAGGGGCCTACCCAAATTGAGCCCAAGGAGCAGCTTGCAGTGGTGACCGAAGACACTGCAAGCGAGGTGAATGATTTCGGTAAAGTTAAACCTGCAGTGGCTTTGAAGTGTGTTCAAACTTCTGTAGGCAGAGCTGAAGATTTGAATGAGCGGTGTGCAGCCCTCATAAGCATTTCTAATGATGTCACAAAGGACAAAGGCCCTAAGCCTGCAAGGAAGACAAGGCCTATGGTCTCCAGAAGAAACATGTGCACTGATTTACTTAAGGTGGGGGTTCCTAGAGAGGAAATAGATGGGCTCCCTACACCAGCTTTGTTTAAGAAGTGGGAGAAAGTGGATGGGAATGGTATTTTCAGCTACATTAGGTGTTTCTGCTGTCATAGAATGGGGCATTTTGCTAGATACTGTCATGCTGTGACGATTGGACAACAGCAGGCCAGTATTCGCAGGACAGCACGGAGAGAAATGCAAGTTTATTCCTTTCGTTGGAAGTCAAAGCCTATCAGTGAAAATGTAACCAGGCAACAGTGAGCACCCTATAACAGTTTTGCAGTTAGATGTGAGCAGTGAGCTATGTTTTTTGGCACAGGTGGAAGGAACATATAATCCGCTTTGTCTCTAATTCTTAAGGTACCGAGCATCGAGAGATGGACCAGGTAGGGCAGATGACCAAACCGGATGGGATGGGACAGACCAGAAGATCGTATGAGAGCCTGAGGAAGATGCAGATGATTTCCTGATGGTGACTTAATTGGAGTGGACTTACATCTGAGCATTTACCAGGAGGAGGACAAGGAACTTTCATCATTTGGGATTTTCTTTCCACAGACTGCCAAGGACATTGCTAACCCTATTTAAAGTAACGTTGTAGCTGCCAGGGATTTAGTCTGACCGCTCTGATGATACAGGGGTCGAAAGGGAATTTTTTCCTCTCATTGAACGGGGGGTTTATTTTTGCCCTTTCCTGGCAAAGGCTTTAGGAGATGTTGAAGATTCACATGCTATAGTCAACAAGTGGTATGTGCTGCCATGGTCTATTTGTAGTGACTTTATTGCCATAATATGGAGTTTAGATTTTCAGGCCATAGATTCTTGCAAGCTATGACCCTCCCCATTGATATGCAAATAAACCAGTCTGATTGGTTTAGGAGCAAAAGGAACAACATGTCTGTTTTAGATTTGATAGAATTTTAAGTTTTTTTTTTGCATACACATTGTACATGCTTAAGATAATTAGCTTGTGCATGTTGTAGGCATATTTTTTGTAAAGAAGTAGAAATGTATGTAATTGTTTGTAATGTTGGTAATTATTGCAAATGTATGGGATCAACAGGTGGATTGTATCAGTTGTGGATTTTTCATGAAATGTTCCCATACATGTGTAATAATCTCTCTCACCCACAGGTGGTTTTAAAATGGCTGCTGCATATTTAATGAGCCATATGGTTGTGGGGGATGTGCAGCCATGTGTTGCTGCAAAGTGACCTAGGAGTGGTCAAAAGATATGACCACGTCCTGTGGGTGGTCTTTTTATGTACAGGGGTAATTTGCATGAGAAAATGCCTTTTTCCCACACCCTCTCTGCTCTGGAGGGACACACAGAAAACATCCATGATGCAGCTTTGCTTGTTTGTTCGTTTGTAGTTGGAGAAACATGCGGCGAAGACCTCTTTGTCCTGTTGTTGCAGAGATCCATTGGAAGCTGACCAGAGCTAAGTATTTATTTGATATTCTTGGGACAAGGGTTGTATGTTTAAGAAGCGTATTTCTGCTGTTTACAGACCATAGGCTGTTCATGTGTTAGGCATTGTTATATCTGCCAGTCTTGTGATATGTTCCTAATATTGTAATAGTTTGTATGTACAGCATGCTTTTGTTTAGTAAAAGTACATTTATACCCTGCAGAGGTCTGAGCTTCCTTGTTTATACCGCAAAGTAACCTTGCTAGATATACGCAAGCAAAACACTGTGTCAGCAGTGGGGTCCTCCTGGGTCTCCTACCATAGCGTCCCTTTTCATTTAGATGGTGATTTATAGTGCAAGCTGACACAGTTGTACCCTGTGCCTGAAGCTCAGCTTGAATTTATCTAGAAGTTGATCAAGGTTTTTTAGCCATCGTTTGAACAATCCTTTGTTGCAATCTTTGATCAATTTTTCTCTTTCGCCCACATCCAGGGAGATTAGCTACAGTGCCATGGGCTGTACACTTCTTGACAATGTTGCGCACAGTGAACACAGAAACCTTAACCACTTAAGCCCCGGAGGATTTGGCTGCTAAACGACCAGGGGGTATTTTGCGATTCGGCACTGCGTGACTTTAACTGACAATTGCGCGGTCGTGCGACGCTGTACCTAAACAAATTTGGCGTCCTTTTTTTCCCACAAACAGAGCTTTCTTTTGGCGGTATTTGATCACCTGTGCGATTTTTTGATCGCGCGCTATAAACAAAAAAAGAGCGTCAATTTTGCAAAAATAGCAATATTTTTCCCTTTTTTTTATATGAAATTCCCCCCAAAAAAAATGTAAAAATCAAAATTTTTTAACATTTTCGGCCAATTTGTTTTATGCTACCTATGTTTGGTAAAAAAAATCGCAAAAAGCGTATTTTGATTGGTTTGCGCAAAAGTTATTGCGTTTACTGACTAAGGGAAAGATTTTTGTCATTTTTGTTGTTTTTTTTTTTAACGCGTAATGGCGGCGATCTGCGATTTGTTTTGCGGTACTGCGACATTGGGGCGCACAGATCGGACCCTTGACTGACATTTTTGACGCTTTTGGGGTTACCAGTGACATTTCTACAGTAATCAGTGCTATATATATACACTGTTACTGTAAAAATACACTGGTAGTGAAGGGGTTAACTTTATTTGAGAGGGAGGGGCTGTGTGTGTCCCTAGGGGCGTGATTCTTACTGTGATTGGCTGTGGCTTCAGCTGTATGCAGAGTGATCAACGGATCTACATAGTAGATCCATATGATCAGCTCTCATACAGAGGGGAGAATGACAGGCAGCTTGTTTACACTTTCTCCCTCTCCCCCACCGATCGCAGAGTGGCCGGCGGACATCGGGTCCGCCGGTCACACGCGCGGGGGGTCCTCCGGCGGCGCGCGCTCGCTCCCTAGACCCTCACAAGCTAGTGATGTAGCCCTACGTCACTTTGCCTGTGAGGGGCTGACCGCCGACGTAGATCGGCGTGCGGCGGTCGGCAAGTGGTTAAGGTCTCTGGAGATGGACTTGCAACCTTGAGATTGTCCAAGCTTTTCCATAATTCGTGTTCTCAAATCCTCAGACAATTCTTTGCTACTCTTTCTCTTCTTCATGCTCTGTATGGCACAAAGAGATACACAACAGGAAGGTTGAGTACATTTTCACCATTTTACCTGGTTGCCAGTGTGATATCTATATTTTCTGCACCTGTTAATTGATACAGGTGAGTTTAATCACAAATTACAGGAGCATCACAAACTTGGAATGCAATTATTTCTTACAATTTTGAGAAGGTGTCAATAATTTTGTCCAGTCCACTTTTGGAGCTTTGCGTGGAATGTGTCAGATTTGGTTTCTTCACTTTTTTTGTGTCATACCAATACAAACAAAATAAATAAACACGAGAATGCCTAAACATTTGTAATTGCAACAATTTTCTGTGGTGCATTATCTGACAAAAATGCAGCGGTGCCAATATTTTTAGCCACGACTATTTCACTCTACCTTCAATATAAATAAACAATCAAAAAGTGCAGCACAACCTTACAATAACCTGCTGCAATCCTGGCTCAAGCTCGGTAAGAGTGACTTTGTGATATGCTTACAACCATGTGGTTTATTTATGGGTGTTTTTAACTTGATACTAGTAAATACTATTTTAATAAGCAGAAAGCACTATTAATTAGTCTTCTTTATTTTTGCATATAATACCAGGAAATCTTCTTCCGACACCTCTATATGTACTTACTCCATGGAGGGACAAGGGATTTTGACCATCCTGTTAGCTCAGGGGTCAATATTATGAGGTGATCAGCCATTTGATATGTTGGTGGTGGGAGTTGTCACTCGGGCGATTGTAAACATCGTTATCCTCACACAGAGATTTTATTGCTTGATGGACTTTTCTAACATTTTCTGTACTGGACTTTGGATATCATTATTATAAGGTTACGCTGCACTTTTTGATTGTTCATTGCCATTACTTGTACCATTTGGTCTTCTTCGTTCTCATTTGACAAGTTATTATTAATATTATTATTATTATTATTATTATACAGGATTTATATAGCGCCAACAGTTTGCATATCATTTAACAAAATGAAGGCAGACATTACAGATACAATACAATTTGGCACAAAAGGATTCAGAGGGCCCTGCTCGGTAGAGCTTAAGACTCGTACACACTATAAGAAAATCGAGTCAACATTTTCGTCCAAAGAATTTTCGTATGATTTTCGAATAGTGTGTACAGAACTTTCTACAGACGATTCAGAATTTTCGTACAAAATTCTCAAAGGGACAAACTCCCAAATTGTTCTCGTACGGGAAAAAACGAACAATTTCTGTTTAATGTGTACCATTTTCATATGATTTTTGTACAAGAAAAATCAGAAAAGAAAGACTGATCATGATCAGAAACAATAAACAACAAAAAAAGCCTTTGTGGTACGAGAATTTTCGTTCGAATTTTCTTAAGAATTTTCTTTCATCGGTTTCGATTTGCTGTGAAACAACGAGGAAAATCAGACAATCGTTCGCCCAATTTTCTTATAGTGTGTACCCCACTTTACAATCTCACAAGTTATGTCTGGAGGTTTCTAAATCCTGCCTGTAAACACATCTGTTCATAATAGACTATGGCTGTGGATAATGGCACATTGAAAACAAGGCTGCCAATATAAACTTTTGTAACTGCAAGCCACTTTGTATCCAATGGGAGAAAAGTACTATATTAATCATATCACATTATCTCGTATTGTGTTGTGTTTGCCAAGGGTTATATGTTAACAGTTTTTTAGTTTTGCAAATCTGAACATAGACAAGATAAACTTGAAACAGAACCATACTGTGAAGATCTGTATATAATTTAGAAAATTATTATTGTTCTAATTACTCTGAAAACACTCTGCAAGGTTAAATTCCGAATTGCACAATTAGCTAGCTTGATGTTTTCAGCCATTAGGAAAAATTATATTCTCTGCTAAATAAGCAAATGGTGGACATTATAAGAATTAACTCAATTATACTCTAATCCTCCAGTTAGAGGTTCCTGAAGAACAATGGTAGGTAGTAGTGGAAGTGAAAGGCAACTTAAAAACAGTATTTCAGTTTTGGAAAGATATCTGTTGACACTGTTGAAAACATCATTACTTTTCAACTCTACCTTCCAATTTAACCACTTTACCACCGGAGGATTTTCCTGCTTTACGTCCAGGCCACTATTTGCAATTTGGCACTGCGCGACTTTAACTGACAATTGCGCGGTCATGCAACCCTATACCCAAACTAAATTTACGTCCTTTTTTTCCCACAAACAGAGCTTTCTTTTGGTGGTATTTGATCATCTCTGTGATTTTCATTTTTTGCAATATTAATAAAAAAAGAGCGAAAAAATTGACATTTTCTACTTTGACAGTTAAAAAATATCCAATATATTCAATTTTCGTCATATATTTAGGCCAAAATGTATTTAGCTACATGTCTTTGACAACAAAATTCTCAATGAGCGTATTTTTATCCGCTTTAAGATGGGAAGATTTTACCCCATTCCTGACCAGGTTATATTTTGCAATTCGGCACTGCATTACTTTAATGGACAATTGCGTGCTCGTGCGACACTGTACCCAAATTAAATGTATGTCCTTTTTTTCCCCACAAATAGAGCTTTCTTTTGGTGGTATTTGATCACCTGTGCGATTTTTAATTTTTTAAAAAAAGAGCGACAATTTTGAAAAAAAAAATATATATATTTTTTACATTCTGATACAGTATATAACATTTCCAAAAAAAAATTAAAAAATAAACATTTCTTAACATTTTAGGCCAATTTGTTTTCTGCTACATATTTTTGGTAAAAAAAATCACAATAAGTGTATTTTGATTGGTTTGCGTAAAAGTTATCGCGTTTACTAACTACGGGAAAGATTTGTCATTTTGTTTATTTTTTTTTACTAGTAATGGCGGCGATCTGCGTTTTTTTTTGCGGGACTGCGACATTGCGGCGGACAGATCAGACCCCTAACTGACATTTTTTAAACTTTTGGGGGTACCAGTGACATTACTACAGTAATCAGTGCTATAAATATGCACTGTTACTGTAATAATGACACTGGCAGGGAAGGGGTTAACTTTATTGGTGATCAAGGGGTTAAATGTATGCCTCATGCTTACTGACGTGTGTGGGGGGAGGGGATTGAGTGACACAGACACAGATCGCAGGTTCAGCTATGCTGAATCCTGTAATCTGTCCCTGTCTGTCACATAGGAGATCCGCCCGCTTTGTTTACACAAGCGGGCGGATTTCCTCACTCGATCCCCGATGATCGGGGAAGAGCGGCAGTGATCACCGCCTCTCCTCCCCTGGCCCAACTCCGCCAAGGGAGTGGAGAGTCTGGTGAAGTAGGTCTACGTCGCCAGACGATAACTAGCCACTTTGCGGCAGTACCAGCTCAGTGAGTGGTCGGCAAGTGGTTAAGGAGTTTCCCATTTGTCATGAACCTGAATGGTATAATATGCAGATATGGTTGGGTGGACTGAGTTTGCTCTTGCTGCAATAGGTGACAACATTGCCACAAGCAGAAAAAAAATAATCCGTTGCAAGGAGATCTCACCACTGAAGTCTTTCAATTTAAGACAAGCGTATCAAGATCTATAACCAAAATGCATGTACTGAGAGGAATGTCCCTTTAAGATACAGTCCGCAGAACAACTACCAGCATCTCCCCAGGTCCTACTTGTTATGATCCCTGATCATTTAAAATTAACAGCAACACATCAGATAAACAGGAAAGATATAAGCTACTTTATTTCTATTCTCAGCTCTATGAAGTAAAAGGCTCTAGAAACTTTTACAAGCTTTACTGGGTCACAGCTTGTAACTGAACTCCTGCAGAATATAAGTTATTAACTAAGATCACTGTGTTCTCTACTCTTCTCCTTAAGGGCCTAGAAAATAAAACACAAAACTTTCTTGTTCTCTTATTGTTAGAAGACTGCATGAAACCAGCCGCCTCACTCTCCATGTATGGTTACACATACTGTATACAAATATATGACACAAACATAGCACAGAACAAGATATTTTAGGAATATACGAGAAAAGGAAAGTGCCATGCCTAAACTGGCCAATGTACCCAGCAAGCCAACACCACATCCCTATTGATACATAGAACAAAAGAAAGTAAAATGGTATCACTATCCCTGCGGACTCTATTTGTGCCCCAGAGTGACCGCTATAGATGGACGTGAACCAAGATGATGGGATTTTAAGGGTGAGGCTTGTAAGGGTATATGTTTAAGATAAATAATTCAAAAACAAGATAAAATAATGATTTTTATTACAAATTCATAAAAACAATCACATACAGTGATACATCTTGATATCGCAAAGATACTTAATTGTATATAGAACCATAGAGAGGTGCTAGGGGTCACTCGTGTCCGAACACGAGTGACACGAGTGACCCCTAGCACCTCTCTATGGTTCTATATACAATTAAGTATCTTTGCGATATCAAGATGTATCACTGTATGTGATTGTTTTTATGAATTTGTAATAAAAATCATTATTTTATCTTGTTTTTGAATTATTTATCTTAAACATATACCCTTACAAGCCTCACCCTTAAAATCCCATCATCTTGGTTCACGTCCATCTATAGCGGTCACTCTGGGGCACAAATAGAGTCCGCAGGGATAGTGATACCATTTTACTTTCTTTTGTTTCAAGATATTTTAGGAGACTTACAAGAAAAAAAGAAAAATATGTAACAGAAATAATGAGGTCAGAATATTATTATTAGTGTAATTCTTCTTCGATAGCTGGCAGCTCCACACTGCCGCTGCATCAGTTCAACTGTCCTACTGAGCACTTGTTGAACCTCAATTCTGGGGCACAGAGGCGTAACTAGAACCTTCAGGGCCCTGATGCAAGAAACCATGAAGGGCCCCCCAGACCCCTGGCCGGGGCCCTTACCTTCAAGCCCAGGGCTCTTCCCACTAATCCTGGGGCTCTTTACACTCGTTGCATGGCCTTTTATTACGGTCCCGCAGCAGGATTCTTTCACAAGTTCTGCAGTGGGCCCCCTTCCTGCAATCTTGGGGCCTCCCCACAGTGGTGCAATGCCAGGGTCCGGTTGCAAGTGTGACCTTTGCGATCCTGGAAGTTCACCCACTGGTTTGCTACCGGGCCCCCTGGAGCATGGGGCCCGGTAGCGATTGCAACCCCTGCAACCCCTGTAGTTACGCCCCTGCTGGGGCACTTTATTATGTAAATCTTGTACAGCTTCTTTGACTCACAGCTCTTAAGCCCCCGTTCACACTGGGGCGACCTGTCAGGCGACCTGGTCACCTGACAGGTCGCCTGGCATAGAGAAGCTGTGGACCCGTTCTAATAGGAGCAACACAAGTCGCTCCGACTTAGCAAAAGGGTCCGGAGCTTCTTTGGGGCGACCCGGAGCGACATGCATAGACTTCAATGTTATGAAGTCCGTGCCGGCCGCTCCGAGGTCGCGGTGCGAGCAGCGCGCCGCGACCTGTGAGGTCGCCCCGGGAAGTAGCGTCGCCCCAGTGTGAACGGGGCCTTACCATCCTATTTCTTATGCCACAGAATTAGTCAGTGAAGTTACCCGTGATGGTGATCGGCCATCAACTATAGTAGGTGGTTGATACTTTTATACAAAGACCCAAATTTTGAGGCTTCCATCCAGAGCTGATGTACAGGGATCTGGATTTGACCACTAAGGTAAATACATTTCACTTGTGATTTTATTCTGACCACAGGTATAATTTAAAGCATTACTGCCGGCTGAACTTTAGACACAGCTCCGCAATAGATTGTTACATTTATTTATTTATTTATTTTGTGCTCTGGACTGAATAAACATAAATACATATATTTTTGGTAGACACAGCACTTAACCAGTTGCCTTCTGGAAGATTTACCCCCCTTCATGGCCAGGCCATTTTTTGCAATACGGCACTGCATTCATTTTACTGACATTTGCCCGGTCATGCGACGCTGTACCCAAACATAATTTATGTCATTTTCTTCCCACAAATAGAGCTATCTTTTGGTAGTATTTGATGACCACTGCAGTTTTTTTTTTTTTTGTTTTTTTGCACTATAAACAAAAGAAGACTAACAATTTTGAAAAAAAAAAAAAAAAAAAACAATATTTTTTACTTTCTGCTATAAAACATATCCAATAAAAATTTTTAAAAAATCAAATGTCTTCATCAATTTAGGTCAATATGTATTCTGCTACAAATTTTTGATAAAAAAAAATCCAAATAAGTGTTTATTGATTGATTTGCACAAAAGTTATAGTGTCTACAAGTTGTAGGATATATATATATATATTTTTTGTACTAGTAATGGCGATCAGTGGGACTGCGATAATGCAGCGGACAGTCGGGACACTAACTGACACTTTTTGGGGACCAGTGACACTAATATAGTGATTAGTGCAAAAAAATATGCACTGTCACTGTACTAATGACACTGGCTGGGAAGGGGTTAAACATCATGGGCGAAAACTGTATGTCTAACCAGTGTTTTCTCACTGTGTGGGAGGTGCTTTTACTAGGGGTAGGCATTGATCCATGCTCCTGCTTTGCAGGAACACAGAATAAACGCCTTACCTACTGACAGAACAGCGAGCTGCCTTGTTTAAATAGGCAGACCGCCATTCTGGCTCTCTGCCTAATGATAGGCGGGTGCCCCTCTGGGTGATCTATGTACATTGCAAGGATTTTACCCAACTTTGTTGCAGATTCCTACCTTTTGTTATTCTGAAGTGAATTGGAATGGATTTTATGAATATTAATCAGCTGCTGAACGTCTAATAAGGAAAGCGGCAAGGTCTGCATCCTTTTAGACGTGATTTCCCTTTGGGAGTATCTCACCATAATGACATGTTTGTTGAAGGGGATGCCCAAAATCTGACTTGCATCTTAGTGCAGATAAGTCAATCACACATACAGGAAATTACATTTCGGGGGATGTTCTGTATACCATCTGCATACAGAACACCTCCAAGTTGCCATATTGCATTTTGCAGAAAATTTTGGCGCTGCAAATTGAAAAGGAAAGGAATTTTTTAAATAACATTCAATTACAATATGACTTGTCTAGCAATTGTATACGCTATATTTATTTATTTTTTGCTACTTTTTTTTTCCCACGGAAGTGGAGTTACCCTTTAAAGTGGTAGTGAACTCTTGCACAAAACCTTATAGTAAGTCTTATCTGTAGCTACAGTAAATATCTCCTAAACATGCGCCTTTAGGAGATATTCACATCGGCTGTAGCTAATGACATCACTGCGTATTCACAGTGGTGCTCTGCATTAGGGCTCAGTGAGTGTACAGTGAATGCAGAGCGATTTTCCACAATGATGGCTTGTGTGCACCTGCACTTAAGTGAAGTCCTCGCGGCCCAGTCATGCAAACGGCAGGAGAGCTCAAACTCAGAAGACTAGGAGAAGATGGGAGTGTCGGCAGCAGTGACGGCACAGCACTGGAGGGCTCCATTGTAAAGGTAAGTCTGCTATATTACGCTAGTATGCAATCACATTATGATATAACACTGCAGGGGGCCATAGAAAGTAAAAAGAAAAGTGGTAGACATTACTACTGCTTTAAGTGTTTTCCTGGACTTAAAATTAAAAAATGTTCAGAATAATTTGTTTACTTAGCAAAATCATTTTACACTGAACCAAATTATAAATGCAACACTTTTGTTTTTGCCCCCATTTTTCATGAGCTGAACTCAAAAATCTAAGACTTTTTCTATGTACACAAAAGGCCTATTTCTCTCAAATATTGTTCACAAATCTGTCTAAATCTGTGTTAGTGAGCGCTTCTCCTTTGCCAATATAATCCATCCATCTCACAGTTGTGGCATATCAAGATGCTGATTAGACAACATGATTATTGCACAGGTGTGCCTTAAGCTGGCTACAATAAAAGGCCGCTCTAAAATGTGCAGTTTTACTGTATCAGGGGGGTCCGGAACCAGTCAATATCTGGTGTGACCACAATTTGCCTCACGCAGTGACACACATCTCCTGTGCATAGAATTGATCAGGTTGTTGATTGTGGCCTGTGGAATGTTGGTCCACTCCTCTTCAATGGACGTGCAAAATTGCTGGATATTGGCAGGACCTGGAACACGCTGTGGTATACGCCGGTCCAGAGCACCCCAAATATGCTCAATGTCCGGTGAGTATGCTGGCCATGCAAGAACTGGGATGTTTTCAGCTTCCAGGAATTATGTACAGATTCTTGCAACATGGGGCTGTGCATTATCATGCTGCAACATGAGGTGATGGTCATGGATGAATGGCACAGCAATGGGCCTCAGGAACTTGTCACGGTGTCTCTGTGCATTCAAACGGTTTTAGTGGCCATTTCAAAGTTCCGGTAATGGGTTATGCCCTTGTTTGTAAATTGGGGGTAGGCTGTCTGTCAGGCACTGATGGTAAGGACAAACCCACCCCCCTTCCCCTTTTTTGGAATTTAAGTTGTTAATGACTAAGGGTGGTCACAGTACAACTGTGACTGGCACTGGTCTAGACGTGTACTTGTTTTGGTATTGGAAACAAAATAAAAGCTGTGACCTTGCCCTTTCCAACTTAATTGTGGTAAGCGTGGTTTTTTATATGGGGAGGGGGCAAGGGTGGTTTGTTTTATGTTAACATTGTTTCTAGGCCTATGCACCTCAGCAGTCAATTACAACAAACCTGGCAGTAAGGCAGCCGGCTGGGACTCACATCGATATCAGCAATCTTGCTGACAGAGTCTGTCTTGAGGGACAGAATGTGGCCTGGCCGGTCTGAGCCCAAATGGAGAGGTCTCCAGAAGGATGGCATGTCCCTATCATTTCCCTACTCGACTGGAACCTCTCTCTGCCGCTAATCACTGTCCCTGTCAGACGGGTGACCTGTCCCTACACTGCCCACATGCAAAATGCATGCCAAGCCTGGGAGACAGGGCCCTAACCACTTTAATACAGGGCACTTTCACCCTCTTCCTGGCTCAGGCCAATTTTCAAATTTTAGCGCTGTTGCACTTGGAATGACAATTGTGCAGTCATGCAGCGCTGTACCCATATGAAATTCTTATCGTTTTTTTCACACAAACAGAGCTTTATTTTGGTGGTATTTAATCACCACTGGGTTTTTTATTTTTTGCTAAATAAATGAAATAGTCCAAAAAAAGTGTTCTTCCTTTCTGTAATAAAATTTTGCAAATAAATAATCTTTCTTCATAAATTGAGGTCTAACTGCATTCTGCTACATTTCTTTGGTGAAAATAACCCAAATCAGTGTTCATTATTTAGTCTGTAAGAAAGATATAGAGTCCATAAATTATGGTGTATATATATATATATATGAAAATTGATCAGTCCTGATGTACTGATGGTCTATCTCATTTCTTAAGACCCGAAAACACCAGGACACGAAAAATATCCCCCCAATTTTTGGAATGTAGACAGTCCAAGGTATTTAGTAAGAGGCATGGTGAGTTTTTTGAGGTTGCAATTTTTTTGTCACAATTTTTTGGAAAATGAAAAAAACATTTTTTTTTTTACATACTGTCACCAGTGCAGTGCAGCGTCATCATGCAGTGACAGTGATCAAGGACACTGACTGGTGAAAGTATGTTAAAAATAAATAAATAATAATATTTTTTTTCAAATTTGTTTTTCCTTGTTTTTTTTTTTAATTACATTGTCCTTTTTTTATGTTTTTATTTTTTAACACACTGTGGCCGGAGCAATACAGTGTTAACATAGTGACACTGTACTACTCTGGGGAAGTGATCAGGATTTTTTTTTGATATATACCTATTATGATTGCTTATACCAGTGAATTTTACTAGTATAAGCAACCATTTAACTGAATGAAATTAATTCATTCAGTGTGTATTGTTGTGAGTAGTTGTGATTGGCCACAGCTAATTGCATGGTACAGATGGGCTGTGATTGGCCCTGTCTGTACCATGTGATCACTGTGACCAATCACAGCTACTGTAGCAACATAATTATACACAATGAATGGCATGAAAGGAAACCATCCATTGTATACAATTGTCATGAGATATGCTGTGATTGGTCACAGCGATCACACTGTAGCGCCAGTGGGCCAGTACAGTTGATGGCCACCTGCAGTGGAGAAAGTAGACTGCACCAGCCTACACACTGATCCAAAGTAAGCATGCAATCAGTAATGTCTAAGGGAAGTCAAAATTATGTATCCTCATACAGATAACTTCTTGGTAACCCAGATGTCAGAAGATCAGTGGAAGAGGCGGACACCAATCTAAGGAAAAGATGAGCTATGACATATTTCCCTCATAACAAACGTCTTTGCATCACTCTAGCACAGGCAGTCCAGACTTAGGGTAGACTATACCTAATGCAAGGGGCTGCTGAAAGCTTTGCAATTACTAAATTTCTATCCCTCCTGAGCCCAGAATGTGCACCCTTTTACTAGTATTTACAAAAATACATGAATGTGGAAAAGAAAGCATTTTCTTTATCTCTTACCACACTAGGCCTCCCCTGATAGGAATTATACAGCCATAACATATATTTTGCTATATGCTGTATCTGTTCAGGCACAGCTATAATGTGTCTTTGCATTTAAGAAACAAAATTGCTTCAAACTGAGCTCTGTGAATTGACAGTGGAATTAACAGTGCTAGAAAGCGAAAAAAAAAAATGTAAACATTAATGGGTTTAAAAATGTAAAAATTACATTTCTTTTCCATGCATCGGAAGCACTGGGTTTGTAAAGTGCTTTTATTTATACCGATACAGGTAAATTATATCTTGCAAAATGACTGCATCCTTATTTGTTCAACTGAATACATATAAATAGAGCAATTGAATGTATGGACTTTCCCATCTATATGCCTTTAATTCTGTCTTGCAGCTGAAGTGCTGGGTCATTTTTTAGAGATGGAGAAGTGCTGTGTATAAGAAAATGAAAGGCATTTATCTGCTGAAATTATGGTAATCAATGGACATTACAGGAGTGCTCAGCCTCGTCTGCATCAGCAAATAAGAACTTTGGAGGGTCAAGATTGTCAGAGGGAAAGACTAAACTAGCTCAGGTATGACATGAAACATTACTGATAAAGGCAAGTAATGATAAAAAAGAATGCTCAGAACACAAAGACAAAGAAAATATTATCATTATACTGGATTTATATAGCGCCAACAGTTTGCGCAGAGCTTTACATTATAAACGGAGACAGTACAGTTACAATACAATAAAATACAAGAGGGTTAAAAGCTCCCCACTCAAGAGCTTACAATCTAATAGGGTGGGTCAAGTGGTACAAATGGTAATAACTGTGAGGGATGAGCCAATGGAAGAATTTCAGGAAGTTCAGTTGTTAGTTGAAGGCATGATAGGCTTCCCAGAATAGATTTCTGGGATCGCCTAAAGGCAGCCAAAGTAGGAGATAGCCAAACAGATTTAGACAGAGAGTTCCAAATGATGGGAGAGGCTCTGGAGAAGTCCTAGAGATGAGCATGGGAAGAGAAGAGCACTAGAGAGCAGGAGGTCTTGGGAGGAGCGGAGAGGACGGTATTGGTAATAATTGGCGTGTCACGGCCAGGGGTCAGGCTCAAAGACCAGTAGCTATAGCACTAGGGGAGGTCCCATTGACCAACAGATAAGTATACAAGCAGGTCACCCTGGCAAATAATGCAGACTCACCTGAGGAGCGGAGCTCCTGATGGTGGAGATGGGTTTAGCTGCATGTTAGTACCAGGTTGCGGTTCTCAGGATCGCCCCGCCAGGAGGGGAGCAAACCAGGTTCCAGTAGCGGATATAGCAGGTAAGGACCAAACAGAAGCGTAGTCAGTAAACAGGCCAAAGGTCGGTAACATGTAGTTGCAGGTTGGGATCAAGCTGAAGCATAGTCGAGGAATAAGCTAAGGGTCAGTAACAAGTGGCAGCAAAAATAAAGATGGCAGCAGGAAAGACAAAAAGTGAGACTGTGGGCACAATTCACTAAAGGTTATCGCATGCGTTATAACGGTCATGTGACCCCTTAATGCATGCGATAATTAAAATGTTAATTCAATATTGCTCGTATGCGTTTTTTAGCGCAAACGCCAAAAATGTTTGTTAAATAATCGCATAAAAAGGCATTATAGTCAATTCACAAAAGGAAATAAATAAATAAATGCATTCTGTAATTAAATACTGGTCCAGGCTAGCGATAACTATGCGATAACTATGGTGATAGTCAGACTCCCCAGTGATTGGTTTAAAAAAATGCTTGTACACAATTTATTGGCTATAAAATGGAGTATGGGGGTCTGGGTACTGCCCTGGGGGACAAGTATCAATGCCAAAAATTTTTTGAATAAAGATCGTTTTTTTAGGAGCAGTGATTTTAACCACTTCCCACAAACCACAAGCAGGGATTGTACCGGGGAGATGCCTGCAGCTAGAGGCATCACCCAAGTACCATTTTTTAGAGCCAGCATTCGGCTTTCTGCAGATAACAACCGATGCAGCTCAGCAGCTGCTCTGCCATTATTCCAGCGAATGGGAGGGGACGTAATCCCCTCCCGCCCCCTTTTGTAACTCTGCCCGGGTCTACCGCCATTTTATTCTCCTGGTTCTTTGCTTAAAATATATATAAATAATGTTTGGGGGTTCTCAGTAATTTTCTAGCAAAAAAATGATTTTAACTTGTAAACAATGTGTCAGAAATAGGCGGGGTCCTTAAGTGGGTAATGATGCTTAAACTGCAACAATAAAAATGAAAAATTATTTTAATTATAGTGCCTGGGGAGTCGCCTTAGTCTGCCTGTAAAGTGGCACATATGTAGCATGCATAGAACATGCTGCAGGAAAACTGACATTTCTAAAGAAAAAAAAAAAAAATAGTTAAATCCCATTTAAAATGACTTGCTAGCGCCCCCTCCTTTACAATACCAGGCCACATGCCCCAAGTTAAGGGCATGTGGCCTGGTATTGTAAAGGAGGGGGCGCTAGCTCCCTTTTCCTGTAAGGGTCTGGTATGGATTTGGGGGGGGGGGGGGACATGCTGGTTTTTTTTTTTGCTTTTCCACCTGGTATAGACTATTTTTTCAATAGGCGGGTGCTGGCAATTGAAACTGCAAGTCATTTTAAATGGGATTTGACTTTAGAAATATCAGTTTTTCTGCTCAATGCATCCTACAGATGCTGTGGTGGTGGGGTGGTGTTTGACCCATCTCTATTTGTGAGACACTTGCGATAACTTACTGCACATTTTCATGCATTATTTAAAGCATAATTCAAAAATATATTTCATGCAAGATTTTAAGAAGAGTTTCTTTGTGAATTGCACAGTTTTTTTTTTTTTTCAAAATGCTGTGGTGCAGTAAAATGTCGCATAGTAAATTGTGCCCACTGGCTGGAGAGAGCACAATAATCTGGCAAACAGGAAGGGCAGAGACATGGTTTCAATCAGGAAGTGCATGGGAGGAGCAAACAGTTCAAGGTTCAAGACAAACAAGGCTCAAAGCAGGATCATTCAAGAAGTTGTCCAGAGAACAGTGTAGCACTCCACGTGGCCTCAGCAAGAAGAGACATTGCCTGACACAGCAGAGGTTGTGGGTTTAAATCCACACCCTGACATGGAGACAACAGATTGGTGATGTAGCTTAGGGCAGAGCTGTGAATGAATTTGTATGTTTTTGTTACTATTTGGAATTTAATTAGTTGTGCAATTGGAAGCCAGTGGAACAACTGGTAGAGAGAGGAGACATTGAACGGTTGGTAAGGTAGATAAGTCTGGCAGCAGCGTTTATGATTGACTGAAGAGGGGATAGCCTATGGAGAGGTGGGTTTAAGAGAAGGGAGCTGCAATTGTTAAGGCAAGAGATAACGGAGTGAAAGAGTAGCTTGGTGGTTTCATTAGTTAAATTAGGGGCGTATTTTAGAGATGTTAGAGAGGTGAAGTCTACAAGCTTTGCCAGTGATTGGATTTTGGGATTAAAGGATAGGGCAGAGTCTAGGATGAGGCCGGGTACTCTGGCATGAGGGGAGAGACTGATAGTTATAATATTGATTTTTTTATAGAAAAGACAAGGAGGAGGGAAGAGTGGGGGAGAATATTTCAAGCTCAGTTTTAGAAAGATTTAGCTTGAGCAAGAAAAAAGAAAGAGCACCTGAGTTTGCAGTTGGCATAACCACTGTGAAAAAAACAGCGTAATAGAGGCAAAAATAATAATGCAATTAAAATAAATCAGTAAACTGCTAATTCTATCAAGAACGCTCTAACAATTCTGCGCTTACACACACATATATATATATATATATATATATATATATATATATATATATATATATATATATGTATACACACTTCTGTATTGAGTTTCCATAACATATTTTTAGCCATCAGAGTCATCAAAATTTACACGTAGCTTTTGGGTAGGGCTTGTCATATTTAAGCTTTGCACTCCTGGTCTTTCATTTCTTCAGGACCAGATTTTTTAAGTTTTCTTTATTTAATGCTAAATAACCTTTCCCCTTTTAGTTTGCCTCAGAACATTATGGGGGGGGGGGGATTTATTAAAACTGTAGCAGGACAGAATTTGAAGCAGTTGTACATACTAACCAATCAGTTTCTTTTTTCAGCATTTTTAGTTAACGCGGAACTAAAGGAAAATAATAAAAAATTGCAAACAGGCAGTTCTTTGTTGCAGAAGAGACATGCGATGTCACTGCTGACAGGGCTTCCATCTTCACTCTGTCTTCCTTTTTCAGGTTTATGGGATCGGGCTGTTTAAATGGCCGCACAGCGATGACATAGCTCCCACGCATGTGCCGCGGAATCACAGCTGCGGCACAGAGCTCTGAAAGGACAGTATGAGTATGCGGTTCTTTCAGAGCGCATGCGCCGGTGACATCACTGGCTGCAAAACAAGCAATATCTCCTAAACAGTGCACGTTTAGGAGATATTTATGTTGCCCTGCTTCATTATAAGCTTACCAGTAGGTAAAAGTAACAAAGCAGGATTTTAATAGCACTTTAAAAAAAGATGCCTATACTGTTTTAGGCCCCTTTCACACTTGTGCGACCTGAAAGTTGTGTGACTTTGCAGTGATTTTGTTGCATTTTTTTCCTGCGACTTTGACTAGACTTAAAGCAATACCTGTGTAATCTTGAGGTCTACGGACCTCAAGTCACATCAAAGTCAGACCAAAGTAGTGCAGGGACTAAATTACTAACCAGCACGCAGTAATCCTAATGTGTGCAAATTATCTTGCTACAATCATAAACAATATTTTAAATACAAACCCAATTCCAAAAAAGTTGGGACACTGTACACATTTTGAGTAAAAAAGGAATGGACTAATTTACAAATCTCATAAACTTATATTTTATTCACATTATAAAATAGATAACATATCAAATGTTGAAAGTGAGAGATTTTGAAATGTCATGCCAAATATTGGCTCATTTTGGATTTCATGAAAGCTACACATTCCAAAAAAGTTGGGACAGGTAGCAATAAGAGGCCGGAAAAGTTAAATGTACATATAAGGAACAGCTGGAGGACCAATTTGAAACTTATTAGGTCAATTGGCAACATGATTGGGTATAAAAAGAACCTCTCAGAGTGGCAGTGTCTCTCAGAAGTCAAGATGGGCGGAGGATCACCAATGCTGCGGCGAAAAATAGTGGAGCAATATCAGAAAGGAGTTTCTCATAGAAAAATCGCAAAGAGTTTGAAGTTATCATCATCTACAATGCATAATATCATCCAAAGATTCAGAGAATCTGGAACAATCTCTGTGCGTAAGGGTCAAGGTCGGAAATCCATACTGGATGGTGGTGATCTTCGGGCCCTTAGACGGCACTGCATCACATACAGGAATGCTACTGTAATGGAAATCACAACATTGGCTCAGGAATACTTCCAGAAAACATTGTCGGTGAACACAATCCACCGTGCCATTCACCGTTGCCGGCTAAAACTCTATAGGCCAAAATAAGAAGCCAGGCGTTTTCTCTGGGCCAAGGCTCATTTAAAATGGACTGTGGCAAAGTGGGAAACTGTTCTGTGGTCAGACGAATCAAAATTTGAAGTTATTTTTGGAAAACTGGGACGCCATGTCATCCGGACTAAAGAGGACAAGGACAACCCAAGTTGTTATCAGCACTCAGTTCAGAAGCCTGCATCTCTGATGGTATGGGGGTTGCATGAGTGCGTGTGGCATGGGCAGCTTACACATCTGGAAAGGCTCCATCAATGCTGAAAGGTATATCCAAGTTCTAGAACAACATATGCTCCCATCTAGACGTCGTCTCTTTCAGGGAAGACCTTGCATTTTCCAACATGACAATGCCAGACCACATACTGCATCAATTACAACATCATGGCTGCATAGAAGAAGGATCCGGGTACTGAAATGGCCAGCCTGCAATCCAGATCTTTCACCCATAGAAAACATTTGGTGCATCATAAAGAGGAAGATGCGACAAAGAAGACCTAAGACAGTTGAGCAACTAGAAGCCTGTATTAGACAAGAATGGGACAACATTCCTATTCCTAAACTTCAGCAACTTGTCTCCTCAGTCCCCAGACGTTTGCAGACCATTATAAAAAGAAGAGGGGGTGCCACACAGGGGTAAACATGGCCTTGTCCCAACTTTTTTGAGAAGTGTTGATGCCATGAAATTTAAAATCAACTTTTTTTTCCCTTAAAAGTATACATTTTCTCAGTTTAAACATTTGATATGTCATCTATGTTGTATTCTGAATAAAATATTGAAATTTGAAACTTCCACATCATTGCATTCTGTTTTTATTCACAATTTGTACAGTGCCCCAACTTTTTTGGAATCGGGTTTGTACATATATGTGCAATGTATACAGTGCAAGAGTGATCTTAGCAACAATAATAAATCAACAATGAATATTATAAAGTGCATATGTGTGTAAACAATATTAGTTTAAAGTGCATATATTTGTAAACCATATATCAGATTCTCCAGTGCTCTGTGCAAAATGCCAATACAGTCCTGTATTCTGTGCTATACCATACATATCTATTCCTAGGCATGCGGAGTATTGGTGGTGAGAACCTCTAAACAATATATAGGTGGTGTACTATCCTAGTGCAGGGACTACTTTGAAGTGGCACATATATGAACTTTACTCATTGGAAATCATGGAGTACGACTTGTCATGGAATTTTGCAGTCTCAAATCGCAGGAAAAGTTGCACATGTGTGAAAAGAGCCTAAAATCTAGTAAAACATTGTCTCATCCTGCTCTGCACATGCTCAGTTGCTCCCTATTTTTTGGCACAGTACTGAAAATGTAGAGGCCAATCTGCTGACAGCTTAAAGATTTAAAGCTGCTCAGGGGCGCTGGGCTTCAGCAACATGGCAGCCTCCAGCAAGAAGAAACAGGAACAATGCTGAAGGCAATTTACAGCAGACACTTACACTTAATAATGTGGGATGCATGTTCCTTGCTAAAGAACATTCTTTTTTTTATCAAGTAGCTATGGGTAAAGCTCTGCTTTAAAGCACTGAGGGAGTGGTTAGAGATGCAGATGAGGGCTTGGCTTTTGACTTTTTTAAAAAGCCAGCATTTGTATATCTTTTTTAGCACTTAACTTGTTTAAAATTATTCTGTTATTACATTTATTCTGAAAAAAAAAAAAAAACTAATCCCAAAATTGCTACCACCCCTCTCCTAACAACTATTCTAACCAATCTGTGTAAGAATGAGCTGTATACTTCCCTTTTTTCAGGCTGCTCCAGCCACATGATCGGCTCCCCTGTGTCAGCCAGAGGAGACTTCAGGAGAGAGGAGGGAGCACTGACAATGCATGGGACATAATATGCCTAAGGCCCCTTTCACACGAGCGATCCAATCAGATCCACCTGTCAGTTTTTTAGGCGGATCTGACCGGATTCTCCATGTATCCCTATGGGGCAGCGGATGTCAGCGGAGTCATGTCCGCTGACACCCGCTGCCATCCGCATCCGATCCTGTCCGTGAAATCCGGGTGGATGGAAACCCTATTTTCCATCCTTCCAGGGGATCGGATCGGATGGGATCGGATGAGAGCAGATAGGCGGTCCGCTCTCATCCGATTCCCCCATAGAGATGCATGGGGCTCTGACATCTCCCTCTCCGCACACAGAGTGGAGAGGGAGATGTCACCTTCCTGCTCAGCGGGGATCTGTGTTTACGATCCCCTGCTGAGCAGCACGGATCGTGTGAAAGAGCCCTATGGGTGATGTCACCAGCTGCTGTCGAGCACTCTCTCCTCTCCCCTGGAGGCTGGCTGACAAAGGGAAGATTACGTAACAGATCAGAGTAGCCTGATAGTAGTTATAAATACAGCTCTTTCTTATACAGGTTAGTTAGAATTTGTTTTATGAGGGGGATATCCCAAATATCTAATTTAAGCAGAAACAAAAGAATGGTGAGTATGTGCTGCTGGGGAGGGAATGGGGGGGGGGGGGGATTCAAGTGAACCAGTAACTGTGCCCTGCATTAGAAAAAAAAATAAAAATTTCAAGCTCTAAGTGAAAGCATATCAGTAAATATTGGAGCTGCATGACAGCCAGGCACCCAGCATTTTCAGGAGATGCCAGCAATGGCAGCTCACATACTTCCATATGGGTTTTCTTTAACTGTATCACCATCTGATAACCAGCTTCAGCATTACTTCCACTGACTATACTTTTGTTCTTGTTCTATTTTATGTATGTATCTTTGCCAAGGTATCTGTAGTCGAAAAATAGGTCATGAGAACCTTGTACACCCTCCTCCAAAGAGAAAGAGCTTTCCAAGTTTACAAAGACTGTCACTCTGAACATCAGAACTTCCATTTCCTCATGGGAATAAGGGTATCATGTTTCTCGTACACCCTACGCATTTCACTGAAGCAAAGCTAGCTGTATTTGTACTGTCTTAAAGGGGAACTTCAATCAACACATAAAAGTAAATAACTAAAAATAATTGAAGCCCTCCTAACTTTCTTATTTTGAATAGTATTGTTACTGTACATTCTCCTTTACTTTGTAAAGTACTGTGACAAATCTTGCATAATAATAATGTTGTGTAATTCAAATGGAATTATACTATTTGGGCAATTCTTTCCCCTTCCCTTCCATATAAACCTCCGTATCCTATAACCCTGGGCAACTTCTATGGTGGATTGTATCATCATGACCAGCTCGATAGCTGGTGAGTCTACCTAGTGCTAACAGTGGTGCACGGATGGTGTGACCCCCACGTGTGAACACTAAGAACACGTTTACATCGGATTTTGGCATTTTTTGCACTTTTTGTCACTTGGGAATCTTCATTATGGACTACTTTTATGGACTATTTTTTATATGACATATTTATTAATTAATTAATTTATTTATTAACTTTATTCTCTATGTATCTATCTATATATATATACATACATATACACTCAATTTGCACTTTATATAATTCTGCCAGGAAGCTGGATGGATTTCCTTTGCACTTTATATATTTTTTTTATTAATGAGATTTTGTGATTTGATTGCACTATATATATATATATATATATATATATATATATATATATATATACACACAGTGCCTTGCGAAAGTATTCGGCCCCCTTGAACTTTTCGACCTTTTGCCACATTTCAGGCTTCAAACATAAAGATATAAAACTGTAATTTTTTGTGAAGAATCAACAACAAGTGGGACACAATCATGAAGTGGAACGAAATTTATTGGATATTTCAAACTTTTTTAACAAATAAAAAACTGAAAAATTGGCGTGCAAAATTATTCAGCCCCTTTACTTTCAGTGCAGCAAACTCTCTCCAGAAGTTCAGTGAGGATCTCTGAATGATCCAATGTTGATCTAAATGAGTAATTATGATAAATAGAATCCACCTGTGTGTAATCAAGTCTCCGTATACTGTAAATGCACCTGCACTGTGATAGTCTCAGAGGTCCGTTTAAAGCGCAGAGAGCATCATGAAGAACAAGGAACACACCAGGCAGGTCCGAGATACTGTTGTGGAGAAGTTTAAAGCTGAATTTGGATACAAAAAGATTTCCCAAGCTTTAAACATCCCAAGGAGCACTGTGCAAGCGATAATATTGAAATGGAAGGAGTATCAGACCACTGCAAATCTACGAAGACCTGGCCGTCCCTCTAAACTTTCAGCCCATACAAGGAGAAGACTGATCAGAGATGCAGCCAAGAGGCCCATCATCACTCTGGATGAACTGCAGAGATCTACAGCTGAGGTGGGAGACTCTGTCCATAGGACAACAATCAGTCGTATACTGCACAAATCTGGCCTTTATGGAAGAGTGGCAAGAAGAAAGCCATTTCTTAAAGATATCCATAAAAAGTGTTGTTTAAAGTTTGCCACAAGCCACCTGGGAGACACACCAAACATGTGGAAGAAGGTGCTCTGGTCAGATGAAACCAAAATCAAACTTTTTGGCAACAATGCAAAATGTTATGTTTGGCGTAAAAGCAACATAGCTCATCACCCTGAACACATCATCCCCACTGTCAAACATGGTGGTGGCAGCATCATTGTTTGGGCCTGCTTTTCTTCATCAGGGACAGGGAAGATGGTTAAAATTGATGGGAAGATGGATGGAGCCAAATAGAGGACCATTCTGGAAGAAAACCTGATGGAGTCTGCAAAAGACCTGAGACTGGGACAGAGATTTGTCTTCCAACAAGACAATGATGCAAAACATAAAGCAAAATCTACAATGGAATGGTTCACAAATAAACATATCCAGGTGTTAGAATGGCCAAGTCAAAGTCCAAACCTGAATCCAATCAAGAATTTGTGGAAAGAACTGAAAACTGCTGTTCACAAACGCTCTCCATCCAACCTCACTGAGCTCGAGCTGTTTTGCAAGGAGGAATGGGCAAAAATTTCAGTCTCTCGATGTGCAAAACTGATAGAGACATACCCCAATCGACTTACAGCTGTAATCGCAGCAAAAGGTGGTGATACAAAGTATTAACTTAAGGGGGCTGAATAATTTTGCATGCCCAATTTTTCATTTTTTTATTTGTTAAAAAAGTTTGAAATATCCAATAAATTTCGTTCCACTTCATGATTGTGTCCCACTTGTTGATTCTTCACAAAAAAATTACAGTTTTATATCTTTATGTTTGAAGCCTTAATTGTGGCAAAAGGTCACAAAGTTCAAGGGGGCCGAATACTTTCGCAAGGCACTGTATATATATGTTTTTTAATTGCACTTAATACATATTTATTTATCAATGAGTTTCACAATTGTTCATCATAATTATCCCATTCATATTTGTGTATTTTTTTGTGTTGGGTCATGTTTGCACTTGCACTTTTCCTTTGAGGACATATCAGATTATAGTCCAATAGTCATTTTTTTAATGGCGGAGATAAATAGGCAATAGCTTATGGTTTGGTTTGTTTTTTTTTTCTTTGGGAATTATAAGAATCTGTACTGATCATTATATTCTCTATAATAATAATAATGAAGTCAGGGACAGACAGCTAGCATTTCTAGCAATTCCAGGTTATATCAATCTGCCATCAATTTACATTTTCACTTTACCCAGATATCAGAGACCCCTGTAAGTTTAACCACTTAAGCCCCGGAAGATTTTACCCCCTTCCTGACCAGGGGGTTTTTTGCGATTTTTTACTGCGTGACTTTAACGGACAATTGCGCGGTCGTGCGACGCTGTACCTAAACTAATTTCACATCCTTTTTTTTCCACAAACAGAGCTTTCTTTTCGTGGTATTTGATCACCTGTGCGATTTTTTGATCATGCGCTATAAACAAAAAAAGAGCGTAATTTTTGCAAAAATAACAATATTTTTCACTTTTTTTTCTATGAAATTCCCCCCAAAAAAAATGTAAAAATCAAAATTTTTTAACATTTTCGGCCAAATTGTTTTACGCTACATATGTTTGGTAAAAAAAATCGCAAAAAGCGTATTTTGATTGGTTTGCGCAAAAGTTATCGCGTTTACTAACAAAGGGAAAGATTTTTGTCATTTTTGGTGTTTTTTTTTTTAACGAGTAATGGCGGCGATCTGCGATTTTTTTTGCGGTACTGCGACATTGCGGCGGACAGATCGGACCCTAGACTGACATTTTTGACACTTTTGGGGGTACCAGTGACATTACTGCAGTAATCAGTGCTATATATATGCACTGCTACTGCAAAAATGACACTGGCAGGGAAGGGGTTAACTATATTGGACAGGGAGGGGTTAAGTGTGTCCTAGGGGTGTGATTCTAACTGTGCAGGGACAGGTCTCCTAGTGTAAAAACAAAGATCAACGATTCTACATAGTAGAACCGTCTGATCTTCATTTTTACACAGGGAGAACTGACAGGCGGCTTGTTTACATAAGCCGCTCTGTCTTTCTCCCGCTGTACCGGCGATCGTAGTGTGACCGGCAGACATCGGGTCCGCCAGTCACACTCCCGCACTCCCCCGTGAACGAGCCGAGGTGGGCGCGCACCTCGGTGGGCGCGCTCTCGTCCGCTATTGGCTCTAAAAGGAGTGACAGGCGAGTGACGTTAATTAACGTCACTCTGCCTGGCCGGGGCTGACTGCCGCAGTAAATTTACTTGCGGCGGTCGGCAAGTAGTTAAAGACATCAGAAGTTTCAACCCTGCTGCCTGTCATGTGTCTGAACTCTGCTGTTTGAACACTTGCCCAAAACACTAACAGTGCATACAATATGACAATTCCAGAGCTTCAAACAGAATAGACTGCAGAAATGATTTGTATCAATCACCTCCACCCTGTTTTGTCTTTGCCATTTCATCAGTCAATGCAGACACTACCTTTGTCAAACTGTCATCTAAAACTGTACCTGGCATACATAAGACAATGGCAATTCAAAACCAAATAAAAGGTTTTGAAGTAATTATTCACTGTGCCATTTCAAAATAAATTTAGCTATTTTTTTTTTCCATTGGCAAAATGGAAATGTTATGTTTCCAAGGCAATCTTGTTTAAAACTAGACCAAATTAAATCAAATACAGTAAGGATAACATTTGTCTTTCTGGATGTGTGTTATCAAACAAGAAGGTACATTTGTGGCTGCTGTTTTAATTCTATCATTTTAGTGGCAGCTGCCATCTGTCTTCTTATACTACTATATGGCTTACTGTCTCTCCCTACTACTTTGACTGAATGCTGCTGGTATTGCAAAGGCATCAAATAAAGGACTAACTAGTAAATCTTTATGGGGGATATGATATTGCTACTTTATGATCCAGTATTTCAGGACATTATATTTACAAGCAAAACCCATATTTTCTTATTGTACAAGAGGGGATAGATATAGACGTGACATGTGGGCAGGCAACTTAGGGCAGCTACAACAAAACTTCAAATGCTAGAAAATCTTTACTGGCCCAGCAGCCAAATAAACATTTAAACTTTATTAATGTCAGTTGGTTGGTGTTGTAGTGTCTTTGGAATCCATCTGCCAATACCTACTGCCAATACCTACTATCAGTTAAAAAGTTAAAGTGGTTGTAAACCTCTGACATTAAGCGTGAACAAAACATATCTCTCTATAGTGTGTACTTGTCTCAATTAAAAGCTCTAAGTGCAATTTCAGTCCACCGCCTCGTTCCTCTGCAATCAGTCACTTCTAACAAATTTTCATGACACCAAAAAAAAAAAAAAAAAAGGTGACGTGGGAAGCTCCAGCTGATTGACAGCCTCAGCTCTGTTCTTGTGTGCTGTGAAGAGGGGGGTGTCCCTTCCCTCCAATCAGCTCTCAGAGTTCTCCTCACTGAGCTCTGCAGAATGTAACTTCAGCTCTCCATCCCTTTTTTTTCTGAACACTCAAACTTATAAATCTTTATAAATGATGCACTTTGAAAGGATTTAGGGAAGAGAGGACTGCAGATAAATAGCTACAACTTAGCGTAGGAGGATTAGTTTAATATCTGTGTATTACCTGAGACCAGTCACTTCACTGGGTATATGTGAGGGTTTACAACACCTTTAACCACTTAACCCCCCGAAGATTTTACCCCCTTCCTGACCAGGGGGTATTTTGCGATTCGACACTGCGTGACTTTAACGGACAATTGCGCGGTCATGCGACGCTGTACCTAAACGAATTTGACGTCCTTTTTTTCCCACAAACAGAGCTTTCTTTTGGTGGTATTTGATCACCTGTGCGATTTTTTTTGATCATGCGCTATAAACAAAAAAAAGAGCGTCAATTTTGCAAAAATAACAATATTTTTCAAATTTTTGTATATGAAATTCCCCAAAAAAATGTAAAAATCTAAATTTTTTAACATTTTAGGCCAATTTGTTTTATGCTACATACTTTTGGTAAAAAAAATTGCAAAAAGCATATTTTGATTGGTTTGCGTTTATTGCGTTTACTAACTAAGGGAAAGATTTTTGTCATTTTTGTTGTTTTTTTTTTTTAACGCGTAAAGTCAGCGATCTGCAATTTTTTTTTTGCGGGACTGCGACATTGCGGCGGACAGATCGGACCCTTGACTGACATTTTTGACACTTTTGGGGTTACCAGTGACATTACTACAGTAATCAGTGCTATACATATGCACTGTTACTGTAATAATGACACTGGAAGTGAAGGGGTTAACTTTATTTGAGAGGGAGGGGTTGTGTGTGCCCCTAGGGGCGTGATTCTTACTGTGATTGGCTGTGGCTTGAGGTGTAGGAACAGTGATCAACGGTCCTACATAGTAGAACCGTATGATCATTGTTTCTACACAGGGGAGAATGACAGGCGGCTTGTTTACATCAGCCGCCTGCCTTTCTCCCGCTGTCACGGATGATCGCGAGTGCCCGGCGGACATCTGGTCCGTCGGGCACATGCGCGGGGGGGGTCCGTGACCGAGCGGGAGCAGGAGCACGCCTCCGGCGGCGCGCGCTCACTCCCCGGAGCCTCACAGGCTAGTGACGTACCCATACGTCACTTTGCCTGTGAGGGGCTGACCGCCGCAGTATATGTACTTGCGGCGGTCGGCAAGTGGTTAAAGTAAGTGTTCTTCTGTGGTCACCTTTTGTTTTTAAACAAAAGGTAACCACTTGTACTGCATAAAATACTACATTATTACTGGACTGAAACACAAAGTTGGCGTTTCCACCCATTGGAGAAATTATTATTTATCTGCTTCTTTTATGGGGAGCTCCCAGTTTAGTTTTGTTACTAAACTGACTGAATTGCTTCAACATGCACCTTAAAGAAAAATAAAATGTACTTTTTGCAGCTACCTATTTTTATTAATTATTGTAATATTTATGCTAAAGCCCAACTCCACAATCTCTATGAGCTTCAGATTAAGAAAAACAAAAATCCTCCTAAATCCCAATGTTTTACTTACCTGGAGTCATGATCATCTGATCATCCAGAGCTTCTCCTCTCTATTTAGTTTCTAGATAGATTCTTCTTTCAGGTGTTTACGTCACTGCCTGTCAGAGAAAGGGTTCTCCAGGGTTTCCGAAGAGGCCAATGTCAGATTGAGGTTGAGTGATAGGGACTATAGCCCCATCCGTACACACACGATCAGATTATCGAATGATCTGTCGTCCGTTTTTTGTGGCATGCTAGTCTGATGTGGAAAGTGAAGAGGTTTTTTTCATACGAATTTTCCCGTACGACAGAATTCTACTTCAGAAGTGATGTCATGTGTTGGATTGCTTTGTATGTGTTCTTTCGTCTCTGAGCATGCCTAGTCTTGCGCTTAAGATTTTTTTTCGGTCGAAATCTGTACTAATGAGACGAAAATCAGACGTTGTTTTGACGGAGGACAAAAATTATATAGCCTGCACATCAGGATTTTTTCGGCTGAAAAGTCGGTTGTGGAAAGCACCATACTAACAATCCGAAAATTGGCAGATCGGTTGTCGGACGAAATTTCCCTTCAGATTTTCTTATAGTGTGTACGGGCCTTAAGATTTAATGTGTGGTGCTAGAGTAGTGGTCCAAGTTGGTGGAAATGAAGTCAGTGAGGGAACATGGGAGACTCAGGTGAGTATAAATTACTTCACTAGGCAAGGAAAACTATACACTTGGAAGGATGGGTTAAAATGGGGATGGGAGGTTGGGCTTTAAAGTAATGTTTAATGTACTTTACTTTTCTACAAATACTTTACTTTTGTAAAGTACTTTTCATAACATTTTCTACATGGTTGCTTTTTCAATTTTTTCTTATGGTATTACTGTAAATATAAAAATGTGTAAAATAGCCACTAGATAATTATCTGTATTTCATTGCATTTATTTTAATGTTTATATTTTTTTAATCTCGCAAACCTGGGAACTGGCAAACCAAACCACACACAATACAATCCAAATGTACAATCTCCTTTAGCTGTACTAACAACTACAAACTACATAGCTTTAAACTAGCCACATCCATTTTATTCTCATTCCACAGTCACTAAACAAGCTATTATAGATAGAAATATAATTTAAATCTACAAGAACAATGTAATGTGAGGACCTGTCTAAAACTATCCATTTAATTTGTGTAAATCAGGGGTGGGGAACCTTTTTTCTACCAAGGGCCATTTGTATTTTTGTAACATCATTCGGGGGCCGTACAAAATGTATGCATAAATGTAATAGGCATTGATTTGCGGCAAAAAACGCTGTAAAAAATTGCGTGACTTTGAGGTCACAAAAGTGTGAAAGGGGCCTTCAGTAATCAAGGTATAGTGTGCCCCCTTTCAATGCAGACTGACCACAGCGTGCCCCTCTTTCAATGCAGACTGACCACAGCGTGCCCCCTTTCAATGCAGACTGACCACAGCGTGCCCCCCTTTCAATGCAGAGTGACCACAGCGTGTCCCCTTTCAATGCAGAGTGACCACAGCGTGCCCCCTTTCAATGCAGACTGACCACAGCGTGCCCTCCTTTCAATGCAGACTGACCACAGTGTGCCCCCTTTCAATGCAGACTGACCACAGCGTGCCCCCCTTTCAATGCACAGTGACCACAGCGTGTCCCCTGTCAATGCAGAGTGACCACAGTGTACCCCCTTTCAATGCAGAATGACCACAGCGTGCCCCCTTTCAATGCAGAGTGACCACAGCGTGCCCCCTTTCAATGCAGAGTGACCACAGCGTGCCCCCCTTTCAATGCAGAGTGACCACGGCGTGCCCCCCTTTCAATGCAGAGTGACCACAGCGTGCCCCCTTTCAATGCATGGTGACCACAGCGTGCCCCCTTTCAATGCGGAGTGACCACAGCGTGCCCCCTTTCAATGCGGAGTGCCCACAGCGTGCCCCCTTTTAATACGGAGTGATTGACCACAGCGTGCCCCCTTTCAATGCGGAGTGATTGCCCACAGCGTGCCCCATTTCAATGCAGAGTGCCCACAGCGTGCCCCCTTTCAATGCGGAGTGATTGACCACAGCGTGCCCCATTTCAATGCGGAGTGATTGACCACAGCGTGCCCCCTTTCAATGCGGAGTGCCCACAGCGTGCCCCCTTTCAATGCGGAGTGATTGACCACAGCGTGCCCCATTTCAATGCGGAGTGATTGACCACAGCGTGCCACCTTTCAATGCGGAGTGCCCACAGCGTGCCCCCTTTCAATGCGGAGTGCCCACAGCGTGCCCCCTTTCAATGCGGAGTGCCCACAGCGTGCCCCCTTTCAATGCGGAGTGCCCACAGCGTGCCCCCTTTCAATGCGGAGTGCCCACAGCGCGCCCCCTTTCAATGCAGAGTGCCCAGAGCGTGCCCCCTTTCAATGCGGAGTGCCCAGACCGTGCCCCCTTTTAATGCGGAGTGCCCAGAGCGTGCCCCCTTTTAATGCGGAGTGCCCAGAGCGTGCCCCCTTTTAATGCGGAGTGCCCAGAGCGTGCCCCCTTTTAATGCGCAGTGCCCAGAGCGTGCCCCCTTTTAATGCGCAGTGCCCAGAGCATGCCCCCTTTTAATGCGGAGTGATTGGCCACAATGCAGAGTGAACAGCGTGCCAAGCCCCAGAGCACTTACCTGTTGTAGCGGCGGCTTCCTCTCTTCAGTCCCCGCGTCTCTTCGAGTTCTCCCGCGTCCCGTCTCCCGCCTCCTCCTCGGCCAATGACATTGGCCGAGGAGGAGGCGGATCCGTGAGACAGTAGCGAATTTTCATTCGCTATTGTCACACAAATGGGCGGGCTTGAAGCGCACTGCTCTGCGCCTCGGCTCCTTCTGACACAGTGGCACGGATCGCAACGATTGTGCGGGCCGGACAGAAGGATCGTGCGGGCCGCATACGGCCCGCGGGCCGGAGGTTCCCCACCCCTGGTGTAAATCAAGCAGCCTCTTAAATGACATATATGCTGGCAGATCTAATGAAGAGTGTACAATCATACTGTGTTTTAAATGGTCAGCTACACATGATTCAGTGTAAATTGATTAAAGGGTTGAGGTGGACCCTCCTATTATATAATAACTGGTAAACATAAAGGAGATAACAAAAATATTGGACCATAGATTATAACAAGTGTGGGCATCTAAAGGCACAAAAAAAGTTTATTCTGTATATTTCATTCGCACTTTATACCATTCAGTAGCAGCACCTCAACAGTACCCATACCACAAACATTGTTACGGTTAATCTTGCTGCCTGCATAATGCATATATGCGGTGCCAAGAAAGGTGGGCTTTAACGCCCAGCCACCGCTCATATGTGCCCACAACAGCCTAAGGTTGTGTGCTAAGAGTGCACTCACTGCAAGCTGTTACTGAATGCAAACGCAGCTCACAGAACAATTTCAGCAGAGATGAAATTACTGAACTCCAGAGCATGCGTCAGAGTTAAGTCTTCTAAGCCCAGGCAATTAGCAAGGCAAAAGATTGGTACCCGTAAGCTGCCCAACCGAAGATGTCAGCTGTCGGCAAGGAGTTATGAGACACCACATAGCTGGAGCGACGATATGTATAGCTCTACTTTAAAGGGGCGTTGGGAGGCAACGTTAAGGGGTTTACCATTACAAAGCAGGAAGCTGAGCTTGCATATGTAATGATATGTAATGAGTGCATAGTCTCATGCACATATATCATTATGAAATATACATACAAACTGCCTTCTGTTGTACACCTTATGCAAAATTAAAATAAAAAATAATTTATAATATATACAAAATAACCCAACACACAGCCATTAATGTCTAAACCACTGGCAACAAAAGTGAGTACACCCCTAGGTTAAAATGTCCAAATTGGGCCCAAAGTGTCAATATTTTGTGTGGCCGCCATTATTTTCCGGCACTGCCTTAACCCTCTTGGGCATGGAGTTCACCAGAGCTTCAAAGCTTGTGACTGAAGTCCTATTCCATTCCTCCATGAAGACATCACAGCGCTGGTGGGTGTTAGAGTCCTTGCGCTCCTCCACCTTCCTTTTGAGGATGCCCCACAGATGCTCAATAGGGTTTAGGGCTGGAAACATGCTTGGCAAGTCCATCACCTTTACCCTCAGCTTCTTTAGCAAGGCAGTGGTCATTTTGGAGGTGTGTTTGGGGTTGTTATCATGTTGGAATACTGCCCTGAAGCACAGTCTCCAAAGGGAGGGGATCATGCTCTGCTTCAGTATGTCACAGTACATGTTGGCATTCATGGTTCCCTCAATGAACTGTAACTCCTCAGTGCCGGCAGCACTCATGCAGCCCCAGACCATGACACTCCCACTACCATGCTTGACTGTAGGCAAGACACACTTGTCTTTGTACTCCTCACCTGGTTGCCGCCACACACACGCTTGGCACCCTCTGAACCAAATAAGTTTATCTTGCTCTCATCAGACCACAGGGCATGGTTCCAGTAATCCATGTCCTTAGTCTGCTTGTCTTTAGCAAACTGTTTACTGGCTTTTGTGTGCATCATCTTTAGAAGAGGCTTCCTTCTGGGATGACAGCCATGCAGACCAATTTGATGCAGTGTGCGGCGTATGGTCTGAGCATTGACAGGCTGATCTCCCCACCCCTTAAACTTCTGCAGCAATGCTGGTAGCACTCATACGTCTATTTCCCAAAGACACCCTCTGGATATGACATGGAGCATGTGCACTCAACTCTTTAGTCGACCATGGCGATGCCTGTTCTGAGTGGAACCTGTCTTGGTAAACCGCTGTATGGTCTTGGCCACAGTGCTGCAGCTCAGTTTCAGGGTCTTGGCAATCTTCTTATAGCCTAGGCCATCTTAATGTAGAGCAATAATTCTTTTTTTTTTTCAGATTCTCAGAGAGTTCTTTGCCACGAGGTGCCATGTTGAACTTCCAGTGACCAGTAACACCTGCTCCCCATTCACACCTGAGACCTTGTAACCTTGTAAATAGCTTGTAACGAGTCACAAGCTATTTTATGGAATAAAAAAAAAAAAAATGTTATAATGTTATAGAGTAGTTTCCCTTTAAAAATACTCATGTGAATGAGCAGTCCTACAATGAACCTAACTTTTTAAACAACAAAGAGAACAACCTGCAGTACTTGCTGAAGGTTCTCTACAAGCATCAGCAGTTGGTATCACAGGCGCATCCTATTTTATTCCCTCTACTGAAATGAAACTACTGAAGATTACACTTGCAGATAAACAACCTGCTCCTTAATAGAGATGCAGATAAAAGTGAGCTGTGGCACATAATAAAGCTCTGCGATACAATGCAAGCGGAACATGAATTGAAACCTTTTTTACCGTGTTCTGATTCCAGGAGTTAATTAGTGCTAACCTCTCACAAACTATTTCTGCCGCTGAGCTGATGCTGACATATCTCTTGTATCTGAAATGATGATAATTGATTAGGTGCACAGGATGTCGGTGAGAAAGCAGCTAGAATTCAGCATGCATACATTACTTGTGTGTCACCGAAGATATCTTTCCTGCCGAGTCGATGGGAAGTGTTTAAGTGTCAATGCTCCTTTTAACTCTCTCATAACATTAATTACTGATTTGGGCTAGGATAATGACCGATGGAAGCTCATTGCTTTGCATCAGTGGTGTGGAAAGCTTTCTGAACAAGGCGTGAGTTCACTTTCATTGAAACCTTTGTGGTTTTTCATATGGTCATCATTTATCTTATTTCATATACTTAAAAGAAATGCAAATCTCTGCTTTGGGAGTATATTAGCACTCAGGTAGAAATTCAACAATTATTCCCAGTGTATACTGCTGTTTGTAACCCTGGAAAGGAGACCTCCCTCTACAATAGCTTGGTAATGATATATATAATTTTAATGTGAATTGAACTTTCTGCTTCTCCTTTCTAGAATGTATTCTCCACATACCCTTTTCAAGAATTCATTGGGGCACCAGTGACCATAATGGTCTTCATAAATTTACAAAAGTAAACCATCCCAAAAGGAGCAGAGCCTTTGATTTCACAATGGTAGAGGAAAATCTCACTGCCTGGGTCACAAATAGCAGTAAATGACCCTGCCTCACACCGCTCATAACTTCTATATAAAATTAATTCTACTTTAAGTACATTGAGGTATAGAGTAATGAGTTCTGAACAATGAAGCCAAAGAAAACTGTGGATCTGTTGAAGGGGCAAATCAATCTTCTTCCAAAATATCTCCTTTCATAAAATCAGTTTTGTGTAGATATTAGCAAATGCAGGTAGATTCACTCACAGCAAAATTCAGTCTGATGAATGTCTGAGTCCCTGGCATGTGCATTCCTAGTTGTCTTTGCTGAGGTTTTAAAACGAGTCTCATTCTTGTTTCTGAACGCCTTTTTTATTCCCCTATTTAATCCATTTTATTGGATTTGTAATAATAGGAGCACAGGGCAGAGCTAAAAAAAAAAAAACTCATGTGGGATGATCCTGGTTCAGAAGTCCCTATAAATATAGGAAATTGGTAGATAATTCACTCTGTCAGTGTCGATCAGCTACCAATTTTCTGTTCAAGGACTTGTCTTTGAAAATGTTATGCCTAGATCTATCTGTTATACAGCAAGCTGGGGGAAAAAATCCATGCATTTTCAGATTTTTTTTTTTTTTTTGCCTCATAGGTAATTTACAATATGACCTCTATTCCAAGTAGCAGTGGCATCATTATATGACCATACACAGCAAAGGTATCTACCAGATTTTTTAAAACATGATTTTTATGTTAATAATACGAAGACAACTCCTCATCCCAATATCTGTCTATATCTACCCATGTATAGTACTTTTTATTTTCCTTTTCCTTTGCATGATCTGTGAATCAATTCAAGAGTGGGCATAAAAGTAGAAAATCAGATATATTCTCAACCTTGGTTAACCTCCCTGGCGGTATGATTCTTTTGGATTTTAGGTGTTGAAAGCGGTACCATTATTTTGCATGTAATTCTTGTGAATGAGCAGCCCAAACCAACTGTATACATTTATTATATATAATATATACATTCTGCTCGTCCACAAGAATTACGTATATTCGTGTGTGTGTGTGTATATATATATATATATATATATATATACATATATACTGTATATATACATATATATATATATATATATATATATATATATATATATATTTACATATATTTACATAAAAAGTACAGTAAAACTGCAGGAAAGGGCACTGGGGGGCAATGTAATGTGATATTATTTTATTTTGAATGGTATCAGTGTGTTTGGTGTGTTTTACATTTGAATTTGCCGCCGGTTCCACCCCCCGGCAGACGTCACGTCGGAGCCGGGCTCGCAGACGATCGGGAGGAAGCTCCGCCACTGCATACCGCCCGCATTCTTCGCTGGATCCCGGAGAAAAGGTAAGTAAAACCTCTACCAGGATCCAGCGATCTTCCTAGCGGTACCCCGAGTGTGGCTCGGGGTTACCGCTTTTGGCTCTAAAATCTAACCCCGAGTCACGCTCGGGAATACCGCTAGAAAGGTTAACAAGAGATTGTAAACTGATAATACAATCCTGGGAATACTCACATGTGGGGTGGGTGGGTCTGCCTTCTGAATGGGATCTCTCTCTCTATGTTTGCTATATCAGATTGCAACTTCCGGGCAATCTGAACCTGAATGTTATTCATTAACAACTTCTTAGTACCTCCAATTTGATGAATCAGGGTTTCTGTATGAGATGACTAGGGGCCTGCAGTGGAACATGATACCTCTCCCAAATTTCCTGAGAAAAAACAGATAGATATCCTGGCCCTCAATAGCAAAGTTTGCAAGAAAACTAAAGCACTGAGGTGGTTGCCTCTGTGCATTTCTAGGCCTAAAACCCAATTCCAGACAAAAATTTTTTTTGCAGTGTGGGCAGAGAGGAGAAATGTCAACATCTCTGTCATGTTTGGATCACTTTTAGGTCTACACTAGTGTAGCACTGTCCCCATAGGGCTTTCTGTGTGTTGACTTCTTGGGTCTCCCTCTGATTACCTGCAGACAGTCAATCACTAGGGGATTTTTCACACATCCAACCTTACTCCCGTTTGCTCGTTACTCAATAAACAGTCCAGGGTATTTGATTTTGTATTTATTGTGGAACTTCGATGGGAGAAGGGAATAGTGGGATACTCCAACTGAACTATTCACAGTAGATAAGGACAACTCTCACTTGGCCTCACCAGGTAATTTGTGAAAGCAGACACACTGCTTTAACCATGCTGCCACTTGTATAGAAGAAATAAAGTGGAGTTCCGGCCTCAAAAAACACTTTGGGCAATCCGCTTGCTCAGTGTCACATAAAAAAGAAATGGATAGTCACGATTTTTTTTTTCAATTACTTACCTTGATAGTGAAGAAACTATACTTACCTTTCTTCTACTTCCTTCCTCTGCAGCCGCGGCCCACGCCGTCTCTTCCTGCTTGCATTGACTCCTGGGAGCTGAACGTCATTGATCCCAGGAATCAATGCGCCTGCACCGGCCCCGCTCGTCAGTTCCCGTGCAGGCACGTCATTCCCTGCTTAACAGCTTCTGGGCCTGCCCAGAAGCTGTGCAGGGATGACGTGCCTGCACCGGAACTGACAAGCGGAGCCGGTGCAGGGTATTCTGTGACCGAAGAGGACATAGAAGAGGAAACCGAAGAGGACGCCCTGGCTTCAGCTGCCACACCTTGGATGGCAGCGCTGGAAAATACATTTTCAAGGTGAGTATTTCTTCTAAAAGGTAAGTGCAACCTGGGACAGTTCAGAGGCTATCCATTATGAAATGTACTAGCCCTGACTGTCCCAGGGGTATTTTTATTGAAAAAATGTTTCCGAGGCCGGAACTCCGCTTTAAGTCCTCTTGCTTTCTCTAGCAGCAGACTTGAAGCAACTACTTTATCTTCAGCAGGGGTGACTATCACACGACAATCCCCATGACACAGATCTGTACTCACTGTAGGCAGAATCAGATCGTTTCCAGTGTCTCCCTTCTAGTCAGCTCTACAGGACCTCTGGGTTTAGCTCCTATCTGACTTACAGGCCCTCAGGTCGACCACCTGAGGCTGCATGGCAGCTTCTACAGAGGGGGGGGGGGGCAGCCACCCCCTTCCTCTGGGACCCCGCTCTCCAGCTGAAGACCTCGAGCACATGTGCCCTTAGCATTTATACAGTCACCCAGCATGCGCCAAGTCACTTTTCTCTGCCAATCACCAGGGCTGTAACAATGCTTGTGCCCTCACTTGTCAGGCTTCCTCCCACTGTCCAATATGCCCTATTGGACCAGTGTGAAACATTTCAGATAAGCTGAGCTGCACCTGAGCACCATGAGCAGACCCAACCAATGGATCCTGCTCTCTGGTAGGTAGAGAGCAATATAAATGTATGTCTCTGGTAAGCAGAAAGACCCAAAAACTATACTCTCTCTTCTAGCACCTACCTAGGAGGGTGCTACATTAGGAAGAATTCTCCTCACCCTGTATCCTGAAAACTATCAAATAGATTGGAAATAAGAGACACGCTCCATACAAACAATAAAAACTCATTTTAGATTATAACTTTTCCTCACTCTATCCAAAACTAAAAATAACATTTTTTTTTTGTGAAGATGGGGTTGTATTTTCATTTAGAGCATTGTTAACCTCTTCACCTCCAGAAAGTTTTACCCCCTTCATTACCAGGGTATTTTTTACTTCCAGCACTGAGCTACTTCAACTAGCAATTGTGCAGTCATGATATTGATGACAGATGGAAAATATCTTGGGTAAGATCCTGAACCCGACTCCCTTAAGAGTGTACGCTTACCAGATTGAGGTAAGAATGAAGCGGATATGCTTAATCTTGTCACTTTGATAGATGATCCAGGCCCGTGTGAGCAGTGAACTCGGAGGTCATTGGATCATGTAAAAAATACAAACAAACGCAATAGGTGATACTATATTAGTTGTTGGGTTTTACGCTATTGCGTTTGTTTGTATTTTTTACATGATCCAATGACCTCCGAGTTCACTGCTCACACGGGCCTGGATCATCTATCAAAGTGACAAGATTAAGCATATCCGCTTCATTCTTACCTCAATCTGGTAAGCGTACACTCTTAAGGGAGTCGGGTTCAGGATCTTACCCAAGATATTTTCCATCTGTCATCAATATTGGGACTTTGTGGACTTTATACCTCCATAGATCACATTAGCGCTACTTGATTTACATATATTCTTTAGGGTGTGGTCACATTTGAAGTTGCTGCTTGTTTGTTTTATTCCTTTAGCGCGGTTAATTCCCCAATTTACTAAATTGTGCAGTCATGCAGCGATGTACGCAAATGTAATTTATAGAATTTATTCACCTTTTCGTGGTATTTGGACATCACTAGGTTTTTTATTTTTTGCTATATAAACGAAAAAAGACCAAAAATTTTGAACAAAACTAAATTTCTTCTTTGTGTTATAACACATATAAAATCAAATGTATTCATAAATTTAGGCAAAAATTTATTCTGCTACATGTTTTGGTAAAAAAAATCCCAATAAGTGTATATTGTGCAAAAGTTATATCCTGTCTACAAACATTAGTATACAGTATCTCACAAAAGTGAGTACACTCCTCAAATTTTTGTAAATATTTTATTATATCTTTTCATGTGACAACACTGAAGAAATGACACTTTGCTACAATGTAAAGTAGTGAGTGTACAGCTTGTATAACAGTGTAAATTTGCTGTCCCCTCAAATGAACTCAACACACAGTCATTAATGTCTAAATCGCTGGCAACAAAAGTGACTACACCCCTAAGTGAAAATGTTCAATTCGGGCCAAATTAGGCATTTTTCCTCCCCGGTGTCATATGACTCATTATGTCTCAGGTGTGAATGCGGGGCAGGTGTGTTAAATGTGGTGTTATCATTCTCACTCTCTCATACTGATCACTGGAAGTTCAACATGGCACCTAATGGCAAAGAACTCTGAAAAAAAGAATTGCTGCTCTACAAAAAGATGGCCTAGGCTATAAGAAGATTGCCAAGACCCTGAAATTGAGCTGCAGCACGGTGGCGGAGACCATACAGCGGTTTAACAGGACAGTTTCCACTCAGAATAGGCCTCGCCATGGTCGATCAAAGCAGTTGAGTGCATGTGCTCAGTGTCAAATCCAGAGGTTGTCTTTAGAAAATAGACGAATGAGTGTTGCCAGCATTCCTGCAGAGGTTGAAAGGGTGGGGGGTCAGCCTATCAGTGCACAGACCATACGCCGCACACTGCATCAAATTGATCTGAATGGCTGTCGTCCCAGAAAGAAGCCTCTGCTAAAGATGATGCACAAAAGAGCCCGCAAACAGTTTGCTGAAGACAAGCAGACTAAGGACATGGATTACTGGAACCATGTCCTGTTGTCTGATAAGACCAAGATAAACTTATTTGGTTCATTAGGTGTCAAGTGTGTGTGGCGGCAATCAGGTGAGGAGTACAAAGACAAGTATGTCTTGCCTACAGTCATGCATGGTAGTGGGAGTGTTATGGTCTTGGGCTGCATGAGTGCTGCCGCCACTGGGGAGCTACAGTTCATTGAGGGAACCATGAATGCCAACATGTACTGTGACATACTGAAGCAGAGCATGATCCCCTCCCTTGGAAAACTGGGCCGCAGGGCAGTATTCCAACATTATAACAACCAAAAACACACCTCCAAGATGACCACTGTCTTTCTGAAGAAGCTGAGAGTAAAGGTGATGAACTGGCAAAGTATGTCAACCAAATCGCTGTTCACAGTACACAGAGTTCTGTGTGTCTGTAAACAGTGTATAAACTCTGTGCATGATTCTCGTACCACACTAGCGCGACTTTTCAGGCGACTTGTCAGCCTGACAAGTCGCGCTCCCTCGCGGTCCATTGACTGCTACAGGAACCGTTCTAATAGGAGCGACACAAGTCGCTCCGACTTAGAAAAAGGGTCCTGTACTACTTCGGGGCGACCTCGGAGCGACTTGCATAGACTTCCATTATGTGAAGTCCATGCAAGTCGCTCCAAAGTCATGGTGCATGGGAATGCACAAGTCGCCCCCGAAGTAGTAAGGAGTTGTGCCGCCCCAGTGTGAACCGAGCCTGATAGGACACTGATTGGCTGAAATAAGCTGCCAAACTTGTGCTGTGTCCAATCACAACTCCGGTTGGCAGGGAGTGTGTGCATGTGCACACGTATGTGATAGTGTTTGTACTTGCTGCCTACTTGCAGTATATTTTCTGTGAGCAGTTGGCAGGTAGCTAAATGTTTGTTAATAATATGAATGACAGATGTTTACACGTTGCTTATCAACTGAAAATTAGGCTCACTGAGGCTGTGCAGAACACATGGACCCAAAGATACTCAGATGCATAGCTCCTCCACAGATCCAGGCCTACAGAGAAGCACAAAGCACAAATAAACAGAAATACACATATACAGAGAAATATGCCTTGAACTTTTCTTGCATCCAGAGAACAGCTGACCATGGAAATATTGTATTATTTCCCTTATGTTTATGGAAAAAAAGACAAAGTGACAAAGAAATGCACTACAACAAGACTTTCCACTTTTACAGACAGCTCCCTTTTAGAATATAAACACAACAATTCTCTTGGTTCTTTTTTAATATTTGCTTCATATCGGAAATTCATGGAAATGACACAGCTCGCTGGCTGTCCTGTTTATTCCCTTCCCTTTTAGAATACAATATTGCATTCCACACTCTTTAAATATGCTGGTAATACTTTGTGCCTCTTACTCACAGGATATTGTGTGGCTGATCTGCTGGTTCATTTCTTCATTTTTATGAGAGATACTCAAAGTAAACAGCGTTAGGGTTTTGTGTGCGTTTTTTTTTTATACCCCTGCAACCATCAATTTCGCATACAGCTCAAAAACTGATCCCTGTTTAAAGGGTCCATCTGCTGAAAGCTATGGTTACAAACCAAAGCTATGGTTACAATGCTGCTCCACATACCTACCCACTATCTTCATGTATCTCCTACTACAGCAGGAGGTGTAAAGCTGGCCATAGATATGAATAGGCTGAACAGGCTTTATTTCGATCGATCTATGGTTGGTCCTGTTCAAGAACAGTCGACCTATTGATTGATTGCTCACAAACGGCCTTGCTGAAAAACTTTAGTTCAATCAGCCATTAGGCCCCTTTCACACTATCCGTCCGTCAGACGGATTCCGTTTTTCTCAGCGGGGGATCGAGCCGCCGATCCCCCGCTGAGCAGGAGGATGACAGCTGTGTCTCCACGCTGTGTGCGGAGACACAGCTGTCAGTTCCCTATGCATCTCTATGGGGGAAATCGGATGGGAACGGACCGCCGGTCCGTTCTCATCCGATCCCATCCGATCTGCTGGACGGATGGAAAATAGGGTTTTCATCTGTCCAGATTTGATGGATCGGATCAGATGTCAGAGGACATGTCTCCGCTGACATCCGATCCCCCATAGAGATGCATGGGGGGACTGTTCAGATCCGCCAAAAAAACGGACAGGCGGATCTGAACGGTCCGCCTGTGTGAAAGGGGCCTTAGGCTGCAGCACTGATTAAAGTATTCTGACAGCGGAAGAGTTCAGCTGACTAGATTGTGTGGATGGGGAAATCCGCTAGCTGAATGAAAAATCCTAGCCATGTGCGGCCAGCTTACAACTGTATTGCAGGAGAAGAATATCTTGCTGCTGATGTCCCCAGGAGGTAAAGGAAACTAGTAGTTGATTTAGTCCTCCTTTAATAAATCATAACTAACAAATTGAGTATGCGTGGAAAGATCCATGAAGAGGAATCTATGATTTTTCCACAAAGATTCTCATTTCTCCAAGTAATGGTAGAGATCAACCTTTCTCAACCAGGGTTTCATGAAGTCATAGGGTTCCTCTAGAGCAGGGGTGTCCCACCTGTGGCCCAAGATGGCTATGAATGAGACCCAACATGAAATCATAAACATACTTAAAAATGTTGATTTTTGGGGGAATTTTTTGCAAAAAATGCATTAACACTTAAGGAACACATGCGGCCAAAGAAAGATTTGACAGTCTATATAACTTTTATCTTTCCAAAAAAAAAATCTCCCACTTTTTACAATCACACCTTACTGATGTCATCAGTTTTCAGTAGCGCCTATATTTGCGTGCAACTATTTTCTTGTTCAATATTTTTATTGATTTTTATTGCATTTCAAAAGTCAAAAATACTAACACAGTTATTTCAGGTTCATAGAACACAGCAACCTGTATGCAACGCACCAAGAAAAAGTGAAATACCAGGGATCACATTGCATTGCTAATATATATAAAATATTTTGGCAGTTACCAAGAATAAACCTAAACACATTAACATTCATGACCTAGAGCAATTATTTTCATTGATGAAGCACACAATGGGCAAAATTAGAACCAAAATATCTGATGAGTACCTTGAGAATTCATTAAGAATTGCTACTGCATCCATCAAACCAGATATTGATGTGTTAGGCTCCATGTACACGGGACGTTGTTAAAAGTCCCTTTGAATGCTGGAATTTTTAGGACGTTTGAAACGTCCGTTCGGTCGCGTTTGTACCCGCGTTTAGCGGCGTTTAGCAGCGTTTGCGGGCGTTTGCGTTTAGAAGCGTTCCTAGAGGTCAAAAAAAATTATTCCCCTTTAAAATGGAAAAACACGAACGCTAAACGCGGGTCATCGCGTTCAGACGCGTTCAGACGCGTTTGTGCGTTTGAAACGCCGGGAAACACACGTTCGAATGCAAATAATTGCGTTCTAAAAACAGTCCCTGAACGCAACTGCCTGCAAATGACTGTAAACGACCTGGTGTACATGGACAGATAAGATAAAATGTAGATGGGTTCAGGGGCTTCTGAAAAAAACGCCCAACTGCTCCTAAACGGCCATTTCCAGCGTCCCGTGTACATGGAGCCTTAGTTTATCAATAAGAGCATCAAATATATATATATATATATATATATATATATATATATATATTTATACTGTATCTCATAAAAGTGAGTACACCCCTCACATTTTTGTAAATATTTTATTATATATTTTCATGTGACAACACTGAAGAAATGACATTTTTCTACAATGTAGTGAGTGTACAGCTTGTATAACAGTGTAAATTTGCTGTCCCCTAAAAATAACTCAGCATGCAGCTAGTAATGTCTAAACCGCTGGTAACAAAAGTGAGTACACCCCTAAGTGAAATTGTAAAAAATTGGACCCAATTAGCCATTTTTCCCTCCCGGTGTCATGTGATTCGTTAGTGTTGCAAGGTCTCAGGTGTGAATAGGGAGCAGGTGTGTTAAATTTGGTGTTATCGCTCTCACTCTCTCATAATTGTGAAAATAAATTATACAGTGATATATATAACAAGGCTGCGCTCAACCTATTTTGTACACTAAATGTATATATAAATATATAATTGCTCAAACAAAACTCTTAACAAGTGCAAACCTATTGGCATGGATACCAGGCCATAAGTTTAAATATATCAATTATATAAATCAATTTATGAACAAATATGAGTGCAAAACAGTGATATAATAATCAAATATAATAGTCCTGAAGAGAAGGTGAAATAAAGGTGCAATAGGTGAAGAAATAAAATCAATGGTTGGTATAATAAATCATAAAAAGTCCTAATATCCCCATCCAAAATATAAATAAATAAATCAAGGAGAGTCTCTGATGGGAATCTTTCCAAATGCACTCAAACTGTTCAATCCCTCCACCAAGACACAGGATCACCCGGTGTGCACAAAAATGCCTACCGGAATACACAGACCCCTTAGTTATAGGGGGGTCAATTCAGGCAGAAGTAGTTGTATACAGGGCTGGTAATTCAGTATCCAGTAAGTGACTGTAACCCGATAAATCATCCACCAAAAGTAACCTCGCGGCCAAACTCTGTGTTCCTCAGTTTATGTGATAAAAGAACAAGGGGGCTCACATGGTGAAGTACCTATGAACAGGTTTATTGAATAAAAGCAAGTACACTTACATGGTAGAAGACATAAAAGCGTGTATCAGAAAGCACAAGCCGTGGATTCCAAGGTGGACGCCGATTCCGCGTTCCAGTTGCGTACCGCCCAGTGCCGGAAGTGACGTAGTGACTTGGTTGCGATCAGACGTCCCAACGTGTTTCGTCAGCACGTAGGCTGTCGTCATCAAGGGTCATGTGATCGCACTCACAACCACTCATATAAATAGTGGCCAGCCTCCTCAAATGACCAATCCGCCTCCGCCAATGGACTGAGCACACCCACCCGGAAAAAAGAGCAAAATGGATAATTGTCACTGGAAGTTCAACCCTGGCACCTGGCAACAAAACTGAGTACGCCCCTAAGTGAAAATTTTGAAATTGGGCCAACGTGTCAATATGTTGTGTGGCCATCATTATTTGTGTGGCCAACACTGCCTTAACTCTCTTGGGCATGGAGTTCACCAGAGCTTCACAGTTTGCCACTGGAGTCCTCTTCCACTCCTCCATGATGACATCACAGAGCTGGTGGATGTGAGAGACCTTGCACTCCTCCACCTTCCATTTGAGGATGGCCCACATATGCTCAATAGGGTTTATGCCTGGAGACATGCTTGGCCAGTCCATCGCCTTTACCCTCAGCTTCTTTAGCAGGGAAGTGGTCGTCTTGGAGGTGTGTTTGGGGTCGTTATGTTGGAAGACTGCCCTGCGGCCCAGTCTCTGAAGGGGGGAGTGGGGGATTTTGCTCTTCTTCCGTATGTCACAGTACATGTGGGAATTCATGGTTCCCTCATTGAACTGTAGCTCTCCAGCAGCACTCTTGCAGCCCCAGACCATGACACTGCCACCATCATGCTTGACTGTAGGCAAGACTCATTTGTCTTTGTACTCCTCAACTGGTTGCCGCCACACACGCTTGACACCATCTGAACCAAATACATTTATCTTGGCCTCATCAGACCACAGGACATGGTTCCAGTAATTAATGTCCTTAGTCTGCTTGTCTTCAGCAAACTGTTTGCAGGCTTTCTTGTGTATTATCTTTAGAAGAGGCTTCTTTCTAGGGCGACAGCCATGACTGGCAGCACTCATACGTCTATTTATCAAAGACAACCTCTGGATATGACGCTGAGCATGTGCACTCAACTTCTTTGGTCGACCATGGCGAGGCCTGTTCTGAGTAGAACCTGTCCTGTTAAAACGCTGCATGGTCTTGGACACAATGCTGCAGCTCAGTTTCAGGGACTTGGCAATCTTCTTATAGCCTAGGCCATCTTTATGTAGAGCAACAATTCTTTTTTTTCAGATCCTCAGAGAGTTCTTTGCCATGAGGTGCCAGGGTTGAAATTCCAGTGACCATTATGAGAGAGTGAGAGTGATAACACCAAATTGAAAACACCTGCTCCCTGCTTTACAGTACAACAAAGGTACTTCTGGGTACCATGTGGTATCTGCACTTGAAGGAAACCCCATCATACTTTGACAAAGTCTGTACTGAGAGAGTGAAAGGGTCTCCTTAAGTGCTTGATATGCTTAGTCAACAAGGCAGTGAACAGATTGTCTCCATTGGTGAGACAGGCCCCTATACTGATGCATCCCAAAAAATTAGAATATCATCAAAAAGTTAATTTATTTCAGTAATTCAATTTAAAAAGTGAAACGCCTCTATTCTATAGATTTATCACACACAGAGTGATATATTTCAAGCATTTCTTTTTTTTTTATTTTGATTTTGGCTTACAACTAGTAAAAACCCGGAATTCAGTATCTCAGAAAATTAGTATATTACATGAGACCAAAAAAAAAAAGATGTTTAATACGGAAATGTTGGCTTACTGAAAAGTATGTCCATGTACAGTATAGTATGCACTCATTATTTGGGACCGGGCTCCTTTTGCATGAATTACTGTATCAATGTGGCATGGCATGGAGGCGATCAGCCTGTGACACTGCTGTGTTATGGAAGCCCAGGTTGCTTTGATAGTGGCCTTCAGCTCCTCTGTATTGTTGGGTCTGGTGTCTCTCATCTTCCTCTTGACAATACCCCACATTTTCTATGCGCTTTAGGTCAGGCAAATTTGCTGGCCAATCAAGCACAGTGATACCATGATCATTAAACCAGGTATTAGTACTTTTGGCAGTGTGCCATGTCCTTAGGAAAATGAAATCAGCATCTCCATAAAACTGGTCAGCAGAGAGAAGCATGAAGTGCTCTATAATTTTCTGCTAGAGGGCTGCGCTGACGTTGGACTTAAAAAAAACAGTGGACCAACACCAGAAGATGAGATGGCTCCCCTAATCATCACTGGCTGTGCAAACTTCACAGTGGACCTTATGCGACTTGGATTCTGTGCCTCTTCACTGTTCCTCCAGACTCTGGGACCTTGATTTCCAGATTAAATGAAAAATGTCAGAAAAGAGTACTTTGGACCACTAAGCAACAGTCCAATCCTTTTTCTCCTTAGCCCAGGTAAGACACTTCTGACGTTGTCTCTGGTTCAGGAGTAGCTTGACACAAGCAATGCAACAGTTTTAGCCCATGTCCTGGATACATCTGTGTGTGGTGGCTCTTAAAGAACTGAAACTAACTGTAGTCCACTCCTTGTGAATCTTTTCCAAATTCTTGAATGACCCTTGCTTTACAATCCTCCCAAGGATGTGGTTATCCCTGTTGCTTGTGCACCTTTATCTACCACACTTTTTCCTTCCACTCGACTTTTCTTTAATATGCTTGGATACAGCACTCTGTGAACAGCCAGCTTCTTTAGCAATGACCTTCTGTGACTTACCCTTGTCACCCTTTTGGAGGGTGTCAGTGACTGTTTTCTGGACAACTGAACCAGACTGAGAGACCACTTAAAGGCTCAGGAAACCTTTACAGGTGTTTTGAGTCAATTAGCTGATTAGAGTGTAACACCATGAGTCTACAATATTGAACTTTTTCACAATATTCCAGATTTCTGAGATACAGAATTTTAGATTTTCACTAGCTGTAAACCATAATCATCAAAATTAAAAGAAATAAATTCTTGAAATATATCACTCTGTGTGTAATGAATCTATATATTATATGAGTTTCACTTTTTTAATTGAATTACTGAAATAAATAAACTTTTTGATGATATTCTAATTTTTTTGAGATGCACCTATATTTGTACTGCTATCATTGTTACTGACAAAAGAAGGGGAAAGCCAAAATTGTAATTGTTCCTTAAACAAGAGGTGAAGGGACATCTTCAAATGGGGAGACCTGTCCTGGGGACAACTGTTGAATACAGAAATTCTGCTAATTTTGGGAGGTGACCTCTCTGTTGCAGGAAGTGAAGAGACATTTCCACAATGGTACAGAGACAGCAGTTTTAACCCTTCTCTGCTCTATCTGAACTTAAAAGTTTTGGCTACACATAGAGTTTATTGTGTATAGCACAGTACTTGTTTAATCAATGTCACTAGCACATATAATTGCTCAATTCACAGCTCTTACTATGGTTTTCTAGGTAAACAGACGCAGCGGGGCTGACAAAGCTGCTAAACAATAACAGTTGCTTCTTCTGCCTGCTTTCCCATGATCCCCTAATCGCTGTAGACAATGCAGTGTTGTAAAAAATAAAAAAGAAGGATTCTGTATGTGATAAATTCTTCTGCCAAACCATAATGGCTGCTACCTCTCAATTCTTTGCTATTTTTCTTTCATACTGCAAGCAAGAAGTTGGCCACTCAGTTCTGCCTCTCAGGTACAAACAGCTCACCTTCTGTTACAGTGGATGTGTGCATACTATCCATAGCAGGTATGCGTGTTTTAGCATAAGGTGGCTGTTTTCATACAGTCACACAATTTAGCACTTCAGGAATATGTCTGTTGAGCTGTTTCATTCTGCAACTTAAGTAATTTAATAACAAGTCTTATTAAGTGCAATTTTAGTTAGTGCAGCAAGTACTATCCATTGTACTATAACAATACCAAGCTTTTATACAATTCTCTGCCTCGCTGTGTGTTTATATCCAGCCGTTAGTGCTATTCACAGTGATAAGAAGTGTGGGCTCTGAGCTCAATGACTTCTCTTTAAAGAACTAGTCACCAGTACATTCGTGTAGCAGTAATAAAAAAGGAATTGGAACAGAAAGGTACATGTTTATTTACTGAGAACACAGTAGTGACATTCTAACCCCTTCCAATGAGCAAGGACACTGGCCATTGATCAGGGGACCACAAGCTGTTTTTGTTTCTTGATCGCTGTGCTGCAGCACACTGCATTAATAGATAATTCAACACAGTTACTGCAAAATCAAAGTACAATTCAGTTTTCCAACACACTGGGGAAAATTTACAATGACAAGTGCAATGCAGCTAAAGGAGCTTATCTAGAGCAAAACTGACTGCTACCTATTTATCAGCGGATTTTCAATGGGGTTGCCCATTTATCCCTTTAATTACTGGCATATATGAATGACACAGGTTTTGTGGTTGATTAACGGAAGGTAAAACACCGGCTTATTAAACAGTATATCACTGCAGAACCTTTATATCTTAGAGGTCTATAATAATTAAAGTGACTCAGTCATGGTAAAAATCTACTCTAATCTAGGGTCTGCCATGGATGATCCTCGTTTGCTAGTTATCTGACTGTGAATAAGCATATGTCTAGATGGGTGTCAGAAAAGCGTTAAAATTCAATTAACCAGTTTGGCTCCAGAGCAATTTTTTTTCCCGCATACATGTAAAAATCTTAATTTTTGGCAATAAAATGACTTAAACCTCCACAACATTATATATTTGCTGAAAGCAGAGGACCTGTAAAAAAAAAAAGGTGATAGTTACAAATTTTTGTTTCACATGATATTTGCGTAACTGTTTATTAAATGCTAACTATAACTAAAATAATTTTAGTGCAAAACCACACCATATAATACCCATTTTTGGTTAAAATATAAAAGATGAGGTTGCATCGAGTAAATGGAAACCAAACATTCCATGTCTTAAAATTGCCTGCTATCATCAAAATCTATGTTGCCCAAAAAAATCACCATAGGTGATGCCTTAAAAGCCTTTACAGGTGGTCCCCGGGTTACAAACAAGATAGGGACTGTAGGTTTGTTCTTAAGTCAAATTTGTTTGTAAGTCAGAACAGGTACATTTTTTAAGTGTAGCTCTAGCCAAAAGAGTAATGTTTAAGTTTTTTTTTGGACAGCATAGGGAAGGGTTAACACCCCTGTACCATTTGTTTTGCTGTCTCTGCCCCTGTTCAGAAGATTTGACCTCACTTTCTGTCCCTTTGACAACTGGATTTTGAAAATTTTGGGTTGTTGTGGAAACCAGGATTGGTGATAAAGCTGCAGCGGAGACACTTTTTCCCATGAGAACTCTTCCAGGAGTGAATTTCCCTTCCTAGGGGGAGATTTCTCCTCACTTCCTGTTGTCTCCCTCCGTTTGTAAGTAGGAGTCGTTTTTTAAGTCGGATGTTTGTTACATAGTTACATAGTTAGCGAGGTTGAAAAAAGACATCAGTCCATCCAGTTCAACCTATGATGCGTGTTTGTGTTTGCTTTTAACCATACATTGTATACCCCTGTATGTTGTGGTCTTTAAGGTGTCCATCTAACAGTTTTTTTGAAACTATCAATGCTCCCTGCTGATACCACTGCTTGTGGAAGAGAATTCCACATCCTTACTGCTCTTACAGTGAAGAACCCCTTACGCACTTTAAGGTTAAACCGCCTTTCCTCTAGTTTTAGTGAGTGTCTTATTGTATCTCCTTTCTCTGAATAGTTTGTTCCTTATGCTCTGGTCACCAGTACAGTATTTGTATATTGATATCATATCCCCCCTCAATCGTCTTTTCTCCAGAGAGAAAAGGTTCAGTGCTTGTAGTCTTTCCTCATAGCTGATGTCCTCCATTCCCCTAATTATTTTTGTTGCCCTTCTCTGGACTCTTTCCAACTCCAGCACATCCTTCCTGAGGACCGGTGCCCAGAACTGGACAGCATACTCCAGATGTGGCCAGACCAGAGTTTTGTAGAGTGGAAGAATAATCTCTTTATTTCTGGAGTGAATCCCCTTTTTTATACATCCCAGTATTCTGTTGGCTTTGCTTGCGGCGGCTTGGCATTGCATGCCACTGCCAAGCCTGTTGTCTACCAGTACCCCTAAGTCCTTTTCCATCCTAGACTCACCCAGAGGTTCCCCCCCCCCCTAGTGAGTAGCTTGCTTTCTGGTTTCTGGCCCCCAAGTGCATTACTTTACATTTTTCAACATTAAACCTCATCTGCCATGTAGTTGCCCACCCCGTTATTTTGTTCAGGTCCGCTTGCAAGGTTTCCACATCCTGCATAGAAGATATTGGCATGCCTAGTTTAGTATCATCCGCAAATACTGAGATTGTACTCGATATCCCCTCCTCTAGATCATTTATGAATAAATTAAACAGGATTGGTCCCAGGACAGAACCCTGGGGGACCCCACTTTCCACACCCGCCCAATCCGAGTACTCCCCATTAATCATCATCCTCTGTACTCTCCCCTGGAGCCAGTTCTCTATCCAGGTACTCACCTTATGGTCCATACCTACCTTCCTTAGTTTGTACAGTAATCGTTTGTGGGGAACGGTGTCAAATGCCCTTGCAAAGTCCAGATACACCACATCCACAGGCTTACCTTTATCTAGGTGGCAGCTCACTTCATCGTAGAAGGTTAATAGATTGGTTTGGCACGAACGATTTTTCATGAATCCATGCTGATTACTACTTATAATACCGTTTTCATTACTAAAGTCTTGTATGCGGTCCCTTAACATCCCCTCCAAAATTTTGCAGACTACTGATGTTAGGCTGACCGGCCTATAGTTACCCGGGATATATCTCGGCCCCTTTTTAAATATTGGTACCACGTTGGTTTTTCAGCTGGCACCATACCTGTCTGTAAACTATCCTTAAAGATCAAGAATAATGGTCTGGCAATCACCTGGCTGAGCTCATTAAGAACCCTCGGGTGCAAGCCATCCGGTCCCGGGGATTTATTTATGTTAAGTTTCTCAAGTTTAGCTCTAAGTCTATCTTCTGTTAGCCATGGCGGCACTTCCTGAGGTGTATTATTTAGTTTGTAACCTGGGGACCGACTGTACAGTTTATCAATTTATAGTTAACTAGGAGCTCTTGTGCTAGAATTATTTTCCTTACTCAGGTTAGTAGCGGTATGTCACACGGGTGGTATGACCGCGGTTTACATACACGTTCGCACCATTGGCATTTGCACTTAGGCAACATGGGTATTGGCAATTTTTTAACATTTTAATCTATTTTATTATCATTTTATTTTTTACTTTTGTTTTTATTTTTTGGTTACTTTTACTTAATAAACCACTATGTGATAGCATTGGACAGGTGTTATGTATCCATTCAAACTATAGGCATTTACAGGAATTTAGAGGCATAAAAAAAAAAAAAAATGCGCAATTAGCACCTGAGCATTTCTTTATTTTAGAGGCCAGAATAAATTAAAATTCTGGCCAATTAAATAAATGCACAAGAGCTTGACGCCCCTAAATGCGCCTAAACACATTTGCAAAAATGTAGTTTAGGCACGTCTTTTAACCACTTAAGCCCCGGAAGATTTTACCCCCTTCCTGACCAGGGCCTATTTTGCGATTCGGCACTGCGTGATTTTAACGGACAATTGCGCGGTCGTGCTACGCTGTACCTAAATGAATTTGGCGTCTTTTTTCCCACAAACAGAGCTTTCTTTTGGTGGTATTCGATCACCTGTTCGATTTTTTGATCATGCGCTATAAACAAAAAGAGAGCGTCAATTTTGCAAAAATAACAATATTTTTCACATTTTTTATATGAAATTCCCCCCAAAAAAATGTAAAAATCAACATTTTTTTTTACCATATGTTTGGTAAAAAAAGATCGCAAAAAGCGTATTTTGATTGGTTTGCGCAAAAGTTATTGCGTTTACCAACAAAGGGAAAGATTTTTGTCATTTTTGTTGTTTTTTTTTAACGCGTAATGTCAGCGATCTGCGATTTTTTTTGCGGGACTGCGACATTGGGGCGGACAGATCAGACCCTTGACTGACATTTTTGACACTTTTGGGGTTACCAGTGACATTACTACAGTAATTAGTGCTATATATATATGCACTGTTCCAAGAACAACTCCAAGAATTTGCGAAAGAGTATTTAAACTAGGAAGGGGGGGCAAAAGAGTGGAATTACAAGAGTCCAATTGCCCCCCGAAACAATGCCAGAACAGGTCAGAAGCACAGAGGTTAAGAAATGATAAGCTCAGAGTCCTGTCTACAAATGCTCGCAGTTTAGGTAAAAAATCAATGAACTTGGGTCAATTATGGCATCTGAGAATGTAGATTTAGTGGCTGTTACGGAGACATGGTTTAATGAAAGAAATGACTGGGACATAACCATACCAGGGTACTCTTTATACAGAAGAGACAGAGAAGGCAAGAAAGGAGGAGGAGTGGCCCTGTATGTGAAAGATAGCATTAAATCTAACCTAATACAAGTTGGTGAAGCCAACATAGAGTCAGTTTGGGTTACGTTGCAGTTTCCTAATCATGCAGTAACTCGTGTAGGTGTGATATATAGACCACCTGGTCAAGTCAAAGAACTAGATGATCTACTAGTTGAAGAAATAGCTAAAATGACAATGAAAGGAGAAGTTATCATTATGGGAGATTTCAATCTTCCAGATATAAACTGGAAAACCAAAATAGCAAGTTCTACCAGGAGTACAGATATTCTAAACTCCCTACTGGGGTTGTCTCTGCAACAAGTGGTTGAGGAGCCAACCCGGAGGGAGGCCATTTTGGATCTGGTATTCACAAATGGGGATTCGGTATATGATGTCATTGTAGGCGAAACCTTGGGATCCAGTGATCACCAGTCAGTGTGGTTTAATATAAGAACTGTGAAAGAGTCACACCACACAAAAACAAAAGTTTTAGATTTTAGAAAAACAGACTTTTCAAAAATGAAATTAGTCATAAATGAGTCCTTATCAGACTGGTATGGATTACATGGAGTCCAGGAGAAATGGGACTACTTAAAAGGTGCATTATTGAAGGCAACAGAAAATTGCATTAGACTTGTCAGTAAAAGCAAAAAAAGGAAGAGACCACTGTGGTACTCAGCAGAAGTGGCCCAAATCATTAAAAATAAAAAGCTAGCATTTTGTAATTATAAAAAAACCCAGAGCAATGAAGATAAGGAAATCTACAAGATTAGGCAGAAAGAGGCCAAGCAAGTTATAAGAACTTCTAAAGCGCAGGCAGAAGAAAAACTAGCTCAGTCTATGAAAAAGGGGGATAAGACATTCTTCAGATATATAAATGAAAAAAGGAAATTAAAACAAGGAATAACTAAATTAAAAACAAAGGACGGAAGGTATGTAGAAGAGAATAAAGGGCTAGCCGACTGCCTTAATGAATACTTCTGTTCAGTTTTTACAGAAGAAAAAGGAGAAGGACCTCCACTTGAAAGGATGACTAATGAATCATTTGATGCATGTGTCTTTACAGAGGAAGACGTTCTAAGATTGCTGTCTAAAGTGAAGACAAATAAGTCACAGGGTCCTGATGAGATACACCCAAAATTATTAAAAGAGCTTAGTGGTGAGCTGGCAAAACCATTAACAGATTTATTTAACCAATCATTAGTAACAGGAGTCGTCCCGGAAGATTGGAAATTGGCAAATGTCGTGCCCATTCACAAGAAAGGTAGTAGGGAGGAATCGAGCAACTATAGACCAGTGAGTCTGACATCAATAGTAGGCAAATTAATGGAAACCCTATTAAAGGATAGGATTGTGGAACATCTTAAATCCCATGGATTACAAGATGAAAAACAACATGGGTTTACTTCAGGGAGATCATGTCAAACAAATCTTATAGATTTTTTTGACTGGGTGACTAAAATAATAGACGGTGGAGGTGCAGTAGACATTGCATATCTAGATTTTAGTAAGGCTTTTGACACTGTCCCACATAGAAGACTTATCAATAAACTGCAGTCATTGAGCATGGACTCCCATATTGTTGAGTGGATTAGGCAGTGGCTGAGTGACAGACAACAGAGGGTTGTAGTCAATGGAGAACATTCAGAACAAGGTCACGTTACCAGTGGGGTACCTCAGGGATCTGTACTGGGACCAATTTTGTTTAAGATCTTCATAAGGGATATTGCAAAAGGCCTCGATGGTAAGGTTTGTCTTTTTGCTGATGACACAAAGATATGTAACAGGGTTGATGCTCCTGGAGGGAAACGCCAAATGGAAAACGATTTAGGAAAACTAGAAGAATGGTCAGAACTCTAGCAACTGAAATTTAATGTGGATAAGTGCAAGATAATGCACCTGGGACTTAAAAACCCAAGGGCAGAATATAGAATATTTGACACAGTCCTGACCTCAGTATCTGAGGAAAGGGATTTAGGAGTAATTATTTCAGAAGACTTAAAGGTGGGAAGACAATGTAATAGAGCAGCACGAAATGCCAGCAGAATGCTTGGATGTATAGGGAGAGGTATAAGCAGTAGAAAGAGAGAAGTGCTTATGCCGCTGTACAGAACACTGGTGAGACCTCACTTGGAGTATTGTGCGCAGTACTGGAGGCCATATCTCCAGAAGGATATAGATACTCTAGAGAGAGTTCAGAGAAGAGCTACTAAACTAGTACATGGATTGCAGGAAAAAACTTACCAGGAAAGGTTAAAGGACCTTAACATGTATAGCTTGGAAGAAAGAAGAGACAGAGGGGATATGATAGAAACTTTTAAATACATAAAGGGAATCAACTCGGTAAAGGAGGAGAGCATATTTAAAAGAAGAAAAACTACCACAAGAGGACACAGTTTTAAATTAGAGGGGCAAAGGTTTAAAAGTAATATGAGGAAGTATTACTTTACTGAGAGAGTAGTGGATGCATGGAATAACCTTCCTGCAGAAGTGGTAGCTGCAAATACAGTGAAGGAGTTTAAGCATGCATGGGATAGGCATAAGGCTATCCTTCATATAAGATAGGGCCAGGGACTATTCATAGGATTCAGATATATTGGGCAGACTAGATGGGCCAAATGGTTCTTATCTGCTGACACATTCTATGTTTCTATGTTTCTGTTACTGTTAAAATGACACTGGCAGTGAAGGAGTTAACTGTATTGGAGAGGGAGGGGTTAAGTGTGTCCTAGGGGCGTGATTCTAACTGTGATTGGCTGTGGCTGTGTGTGTAAGAACAATGATCAACGGTCCTACATAGTAGAACCGTTTGATCATCATTCTTACACAGGGAGAACTGACAGGTGGCTTTGTTTACATTAGCCGCCTGCCTTTCTCCCGCTGTCACGGACGATCGCGAGTGCCCGGTGGACATCGGGTCTGCCGGGCACACGCGCGGGGGGGTCCGTGACCAAGCGGGAGCGCGCCTCCGGCGGCGCGCACTCGCTCCCCACACCCTTACAGGCTAGCGACATAGCCCTACGTCGCTCTGCCTGTGAGGGGCTGACTGCCGATGTAAATAGTCGTGCGGCAATCGGCAAGTGGTTAAGCTGTTTTTTTCATGCCAGAAGAAAAGTGTTTAGAAAAGCCCAAGTGTGCAAGAAGCCTTAAACTGAGCTTGCAAAATAATAAATGAATCAGCAGGTATATTAGCTTCAAGTTCAAAAGCAACTTTTTCCAATTAGACCTAATTGTACCTTTACACTCGGTTCACACTAGGTCGCTCCGACTTAGGGGGCGACCTGTGAAGTCGCGTACAGCGCGACTTCGACGGACTTCATATAATGAATGTCTATGCAAGTCGCCTCCAGGTCGCCCCGAAGTAGTACAGGACCCTTTTTCTAAGTCGGAGCGCCTTGTGTCGCTCCTAATAGAACGGCTCCTGTACTACACAATGGTGGATAGAAAAGCTGCGCTTAGTGACACGAATATAATGAGTCCAAATAAGTCCCAAAATTCAGTGTTGAAATATGAACTGATCAAATAAGGGTCCAAAATTTCAAGCGAAGATCCACAGAAGTAGATTACATATGAAATTACTGCTTACCAGATGCAGCAGCAAATTGGGCCTTACGTGTATTTATCCAAACTTGATGGGAGTCTATGAAGAATTCCTCCTCAGAAATTTCCGTCCCAGGATTACAAGTTGATGGATATATCAAAATAAAAAATAGGAATACATAGCGTGATACTGTATAATGAAGGTATATCACCCGTGTGTATAAGACAGAAATAGTGCTCATAGGAACCACCACCATCACAGGCTGCTTACCAGATGCATTATCAGAGAAAGCAAAATAGCGAATAAAGCAATCCTGACTAAGCCAACATAACAGCCACCACCTTAATTACGATGTAATTACCAGATAGTGTAGGTATAAGGAGCAAGTGAAATCGCTCTAATAGTAAAGGAACCCTTCAGGGCCGTTGACAGAAGTCACCGCTTACCAGATTGTGTTTATATAGATGCTTATATCACAAATCAAGATATCCCTGGATGCGGTCACTTGTCCCCTGTGTGCAGGTCCAATCCCAGTAGTATCCGTCCCAGGATCACCGTTAAGGAAGTAATAGAATAAAAAACACAAACAAGCACATAGCGTGATACTGTATATAATTGATAAAAGGAAACTCCCGTGTGTGTCAGGAAAGGAAAGTGTCAATGAAGGCCACCACCATCACAGGCTGCTTACCAGATGGAAAAGCAAATTAAGTATGAACTGTCCGAAGGCTGTCTCAGATGACTAAGACAGATAAAGAGATGAGCTAAGCCACCACCTAGATCTCAATTCAATTACCAGATAGTGCAACAAACAGGCATATAGGAACACTCAGATGACACGTGACCCCTCTATGACCGTCACTAGTAATCCCTGCTTACCAGATGTAAGCAGATGCATGCAGGAATCACAATATCGGTATCCACAGGCAAGGTATTCTATCCTCTATGCATATTTTCCGTCCCTGGTGGTATAGATGGCTGACCCACAAACAAGGCTCCCGGATTCACATAAAAACGATAGAGATGCCCATAGTGTAAAACCGTTTATTAGACCAAAAAATAAGAGTAATGCACTTACACATGTAGCATGTAGGTATGCGCTGAATCCAAAGCTGCCGGCCGGACAGCTAGGAACACCCGCCTGAGCGTCTCAACGAGGTGACGTCAGCACGCCGCGACCGACGCACGTTTCGTCAAAGGATGACGTTCTCAATCCTCAATGGGAGCGTGACGGACCACGACTTGTCAGGCTGACAAGTCGCCTGACAAGTCGGATCAATGTGAATGCGGTCTTAACTACTAGTGCCTCCAGGCTGACGGCAAGAAAATAAAAACACAAAATGTATTTCTAGAATTTATAAAAATAAATAAAAGCAGCATCTAGCTAACTATAACTATGCTTCCATTATAGGTATTGGTATTACAAGAGGGCAGTAGGTTCTGCAGTGCATAATTTGTGTTCAAGGGAGAATTACGTTCTAAACACAGCATTAACTTATAAATAAAGGTTTTACACAATATTAATTTTCACCAGTCTAAAAAACACCAGATTGGCCATGACCCGAATCACACAGGAGCACTGATGAAGCTGGATTCCATGGAGATGTGGTGACGCATAAAGCATTTAGCTGTCTGCCATGCACATACAATTCCGTGAGTAGTCACATAGACTTACTGAGATCTGGTGTAGGCCTGTGCTGGAAGATACATTACATGTATTACATGCATTCCTAGTTCCCACCTAAGCTGGCACATACACGTTAGTTAGTGTATTGCAGGCCCGTTTTCACTATAATAGGGTTTAATTAGGGTCAACATTATCTGTGTGGAACACAACTATAGAAATTTCTGTTTCTTTTGATAGGAAAATGTACAATTTTTCTTAAATTTGAAATATGTGTCTGGAAAACAAACCTGGTCTAGACTAAGCACCACCTGTCTGTAAAGCAAAAATCTATTAACTCATTTGTGAATTTTGTTTTTGGAATTCCTGTTTAAAAGAAGAAAAAAATGTTCCATTTAGCTTGGCACCAACAGCAGAAAAAGAAGGCCTTTTACATACACTACAATACCAAAAGTATTGGGACGCCTGCCTTTACACGCACATGAACCTTAATGGTATCCCAGTCTTAGTCCGTAGGGTTCAGCATTGAATTGGCCCACCCTTTACAGCTATAACAGCTTCAACTTTTTTGGGAAGGCTGTGAACAAGGTTTAGGAGTGTGTCTTTGGGAATGTTTGACCATTCTTCCAGAAGCATATTTGTGAGGTCCGGCACTGATGTGGACGAGGCCAGTCAAGTTCCCCCACCCCAAACTCGCTTATCCATGTCTTTAAGGACTTTGTTTGTGCACTGGTGTGCAGTGATGTTGGAACAGGCAATTGTCCAAAATGTCTTGATATGCTGACAAAAACAAGGGGAGAAGCCGCTCAGGTGCAAGTTCAGCACTCGGTGCAGGTCAGATCCGCCATCCAAGCATGTAGAAATCCAAAAAGAGAGAGACCGCACTCAAAGATGTAAAATGAAAATCAATCGAACTCCTTTATTCTCCATAAATACAGCAGACAGACAGTGCAATACACGGACAGACGTGTCGGGTTGACGCGTTTCAAGATAAAAATCGCTTAATCATAACCACACGTGTGGTTTGATTTTATCGTGAAACGCGTCAACCCGACACGTCTGTCCGTGTATTGCACTGTCTGTCTGCTGTATTTATGGAGAATAAAGGAGTTCGATTGATTTTCATTTTAACTTCACCTTAAGAGTTCCCTTCACTCGAACTAAGGGGCCAAGCCCAACCCCACACCATAACCCTTCTTCACCAAATGATTTGGACCAGTGCACAAAGCAAGGTCCATAAAGACATGGATGACAAATTATGAGATGGAAGAACTTGACTGGCCTAGACAGAGTCCTGACCTCAACCATATAGAACACCTTTGGGATGAATTAGAGCGGAGACTACAAGCCAGGCCTTCTCATCCACATCAGTGCCTGACTTCACATATGCGCTTCTGGAAGAATGGTCAAACATTCCCATAGACACACTCCTAAACCTTGTGGACAGCCTTCCCAGAAGAGTTGAAGCTGTTATAGCTGCTAACTCAATATTGAACCCAACAGACTAAGACTGGGAGGCCATTAAAGTTCATGTGCGTTTAAAGGCAGATGTCCCAGTACTTTTGGTAATATAGTGTGTATGACATCACTTTACAAATATAATCTTTAGCATAGTCCCCATGTTTCATTATGCAATCGTACCGTAAAGCTTTTAAAATAATCCCTCACAAATAAGATTTTTCTACATAAAGAATGGAAGAGGAAAACAAAGCAATATCTATTATTATGCAAATGAAACCACTTATGGGGAATATGGGCCCAGCTAAAAAAAAAACGCAGAAAGTTTTCAAGAAGTTGAATTCTTCCCATCAGCACAGAAAGAGTCTCCTGAGAACACATTCGAAGGCTAAAACAGTAGAGAAAAGGCAAAGAGAGAAAGAGACGGAGGCACTCCAATTAAAAATTAAGTCTCCCCATGCATAATTAATACAGCAATAAGAGAGTTTGAGCAAATGGAAGCAAACTTCCGAGCCACAGTATGAAGTTAAAATATAAAAGGAAGGAGATCAGAGAGACGTTGAGGACAAGGCAAAACTTTTTGGACAACCGCTAAGATCATGACTACCAAAACTGCTATTTTGTTAAAACATTTCATAGTGGTCTGAGTTCTGCAGGGGATGGGAAATTAGAAAAGTCCAATGGAAGATATCAGGCTTCTGAAAGTACATTGAAGCTAATTATGCCAATTAAATACACATTAAAATAATTAAGTAAGAATCTCTCCGATTTCAAAGTTTGACTTAATCTTACTAACAGATTTGATATAGTAAGGCAGATCAGGGCAACTCAGGGAGATAACACAATTAACCACTAGCCGACCCCTCACATTGCTGCTACTGCAGCAGAGCAGCTCGGCTGGGTCCAGCGACGTAGATCTACATCACTGGACTCCTCCCTCTCTCTGTGGCGCGCACGCGCCGCCGGAGGCTCGCTCCCGCTGTATTCAGACACAGTGGGAGTCGGGCCAGGGGAGGAGAGGCGGTGATCACTGCTACTTTTCCCCGATCGTCAGGGAAAGAGTGAGGAAATCCGCCCGCTTGTGTAAACAAAGGGGGCGGCTCTCCTCTGTGACAGGCAGTGACAGATCACAGGATTCAGCATAGCTGAACCTGCGATCTCTGTCTGTGTCACACAACCCCCTCCCCCCACAAATGTCAGTAAGCATAAGGCACACATTTAACCCCTTGATAACCAACAGTGTTAACCCCCTTCCCTGCCAGTGTCATTATTATTGTAACAGTGCATATTTATAGCACTGATTACTGTAGTAATGTCACTGGTCCCCCCAAAAGTGTCAAAAATGTCAGTTAGGGGTCCGATCTGTCGGCCACAATGTCGCAGTCCTGTGAAAAAAAATCGCAGATCGCCGCCTTTACTAGTAAAAAAAAAAAAAGAAACAATAAAAATGACAGAAATCTTTCCCATAGTTAGTAAACGCGATAACTTTTGCGCAAACCAATCAAAATACGCTTATTGTGATTTTTTTTTTATCAATAATATGTAGCAGAAAACAAATTGGCCTAAAATGTTAAAAAATTTTGATTTGTAAATTTTTGGGGGGGAATATTATATATTAGAATGTAAAAAATATTGTTTTTTTTTTCAAAATTGTCGCTCTTTTTTTTCAAAAATTAAAAATCGCACAGGTGATCAAATACCACCAAAAGAAAGCTCTATTTGTGGGGAAATAAAAGGATGTAAATTTAATTTGGGTACAGCGTTGCACGACGGCGCAATTGTCCGTTAATGTAATGCAGTGCCGAATCGCAAAATATGGCCTGGTCAGGAAGGGGGTAAAATCTTCTGGTCTTAAAGGGGTTAAAAATACACTCATTGAGAATTTTTTTGTCAAAGACATGTAGCTAAGTACATTCTGGCCTAAATATATGACAAACATTTAATATATTGGATATTTTTTAACTGTCAAAGTAGAAAATGTCAATTTGTTCGCAAAATTTTTGCTTTTTTCATTAATATCACAAAAAATGAAAAGCGCAGAGGTGATCAAATACCACCAAAAGAAAGCTCTGTTTGTGGGAAACAAAGGACATAAATTTCATTTGGGTACAGCGTTGCATGACCGCGCAATTGTCAGTTAAATTCGCGCAGTGCCAAGTTGAAAAAAGTGTCCTGGACGTTAAGCAGGAAAATCCTCCGGGGCTAAAGTGGTTAAAGATTAGCATTAATTACTTATCTTATTTCTTTAAATGTTATTAAAGGCTCATTTTTAAAATTAAATTAATAAACATGTTATACTCACCTGCTCTGTGCAATGGTAACCTTCTTTTCTGGGGTCTGCTCTTGGCCCCTCCTCTTCTGTCTCTGCCCCCATACCAAGCCCTTGCAATGAGAGCACACATGCAGGTTCAGTTCCAAGACAAAGACAAGACAAAAAAAGCAGCTCAACCCCGCCCCCACTCCCTCCTCACAGGATTCGATTGATAGCAGCAGGAGCCACTGCCTCTGTGCCTGTAAGGAGAGAGAGAGAGCTGTGATGCTGCTCTCAGGCACAGCGCTGGATCGAAAAAGGAGCCATGTAAGTTTGTTTGGGGGGTAGGGGGCTGACATTGGAATTTTTTTTTTATTTTAACCTCCCTGGCGGTATGATTGTTTCCGATTTTAGGTGCTGAAAGCGGTACCATTATTTTGCATGTAATTCTTAAGGAATAGCAGCCCAAACCAACTATTTACATATGATTTTTTTTACTGTGCGTTCTTCTTTATAACATCTCGGGTAAGATAAAGTTTGAAACATAAAATCATAAATTATAATATAATAAATAACTATAAATAAGTTAAAGTATATATACACATATATATATATATATATATATACAGTATATATATATATATATATATATATATAAAGTACAGTAAAACTGCAGGAAAGGGCACTGGGGGGCAAATTCATGTCAATTTATTTAATTGAGTAATGTTATCCAATAGGATTACAATATAGCAGTGTGTTTGTGTGTTTTACTATTTGAATTTGCCGCCGGTTCCACCCCCCTGCAACGTGACGCTCGCAGGAGATGGAAGCCGGGGCTCACAGCATCGGGCGGAAGATCCGGCTGCTGTATCCTGCAGGGACACATCGTGGGATCCCGGGGACAAGGTAAGTAACCTCTACCAGGATCCAGCGATGCTCCCTGGCGGTACCCCGAGTGTGGCTCGGGGTTACCGCTAATGGCACTGAAATTTCACCCTGAGCCACACTCAGGAATACCGCCAGGGAGGTTAAAGTGGTTGTAAACCTCAGGCATGGAAAATGAGCAAAGCATATAATTCTATAGTGTGTACTTGTCTCAATCCAGAGCAGTAAGTTTAATTTCTGTCTTCTGCCCCATTCCTGTCTGCATGAGTCACTTCTGACAAGTTTTCCTGACATCAAGAGAAACAAGGTGACAGGGGAAGGAGCTACAGCACACAGCCTGTGATTGACAGCCTTAGCTCTGTCCCTGTGTGCTGTTTAAAGGGGGTGTGTCCCTTCCCTCTAACCAGTTCTCAGAGCTCTCCTCACTGAGCTCCGCAGTGTGTAAATTCAGCTTCCTGCCCCCTGACAGCTCAGACAAGCTTTACAAATTCTGGACTTTGTAGGGATGTAGAGAAGATACGACTGCAGATAAGCAGGTACAGCTTACAGTATGTAGGAGGATTTGTATCTGTGTATCACCTGAGGCTAGTCACTTCACTGGGTATATGTAAGAGTTTACTAAGGGTTTACAACACTTTTAATGCATAGAAAAAATAACAAACATGTTATACATACATGCTCTGTGCAGTTGGTTTTGCACAGAGTGGCCTGCATCCTCCGCTTCTCTGGTCCCTCGCCAGTGAGTGCCCCCACAGCGAATAGCTTGCTTTGGGGGCACCTGAGCCACAGCTCCCTGTGTCCATTCAGACACGGAGCCGTGACCCAGCATTGCCCCCTCTCTCTCTTCTCCTTGGCTCACTGAATTTGATTCTTTTATTTTAAAGGGAGCGGGATGCACTTGTGGAGGTGTTAGTGACAGCTATCTACTAATCCATCTGAGCCACTGTATCTTGGACGATTGTTAATTAGAGATTTACTTGGAGCTTGCACTTGGGATTATGTGATAATTGGACTATTACTCATCCACCATGTGTGATGGTTTTTTGAACATGAACAGCGTATCCATAACATTGCATGATTTGTTTTTATGCACGTTGTTTTATGATCTTTTAACTATTAGTAGCTGCTCAATAATTTAAGCGCTGCTTATTTGCTTATTGAGTATAAAAGTGTTGGAACTTGCCTTATCCCTTCCACCCACCAATACTATGATGGCATGCTCTTTGGGCTTCTAGGTGTGGGAGACAGCAGGAACCAGGCAAGTTTGAGGTTCACACTGAGGCCCGGTTTAAAATCGTGCGAGTTCAGCTGAACTCGCATGATTTCAAACCGGCATTTTCAGTCCGACTTCGGGGGCAATTTCACAGACATCTGTGCGGGTTCCTGCACAGATGTCTATTGAAATTGCCCCCGAAGTCGCCAACCGTAGTACAGAAACTACTATTGGGAATCGGTGTGGCTTCGCACAGATTCCAACAGTGCCTTTGCCGGAAATTGGTTTGGATTGACATGCGATTTGACACAGCCAATCGCATGTCAAAACAGACCAATGTGAACGTGGGCTGAAGGCTACTAGGAAGTGCCAAAACTATGACCATTTACAACAACCTTGCATTTAGCCAACAAAAAGTTGCTTCTAGTAGGCACTTAAAAACCAGTTCTTTGTACTCTTTAGAAACGCTTCCTTCCAAGTACGAGTCTAGTTCTGTGTACTGTAGTGCGATATCAGGAATCGAGCATTTGTGCTTTTCGCACATAGGGCAGCTCGTTATTTCAATGGGCTGCCCTACATGCGATCAAAGCAGCAAAGAAGTCCATGTATTTGTTTAAAATTTGAATCTTGTTGGCCGTGTTTTATGCACATTTTTGCAGTTCTTACTTGGTGCATTTGAGCACCGATAATCAGGGCCAGTGATAGGGGGGGACCACCAGCCCTCTTGTAGGGGGCCCGAGCACACAGGGGGGCCCACACAGAGAGGGGGATTAGTGATGGACAACAAATACAGAAATCTTCCTCCAGCACCTGAATCTGATCTGTCCCTCTCCCTGCTATCAGCTTTTATCTGTTAAGAAAGAGACAGTCGTCCCTCACTAATCCCCCTCCCTTTGTGTGGGCCCCCCTCCCAGCACTTATCTCTGCTCAGGAGTTTATTTGTAAATTGTAACGTTGTTTCTCTCTCCCTGTCTCTCTGATCACTGAGCTCCAACTGCCCAGCCTGTATATTGTTCTCATCTCATCTTCTTTTTTATTTAACATAGTTTTTTTTCTATTTTTTAGATTTAGCAGGAATTATGCGAGTTATGTTATATGTGTGTCTGATAATAGTGATTTTCTTGTAATTTTAGCTAAATATATCTTTAATATTTGTCTGTACGGGGCCCCGCGATTTCTAACAGCAGCCCTGTCGATAATAAATGGCACCACAAGTGAATTATGTGTTTTTTGCATGTTTAACCGGTTGCCGACCGCCGCAAGTACATATACTGCGGCGGTCAGCCCCGGCCAGGCAAAGTGACGTACCGGTACGTCACTAGCCTGTCACTTGCTTGTGAGCCAATAGGCCCGCCCCGGCTCGTTCCCGGGGAAGTCCGTGCGTGTGACCGGCGGACCCGATGTCCGCCGGTCACTCGCGATCGTCTGCCGTGAAGGGAGAAAGGCAGGCGGCTAATGTTAACAAGCCGCCTGTCATTCTCCCCTGTGTAGGAATGGTGATCATACGGTTCTACTATGTAGGACCATTGATCACTGTTCCTACACCAGTAGCCATGTCCAATCACAGTAAGAAGCACGCCCCTAGGGACACACTTAACCCCTCCTTCCCCAATAAAGTTAACCCCTTCCCTGCCAGTGTCATTTTTCAGTAACAGTGCATATGTATAGCACTGATTATTGCAGTAATGTCACTGTTAACCCCAAAAGTGTCAAAAATGTCAGTCAAGGGTCCGATCTGTCCGCCGCAATGTCGCAGTACCGCAAAAAAATCGCAGATCGCCGCCATTACGCGTTGAAAAAAAAAACACCAAAAATGACAGAAATCTTTCCCTTAGTTAGTAAACGCAATAACTTTTGCGCAAACCAATCAAAATACGCTTTTTGCGATTTTTTTTTTACCAAACATATGTAACAAAAAACAAATTGGCCAAAAATGTTAAAAAAATTTAGATTTTTACATTTTTTTGGGGCGGAATTTCATATAAAAAAATGTGAAAAATATTGTTATTTTTGCAAAATTGACGCTCTTTTTTTGTTTATAGCGCAAAAAGTAAAAATCGCACAGGTGATAAAATACCACCAAAAGAAAGCTCTGTTTGTGGGAAAAAGGGACATCAAATTCGTTTAGGTACAGCGTCGCACGACCGCACAATTGTCCGTTAAAGTCACGCAGTGCCGAATCGCAAAAAAGGCCCTGGTCAGGAAGGGGGTAAAATCTTCCGGGGCTTAAGTGGTTAAAGCACCTGAACATATAGGAAACACTGCTTTGACGTATTGTGTTATGACCTCTGTTCCATTTAGTTCAGAGTTCAGACTTATTTACTAACTCATTTCAGTAAATGCAGGCACCAGAAAACCCAAAACATGCAGTGCATTTTGCTTTCTGGCAAATAGGGCAAGATAAAGCTTCTTTGTAGATGCATCAAAATGTGCAAGTGCAAAGAGCTTGTATCTTCAAAAGATGGTCGTGTTATTTAATGCAGACTAAATACTAGCATTTCCGTAAGTTTCCGCTCATGAATTCTTCTCTTTTGTGTCAGTGTATTTGTGTCATTTAGCATATAAAGTTATAATATAACATAATTACATTTTTTTAATTGAATTATATTTTTGAACAAATACTGGCAAATATATTATACAGCGTAAAGGGGGGCACAGAAAGGAACACAAATCTGAGAGATGATCTAATCCTTCCTTGCTCTTACCCTTTGCCCTTGCTCTAAACCTTTTTTTTTCTGGAAGTCCACCTAAATTTACAGCAGTTTTATAGTTATAATCCATCTATGACAATCATTTTACAGTATTAGGGGAATGACTCACCTGTGGCATTTATCTCTTGACACCTCCAGCGGTAAAATCTCCATTCTGTTTTGGGCTTTCATTCTAGACACTCATTTTTCTTTCTGCTTCAGGGAATTTTCTATCCTCTAGTGATTCCCCCAGAGAAGCCACTGAATTTTTTTGTGATTTTTCTGCACACCTGAAGATGACACACCTCACTTACCCAGCACTTCCTGACACACCTTGAGTCATTTCAAATAATTTATTAGGCCAAGCATAGCTTAAGGCTGGCCATACATGTACAATTTTCTGTTAGATTTACCAAAAAACACATACCGTATATACTCGAGTATAAGCTGACTTTTTCAGCATGTTTTTTTATGCTGAAAAAGCCCCCCTCGGCTTATACTCAAGTCACGGCGTCACTTACCTTTTAAAACTGGCGCCAACACGTCACCATGCATGCCCGTCTGCCCAGGAATAGCCGAACGTACTATTCGCCAATGATTAAGCACACGGTGTGAAGCGCGTCTGCTGATCCAGTTTGTCCTGTATGCTTTGATGTTGGACCTTTGATTTTGCAATAAATCATTTTCCTACTACTGGAATTGCCGCTTTTCTTTCTATACATGTACCATCTCTTGTACCATACATGTACCATCTCTTGTGCCATGCTTGTACCATCTCCTGTGCCATGCCTGTACCATCACCTGTGCCATGCCTGTACCATCACCTGTGCCATGCCTGTACCTTCTCCTGTGCCATGCCTGTACCTTCTCCTGTGCCATGCCTGTACCATCTCCTGTACCATGTCTGTACCATCACCTGTGCCATGCCCGTACCTCCACCTGTGCCATGCCCATACCTCCACCTGTGCCATGCCTGAACCATCTCCTGTACTATCTCCTGTACCATGCCTGAACCATCTCCTGTACCATGCCTGTACCAAGCCCAAAGCCCTGCATCTCCTGTACCATGTCTGCAGCCCCTGCATCATGCCCGCAGCCCCTGCATCATGCCCGCAGCCCCTGTTTTGTGTCTTGTGGTAGTCCAGTTGGGTCCAGTAGCTGCTGCATTTCCCACCCTAGGCTTATACTCGAGTCAACAAGTTTTCCCACTTTTATGTGGTAAAATTAGGTGCCTCGGCTTATATTCGAGTCAGCTTATACTCGAGTATATACGGTAATATGAGGGCAAAACTAAACAACACTTTCACTTGTATCCAATTAGGCAGGCCTTTGTACTACATAGTTGAAGGTAAATTTCAAGGTGCCTGTGCTTCTTCTGGTCCATTTTAGGCCAGAATTCAGCCAAAAATTCAGACTGATCGGACCTGAAACGGTGAACAAGGACGTACTGGACCCGGGCTTCCCCTCCCGCCACCTTCTGCGGCTCGCCCGGGTCTCCGGTCCCGCCTGCAAGGCCGCCGAAGACTTCATTAAAGCCGCATTCGGCTCTGATCGGGTCTCTATGCAAAAACCCAGAAGTGATGTCGTGACATCACTTCCGGGTACTCGGCGCCAGATTTAAAAAAAAAATAACAGCATTCAAAACAGCCAAACTTGGCGTTTTGAATCCTTTTAAGTGTAGAGGAGGGGTTTGGGGTCTTTTAGGCCCCCAGATCCCTCCACAAGAGTACCTGTCAAAGAAAAAAAAAATATACGGCCCATATTGGCTGATACCGATATGTGATGACCAAAATATCGGTATCGGCAATGAAAAAACAATATTGGTCGATCCCTAGTACAGAGTCTATAGGATTGGGAGCAAATTCCCAACAGTAGCAAGCAATAATGTATCTTTGGGCAATATTTTAGGCCAGTTCACACCTGAGCCTATCATTTTGATGTGGAAAAGTAAATGACCAGGCGATACATTAACAAAAAAAAAAAAAAACAGAAGGTTTTATTAACAGCTGCAGCTGGGAACAAATTCATTATTTGTTCAAAGAAAGAAAGGCACGCAAGCCTTCTTATAACAATCTTTGACCATAGAATTACATATGGTACAATATGATTGGTTGCTAACATTGTAACTAATCATACATTTTGACACCTGTTATGCAACCAGACAAACTTATTCATTCCCACTATTCCTATATGTTTAATAAAACCATTTATAACTGTTTTTGTCTATAGCTTTACCCATTTAATATACTTGTATAGAGACAGTAAGGCACCCAGTCATGTTAAATCAAACCCTTCTTGTTTTGGTAAGACTTCACCAACTCAAGGATAACAAATTTACGACTTTTGGAAAATTAACTTGCAATCACCCCACCTTGTGTTAGGTTCCATTCACATACTGGCGTATCGGATCGTGGGAAGAATCGCTGGGATTCTGCCCATGCGATCCTGAATCATTGCAACTTCTGGGACGCCCATGCGATTTCTGTGACTTGCAATGGCACCTCAAACGCGGCACGATTTGCTACGATTTTCGCCCAACAAACCGCTGTAAAATTGCTTAAACTTAATCGCAGGAGGCCTGTCACCCAAGAAAAGTACAAGAACTTCTTTTGGGTGACAGGCGTCTTGTAATTCTGTTTGCACGATTTTACTGGGATTCGTTGGGTGAAAATCATGAAAAAATCGTGCCGCATTTGGGGTGCCATTGCAACTCACGGGAATCGCACGGGTGTCCCACAATTTGTCCTAAAGTTTTTAACCATACAGTCCTATATGTGTGTGTATTCATATATTGGTCACATAAATAGGCAGTTAGGCACTATATTGATTATACATTATATGTATATATATATATATATATATATATATAACTATATATATATATGCACAAAGCTAACTGCTTTATTTAATATTGTCTAAAGCCTCGTACACACGCACCGATTGTTGGCCGACCGATCGGCCGTCTTTTGTCCAGTGTTGTTGTGTTGGTTGAAATGTGCTCTAGACTGCACACGAATTTTGTCGGCCAACAACAACCAACTTCAGAAGTGATGTCATGTTCTAGTTTACTTTCCGTGTGTTTTTTCTTCTCTGAGCATGCCCAGTCTTGCTCATCTGATTTTTGTCTGCAGAAATCTGTACTGACTGACGGAAAATCGGCCGTTCTGTTGACGGCCAACAAAGATTTTATAGCATGCACACCAGATTTTGTTTGCAGTCAGTTGTCGGAAGCATCATACTAACAAGCCAACAATCGGCCGTTTGGACGTTGGCCGAAAATTCATGGCCAACAATCGGTGCGTGTGTACGAGGCTTTAGGCTCCATTCCCACCTGAGCGAATCGTTTTCAGGCGTTTTTTTGCAGGTGATTGGAGGCAGGCATTGACATCTAACAAAAACGCTTGTAACCTGCCAGAAAATAAGCTCATGTACTTTTTTGAGCTTCAGGCTTTTTTCTTCAGGTGTGAACAGGGCATTAAAGAAGCCAAAGGTGAAAAGGTTTAAGACCATGTAGATTGTTGGGTAACTCTGGTAACAAGGAAATTTCTAACACTGCCGGTTTGTACTGAATAAAGTACCATCTCTTCCTTTTTTACGTGTCATTTGCTGGTAGTTCTCCATTCGCCCTCCAAATCCCTGACTTTTAGTGTAAGTAAGAACATCTGGCCCTGTCTGTTTCCTAGAACAAGCTACACAAAAGCAGCAGAAAGCAATAACAAAGATAAATAACCTGGCAATAAAATTTCAGCTTCAGCAATTTTTCCATTTATATTTCCTGACTGAATCTTGTAGCTGTCGTGAATGCGTCCCTAACTTTGAGCCTGTATCAAGAAAGCCATTTCATGTCCAATAGCTCTGTGAATGCCACAATCACAAGGGACAAGCCTGCATATCTAATGAGGAGCAGCATGGCGTTCTACATAATATATCTGCCTGTGTCACTTACGTACATTCCTAACTCTGTCACATCCAATATTGTGTCTAAAGGCGATTGTCAGGTCTGCTCTGAGGGCCCCAAAAAAATGCTCTTATTACCACTTTGTTTTGCAAATTTGCAATTTCTGCCATTTCACGCTATTGGTTTAGTTCTTCCCATTTGAAAAGATACTTTACAGGAAACATTGATATCTCTGTAGTTCCAGAGAACTCCCCACCAAACATAAGGGCCATACTCACTGGCATTTGAGGCAACAAACTGGCGTGTGACTAACATCCTGAATGTAACTTTCAAACCAAAGAAACAGAATTCTCCGGGATACGCAGCTGCCAATTTGTTTAGTGCCAAAAACATTTTAGATGTTTTATTATCTGAGAGGCATTCAACGCTGAGCAAATAGTTAATTGAGCCATTTGCATTCACGACTATCTGTTCCTGAGAGCATTAAAATGATACTAATCAGAGAAGCGTGAATTGCCATAATTAATTCACAAAAATCGTATTTATCATGCCACTGTATTTCGTTTTTTTGATTTTTGTTGTTTTTTTTTTTAATCTTCTAAGTACGATATTTCTGCAGCACTGTTGTGTGGTCACATGATCTTTCCCTGTTCTTTGGTATCTGCAGGGAAAGATCTTTGGGGGCAGCTTCTATTACTCTGCTGATGTATGCTCCCTACAGTATGAGTCTGTGTCTGCACAGCCCTGATTGATCCTGTGCCAGTTACAGAAAAGCAATTTAAATTAGATTGTATATATCACATGTAAGGGATTCTTGAACCGGACAGCTAGATGAGCTCCTTATATTCGGGAACACACAAAGACACACACTAGGGTAAATTCAAAACATGTTTGTTTATTTCAGGAAATGTCCCGAGCATATATACAGTTAGAGAAACAGAAAAATTAATTTCGGAATAAGAGGCTTGGCTTTAGTATGACTCACGAACGATCACATGAGACTTTTTGGCATAATATACAAGTTTAAACTGTTCCCATAACAAATTTACCTATCAAGATGCTCTTAGGTGCAACTATTTCTGAAGAGACAGACATAGCCGAACAAACAAGATGTTATGACTCTAAATCAGGCATAATTGCAGGAATAATAGAGACGAATATATAGCATGAAAACACCATTAACCCTTCATCAAATAATTCCTAAATCTCCCAAAAATTGTGTATTTTTGTGCATTAATATGGTGTAGGCTGATTCACAGATGATTGACACCAGCTTTCAATTTGTTCAGATGGCATCCATATCCTAGGCTCTTTTTTTATTTTACAGGTATTAGTAATTACATTCGATAATTTTTTTTCTGCCGGTGAGTCCCTGCAAAGTAAAATTTGATGGTAAAGGAGAACTCTCAATTGATTAGGCATCTCCCTTTTTCTCTTGGATCAAAGGGGATGTTGACAGATGCTCCTGACCAATAGAATGGAGTGACCATGGGCTGTCCTGGGTTTATGACAATATCAGGTCCCTCCCTTACGGACAGTTTTATACCACTAGTCATATCTTTCATATCTTTCAATATGTATCGGTTGCCTGCCTGAAACTGATAGATTATTGTTCAGCATTGAATTTCACATACAGGGATACTAAACACAGGGTAGCTCAGATAAACTTGTCACCCAGGAGGCATCCGACAGCTATCTTCCCTTCCATATGTGCTATTGTGGTCACGTATGACCTTAATTCGTTCAGTACGACATTTGTCATCCAAATATATAGTTATTATGAATGTGTCATGCTCCTGTCTGAGTTTATGAATCGTGGGTGGATTTGTTAAGTTTTGAATTGGGTAGAAGTCTTTGACTGCCTTTTACTATCCCTATTAGTTCTAGGTATCCTTTAGGGCAGGCATGTCCAACCTGCGGCCCGGAACCTCAGGCAATGCGGCCCACTGCCCCCTGACAATTTTTTGCTGGGGAGGAGGGAAGTCAGGTCGGGGGCATGGCCACAGAAACTTCAAACTAACGGTAGGCAGAGGCTGCCTCAGAGGGGGGAGGGGAACATGTGCAGTGTTTCTGACTCCTATCACCATGACCACTTCAAATCACTGAAGTGGTCATGGTGGTTAGAGTGTTCCTTTATTATCGCTCAGAAGAAGTAAACCTCTGTATACTGATTTCATTTGATTATCCTCTAGTTGTGATAAATCAGTGCGGGGGGCGCGGTGGCACGGGAAGGGAGCGGCGGCATTTTATTACTTATATACCTTAACTATAGTATATATTTAATATGCGGGCCGAGAAAATTTCTCTACACTCAATGTGGCCCAGAGAAGCCAAAAGGTTGGACATAGTTTTACGATAGGCCCGGGCAACAGAAACAGACATCCTGCCAGGACTCAATTAGCTGTTTGCAGTTCTGGACAGGCCTAAGCGCTGGTTTCTGTCGTCTCTGAGTTGAGATAACAGCTCTTTGAAGTGTAAAACCTACGCATTCCTTGAATTAGAGAAGGAGGGAGGGGGTAATTATTGCGACAATGTGTAACTGTTTTGCAAGACTGTCATGGCTTACCTATAATAACTGAACAACATGGCCGCTTGCTACAGCTTTTCGTGTGTCCAGTACCAGATATCATTACAGGCGCCATTCCACGAGTGTGTGCAATTTTAAAGCCTTACATGTTAGGTATCTATTTACTCGGGGTAACACCATCTTGCACATTATACAAAAAAACAGCCAGCTTTAGTGTTTTTTTTTTTTTTTTTCACAATTCATGAAAGTTTTTTTTTTTCCCAAAAAATTAGCTTTGAAAAATTGCTGCACAAATACCATGTAACATAACAAGTTGCAACGACCACTATTTTATTCCCTAGGGTCTCTGGTAAAAAAAATCATATATAATGTTTTGGGGTTCTGAGTAATTTTCTAGCCAAAAAATGATGGTTATTACATGTAGGAGCGAAGTGTCAGAATTGGCCCGGATGTGAACTGGTTAATAGAGAGATGGGTTTCAATTTTCTGCCCATTTATACTTAGCAATGCTGCATCTGTCAGTCATCAGCTCTCTGCTCTGCCCCCTCCTTGCTCATTGGAGTGATGGGCTGTGGAGGGGTGGGGAGCGGCTTGCTCAGGCTCTCAGCGGCTTGCTGAGAGGCTGTCTCAGGTGTCGGTCCAGACACCTGGTGGATCTTGACTCCATAGTCGTGATTACCCAGTGCCTGGACCGACATCTGTGACGTCAGCAGAGAGTGGACTTCAGACCACTCGTGTCACAGGAGTGCACGGCACTCCTATGATCCATAGGAGATGTACAGCCAAATCCTTCTCCAGTGAATCACAGAAGCAGGGCCGGCCCTACAATGGGTCCCAGTGGGTCCATTGGACCCAGGCGGCAGAAGAGCAGGGGTGGCCGCATCGCGCCCGCCACGTGACCACATCCCACTACAGCCAGAGCCAGTGTAGAAGAAAAAAAAAATTCATTGCCACTAACCGTAACCATTAAAGCAAGTGTTGCCGCCGGCGGCCGCTGCTGGTACTCGGGTGCGACATGTCTCCGCTGACATCCGATGCCCCATAGGGATGCATGGGGGGGACCGTTCAGATCCACCAAAAAAATGGACAGGCGGATCTGAACGGTCCGCCTGTGTGAAAGAGCCCTGAATGACTTTAACCACCTCAATAATGGGTGCTTTCACTCCCTTCGTGCCCAGGCAATTTTCAGCTTCCAGTGCTGTCACACTTCAAATGACAATTGCGCGGTCATGCAACACTATACCCAAATTAATTGTTTTATTATTTTCTTCCCACAGAGCGTAATGTTGGTGGTATTTAATCACCGCTGGGTTTTTTATTTTTTGCTAAAAAATGAAAAAAGACCAAAAATAAAAAAAAAGGTTTCCCTAAGTTTTTGTCAGAAAATTTTGTAAGTAAGTAATCTTTCTCCTTCACTGATGTACGCTGATGAGGCTGCACTGATGGGCACTGATAGGCTGCACTGATGGGCAGGCACTGATGAGGTAGCACTGATGGGCACTGAGAGGCTGCACTGATGGGGTGGCACTGATGAGGAGGCACTTATATGTAGCACTGATGGGCACTGATAGGTGGCACTAATATGCATCACTGATGAGCGCTGATAGGTGGCACTGATGAGGCAGCACTAAAGGGCAGTGATGGGTGGGGCTGATATGCATCACTGATGAGCGCTCTTTTTCTTGTACTTCCAGAGTAACTTCTAATACCCCGTACACACGCGTCGAAAATTGGCAGGAAATTTTCGGCCAACGTCCGATCTGCTGATTTTCGGCTTGTTAGTATGATGCTTCCGACAACCAACTCCGACTTTTCGGCCGAAAAAAATCTGGTGTGCAGACTATAAAATTTTTGTTTTCCGTCAACATAACGGCCGATTTTCATGCAGTCAGTACAGATTTCGACAGGGAAAAATCTGATGAGCAAGTCTGGGCATGCTCAGTGAAGAAAAAACACAAAGAAAGCAAACCAGCACATGACATCACTTCTGAAGTAGAATTTTGTTGGCCGAGAAAATTCGTGTGCAGTCTAGGCACATTCCAACCAACAAAACACTATTTGGACAAAAGTCGGACGATCGGTTGGCCCATAACCGTTGCGTGTGTACGAGGCTTAACTCTTCAACAAGCAGCCACTACATTGGGCAGAAGGTCCAGCCAGTGTCCAGGACAATTTTACTTTATGCTGCTACCCCCTTACACCCCAGTTTGACTATTGATACAGTGAACTCACCTTGTGCCAATTATTTAGTTTTTTTGCCAAAAAAACATGTAAACTATGCTTTCCCTGGGTAGTCGGCCCATTTGTGGTCGGGAAAGCAATCTGTACTATAAATTAATTGTGGGCAGCACAATGGTTTAGTGCTTAGCTGAAAAAGGTGAGTTTTGGATCTTATATAGGAAAGTTATATAGTCATTTCTGCCACCATCCCGAGAGAATATTATGTAGGTTGTGGTGCCTCAAGTCAGGTATGGGATTTTAAGGGCAGGAGTAAAGGAAGTATGCAGTAGTAAATAAGAATAAAATTTATTATACAGTGTATTTATATACAACAATGGAGTGAATATATGGGTAAAGTCCCATTGTGCGGGTGAAGAGGAAATAGTAGTTGTGTTACATGTGATAAGTACGTGACTTGAAAATAATGTGGATGGTCCAGCTCTGCAGTTCCTCTTGTCAAAGGACAGGGATTGGTGCAAAGAGGGGACCTGATCGGTAATCCGACATGTTTCGGCCTATCATGGCCTTTATCAAGGATGTATCACCGATTCTAAGAATAATTGAAATAAATATAAATATCAGATCATGATATTATGGTGGTTCAAAAAGAACAAAACAATTAGCATAAAGTGTAGCTTGACATACATATTTTTTGTCCACTTCCTAGGGTATTGCCTCCCCACAGTTTCTCCAGGTGCTACAGGAACAATGTGCTGTGTTGGTGAGAAATTAATGAATTTAGAAAGGAAAATAAATATGGAGGAATTCTCATGAGATAATAATGATAATTACTTCTTGGGTAGCATATCTGGTCCCAGGGTCCAATGTGGTTAAGGTTTGGAGAACTTCCACATTGATAGTGATCGTCTGTAATTATAGATTATATGGGCTTGTTTATAAGGCAGTAAAGTATGGGGTACATACAGATTTGTTGTAAGTACACAAACTTGGTGTGAATTTAAAAAGTTAGGTTTGGTTAAGGAGATATGGTGAGTCTCCTACCAAATCTAAACTTACATTTGGTTGGGTTCCTGTATGGTATGACAACCGTTGCAGGATCGTTGGTATGGTCCGTTTGTAAAGGATTCCTGTGTGAGATAACAGCCGTTGTCTGCAAGGTCTGGTTCCTCCCTGGGTTCGGGAGAGACTGAAGCATTTGCAGTGTTCCCCAGCCTTTTAAGGGCAGTCACGCATGCGCAGTCGTGCGCTGTGTGACGCCGATAGGCGGAGTCCGCGATACGGTATAAGGTGCGCCTGCGTGGAGCCGGAGCCGCATCCCTTGTAACCGTGCGGACGTGCCTTCGTGGCCGCCGACACGGAGTAGAAGCCGAGATCCCTGATAGGGATAAAGGAAGGTAGAGAGACCCCCCATCGGTTTCAGATGCCCCGATCCCGAAGGATTCGGGGCTTACCGTGCCGGGAGCTCCTGGAAGTTGGGGGATGGAGGCAAAAAGAAGCTGGACAATCTGGATTAATATATAATAAACATGAATATGCGGTGATGCACTGTGCAACAGTGTCATCACCTATATATGTAAATAATACAGTTGCAGTATAGTATTGTATCATTAATCAGGACGTTTAAGAAAAACGATTGCAGCAATATAATAATCTTCTTATTATATTGCTGCAATCGTTTTTCTTAAACGTCCTGATTAATGATACAATACTATACTGCAACTGTATTATTTACATATATAGGTGATGACACTGTTGCACAGTGCACCACCGCATATTCATGTTTATTATATATTAATCCAGATTGTCCAGCTTCTTTTTGCCTCCATCCCCCAACTTCCAGGAGCTCCCGGCACGGTAAGCCCTGAATCCTTCGGGATCGGGGCATCTGAAACCGATGGGGGGTCTCTCTACCTTCCTTTATCCCTATCAGGGATCTCGGCTTCTACTCCGTGTCGGCGGCCACGAAGGCACGTCCGCACGGTTACAAGGGATGCGGCTCCGGCTCCACGCAGGCGCACCTCATACCGTATCGCGGACTCCGCCTATCGGCGTCACACAGCGCACGACTGCGCATGCGTGACTGCCCTTAAAAGGCCGGGGAACACTGCAAATGCTTCAGTCTCTCCCGAACCCAGGGAGGAACCAGACCTTGCAGACAACGGCTGTTATCTCACACAGGAATCCTTTCCAAATGGACCATACCAACGATCCTGCAACGGTTGTCATACCATACAGGAACCCAACCAAATGTAAGTTTAGATTTGGTAGGAGACTCACCATATCTCCTTAACCAAACCTAACTTTTTAAATTCACACCAAGTTTGTGTACTTACAACAAATCTGTATGTACCCCATACTTTACTGCCTTATAAACAAGCCCATATAATCTATAATTACAGACGATCGCTATCAATGTGGAAGTTCTCCAAACCTTAACCACATTGGACCCTGGGACCAGATATGCTACCCAAGAAGTAATTATCATTATTATCTCATGAGAATTCCTCCATATTTATTTTCCTTTCTAAATTCATTAATTTCTCACCAACACAGCACATTGTTCCTGTAGCACCGGGAGAAACTGTGGGGAGGCAATACCCTAGGAAGTGGACAAAAAATATGTATGTCAAGCTACACTTTATGCTAATTGTTTTGTTCTTTTTGAACCACCATAATATCATGATCTGATATTTATATTTATTTCAATTATTCTTAGAATAGGTGATACATCCTTGATAAAGGCCATGATAGGCTGAAACATGTCGGATTACCGATCAGGTCCCCTCTTTGCACCAATCCCTGTCCTTTGACAAGAGGAACTGCAGAGCTGGACCATCCACATTATTTTCAAGTCACGTACTTATCACATGTAACACAACTACTATTGCCTCTTCACCCGCACAATGGGACTTTACCCATATATTCACTCCATTGTTGTATATAAATACACTGTATAATAAATTTTATTCTTATTTACTACTGCATACTTCCTTTACTCCTGCCCTTAAAATCCCATACCTGACTTGAGGCACCACAACCTACATAATATTCTCTCGGGATGGTGGCAGAAATGACTACATAACTTTCCTATATAAGATCCAAAACTCACCTTTTTCAACGAATACCCCGGATGGATAACACATCCACGCCCTCTCGGATCTTTGGAAACACTACATTTTCTACACAATTATAATTCTTGGTTGCTAAGCAGCAAGCACCTACCTACCCAATCCAGGCTAACATAGCCTTCATTGTGGAACTCCTTCCACAGTTCAAGTAAGGCATTGTCAAACCTGTTTTCTATCAATACCTTTCTCTTACAAAGAAAGGATGACAGAAGAAGAAGAAAAAGATGTGGGAGATCTGGTTGGCGATGAATGGGAGACTCTCATGTAGGTAATGAGAAAGATGAAGCCGCTCAGGTGTGTCAGTCCGACCTGGTGCTGGCAAGACCCGCCATCCGGATGAATGCAAAAGAAAAGCGTTGGAACCGCACCCAGGTAGATGAAACCAATTAAAGTACTTTATTCTTTAAATCAAAATATGAACAGACAGTGCAGGGAACAGGTAATCCAGACTCTCATGTAGGGCATCCAAACCAGTTTTAAAGTTAAAGAACAAACTGAATCAGATATCCTGGCACTATTCAGGACACTCCAAAAACATCTGGAGAGAAAGTCTGCGCTCCACTGGCACATTAAGACTTTCGAACGCTATATCAGCGAGAAAATCAACCCTGTAGGTTTAAGAATCCAAATTTTCTCTACTATGGAAAACGTCACAACCCAACTTAAAAAAGAATGGGAAAACCAACTAAACGAATGCTCACGGAATTTAATGATCCTTTTGCAAGAAGAATACTTAAGACAAATAAAAACCCTAGATCTTGACATCAAAAAAACCTACGAACAACTAGCCCCTCTCAAAAAGGCACAACTATACAGTGAACAGGAAAATAAACTTAAATCACATTTAGAAGAATATGGTAAAGATATCCTCCGGAAAAAAGAAAGAAAATATTGGCGCGACAAGAACGCCTTTGCCCAAGGCAGAGCCTATAGATGGGCCAATCAACGCTCCAACCGAAGAAATCAGTATGGTAAACCCACAGATAGAACGGGACAACCATACTACTCCTCGGATTCATCTTCCTATAACTCTGGTACTGAACAATACAAAAATAGAAGAAGGGAACCTTCAAAACAACATGAAGCCCAACATAAAACAAACGATGATAACTACCAGGAAACGGAACCCCAAGAAACCAATCCTGCAGATGAACAAGGGACACACTCGGGAAACATGAACCCACCCCTCAAACCTCATAATTTCTTTACAAGATCTAAAGTGGACCCCAAACAACAAGGGTTTTTTTTAGGGAAAGCAACTCCGAAACCGCCAAAGAAACACCAATCGGAGAAGAAACGGGAGGAAGAAAAACGGTTATAAATCTATCATCACATACACTGACGAATGACCAAAAAGAAGTACTATCCTTAGGACTCTCTTTTTGCCCAAATACCAGCCTTGATAGATTCGAAACCATCAAAGATGTGAACTTATTTGCCAGAAATTTATTACTAAAAACCTTCTACCAAAAACAACCTCAATCCTCACAACCTACACCTACATTAACTGCGGCTGAGTTCAGAGCCATCCGCGACCTCAACTTACTACTTCAGGAGAGTTACCTAGATGATTGGGACGATCCAACTGAATCAGATAAAGAATCTGACGAAGAGGAACAGGAAACACCCCCTGACCAACTGTCCTTCAAAAGGAAATCCAATAAATTCCCATCCCTCAATATCAATCCAGCAATCGCACTTTTCGTCCGACAAACTACCAAAGATATAGAATCAATTAAAGAGAAACAGCACACGTCTAATTTAACAAACAAGCAAAAGCAAGCCCTCCAGGAACTTAGAAATAATGATGACATCATTATCAAGCCCTCAGACAAGGGAGGAAATGTAGTCATCATGAGTAAAGAAAAATATAAACACATGTGTCATACAATACTTTCGAATACTAAATGCTACAAGAAGATCCTCCCCATAATGACAAAATCCTATGAACAAATCTTCTACTCCAAAGTCGATAACGCATTCAAGGATGGCATCATCTCCCAAACATTGTGGGAATATATCAGAACATCACACCCAAAAACCCCCACACTATACGCCCTACCTAAACTACACAAGAACTTGCATGATCCACCCGGAAGACCAATCATCTCGGGCAATGGAAGCATTTCAGAATCTATGAGCAAGGTCATAGACAGATACTTACGCCCTCATGTTAAAGAACTACCCTCATATACCCAAGATACCCTTCATCTCCTCAGGATACTCAATGACATTACTGTACCAGAAGAAACATACCTAATTACCATAGACGTCGAATCATTGTACAATAATATACCCCACACCAAAGGACTACAGGCAGTTGAAAAGAAACTTCGCTGCCACAGTGAACGAGACCAAAATTTCAATAACTTCATTACTGACATGCTGGAATATATACTCAACTACAACATGTTTACCTTTGGCGGCAACTACTACATCCAAACATGTGGGGTAGCAATGGGAACCAGCTGTGCCCCATCCTATGCTAACATCTATCTAGGCTCATGGGAGCAAGAATTTTTATCAAACGAGGAAAACACCATCTACGCTGACAAAATCCTTATATGGCAAAGATATATTGACGATATATTGATTATATGGAACGGACCGGAATACATGATAAAAGAACTATTAACCAGGATGAACCAGAATGAACACAATATGTTCTTCACGATGACCTACAACAAACAACAAGTATCTTTCCTCGACACCTTAATATATAAAGATACTATGGGCAAAATCTCTACCACACTGTACAGAAAGGATACAGCAGGCAACTCGATTCTCCATGCCTCGAGCTTTCACCCACAACCTCTAATTAACTCAATACCCTATAGCCAATACCTAAGGCTAAAGAGGAATTGTACAGATCCAGCAAAATTCCAATTAGAAGCCAATGCACTAACTACTCGACTATCACAGAGAGGCTACACTAAAACGTCACTACGCAAGGCCTTCAATCGTGCCAATCAAAAAGACAGAGAAACACTGCTCTTTAAAAACAAAAAACCAACTCAAACTGAACCAGAGACCCGAATAATTATTAGATTCACTAACGAACACCAGCAAATCAGGAATATCCTCACAAAAAACTGGTCCATCCTTCTGGAAGAACCCAGTACCTCTAAACTCTTACCACAACATCCACCCATCACTTTCAGAAAAGCTGGCTCTTTACAACAACAACTGGTAAAAAGCGAATTTAAAGAAGGATCCAAAAAAGACCCCTGCAAAACAAAAGGCACGTTCCCTTGCGGGTCCTGTGCCCAATGTTATGTTATCTGCCAAACGATTAATACTATTTTACCCAATGGTGACCCATTTCACCCAAAACATTTTTGCAACTGCAAGACCAGGGGAATAGTGTACATGATGACCTGCGAATGCGGGTCTTTCTATATAGGGAAAACCCGACAGTAGTTTGGTAAACGAGTAAATCAACATCTTCAGACCATGCATGTTGGCAACTTCTATGTCCCACTAGGTAGACACGTAAGATATTACCACAACTACAAAATGCCTAAAATCAAATTCATGGCCCTGGACAGGATTCACATCCCGTTACGAGGGGGTGATTGGAATAAAACCTTACTACAACTGGAAATGCGATGGATTTCGCGACTCAAAGCTACCATCCCGCCTGGGTTAAATGAAGCACAAAGCTTCCGTCCCTTTTTACAAGGCTTTTCATCTGGGAAAAAAGACTAAACTCTTCACCGGGACACAGAATCTGTCCTTGAACTTTTAAGAGTATATGTACAGTCCAACTGACCCTTTCCAACATTCATACAACCTCGTACTCCCGACTCCACTCTGGTTCACAAAGACCTTTTGATTCCCATACAACATCATTGGGCCACTTTATCCAGCATCTTTTAACTGGTAAAACCGACCATATTCTCCCCCCGACCCATCCACACCCTCTCACAGACCTTTCTTCTTATTATATTGCTGCAATCGTTTTCCTTAAATGTCCTGATTAATGATACAATACTATACTGCAACTGTATTATTTACATATATAGGTGATGACACTGTTGCACAGTGCACCACCGCATATTCATGTTTATTATATATTAATCCAGATTGTCCAGCTTCTTTTTGCCTCCATCCCCCAACTTCCAGGAGCTCCCGGCACGGTAAGCCCCGAATCCTTCGGGATCGGGGCATCTGAAACCGATGGGGGGTCTCTCTACCTTCCTTTATCCCTATCAGGGATCTCGGCTTCTACTCCGTGTCGCCGGCCACGAAGGCACGTCCGCACGGTTACAAGGGATGCGGCTTCGGTTCCATGCAGGCGCACCTCATACCGTATCGCGGACTCCGCCTATCGGCGTCACACAGCGCACGACTGCGCATGCGTGACTGCCCTTAAAAGGCTGGGGAACACTGCAAATGCTTCAGTCTCTCCCGAACCCAGGGAGGAACCAGACCTTGCAGACAACGGCTGTTATCTCACACAGGAATCCTTTCCAAACGGACCATACCAACGATCCTGCAACGGTTGTCATACCATACAGGAACCCAACCAAATGTAAGTTTAGATTTGGTAGGAGACTCACCATATCTCCTTAACCAAACCTAACTTTTTAAATTCACACCAAGTTTGTGTACTTACAACAAATCTGTATGTACCCCATACTTTACTGCCTTATAAACAAGCCCATATAATCTATAATTACAGACGATCGCTATCAATGTGGAAGTTCTCCAAACCTTAACCACATTGGACCCTGGGACCAGATATGCTACCCAAGAAGTAATTATCATTATTATCTCATGAGAATTCCTCCATATTTATTTTCCTTTCTAAATTCATTAATTTCTCACCAACACAGCACATTGTTCCTGTAGCACCTGGAGAAACTGTGGGGAGGCAATACCCTAGGAAGTGGACAAAAAATATGTATGTCAAGCTACACTTTATGCTAATTATTTTGTTCTTTTTGAACCACCATAATATCATGATCTGATATTTATATTTATTTCAATTATTCTTAGAATCGGTGATACATCCTTGATAAAGGCCATGATAGGCCGAAACATGTCGGATTACCGATCAGGTCCCCTCTTTGCACCAATCCCTGTCCTTTGACAAGAGGAACTGCAGAGCTGGACCATCCACATTATTTTCAAGTCACGTACTTATCACATGTAACACAACTACTATTTCCTCTTCACCCGCACAATGGGACTTTACCCATATATTCACTCCATTGTTGTATATAAATACACTGTATAATACATTTTATTCTTATTTACTACTGCATACTTCCTTTACTCCTGCCCTTAAAATCCCATACCTGACTTGAGGCACCACAACCTACATAATGGTTTAGTGCTTAGCACTTCGGCCTTGCAGCACTGTGATTGTTTATTTGAATCCGGGCCAGGACACTATCTGCATGGGCTTTGCTTGTGCTCATCTTGGGTTTCTACCCACACTCCAAAGGAATGCTAGTAGGTAAACTGGCCCTAGAATGTGTATATGTGTGCCATTTTAGATTGTAAGCTTGAGGACAAGGACTGATGTGAGTGTACAGTAGGGCTGTTGAAAATAATCGGCGCATCGATGCATCGCAATTCGGCCACCCGCGATTCTGCATCGATGCGGACCCCTCCAATAATCAATTTCTGGCTCCTCCCTCTTCTGGCTCCTCCCCCTCCCTCCCTCTTCTGTCATTGCTGGATAAGACGCATGTAGGCATCCGCTTCCCGCCTAGCTCTCCTGCGCAACAGCTCTGCTTGCTTCCGGCTACAACCACCAAGTTACGGACACCATGCAAATGGCGGGAAAGGCTCCTCCCGCAGCGGTGAAGCGCTCCCTTTGAAAAAATCCCTTGGAAAGCTGACCGACGATCGCTCTTTGAGGAAACTACTGATGGGGGTAAGGAGTTAATTTTAAAGCCTAAAAGGGCTCTTGCTTAGCTGATGGGACGATCGTTCTTTGGGGAATCTATTGATGGGTGGAAGGAATTCATTTTAAAGCCTAAAAGGACTATTCCTTAGCTGATGGGGAAACCCACTAACAATATATAAGGCTGATTTACATATTGAAACCTACTCCAAAGAGACTGCCTCAACTCTCTGAGCAAACTGCATTTTATGGCTGGATTTTGTGTCAGTGGAATTTCCCTGACAGCTGGAATAGGAGTGCATTGCTATTACAATCCCTGAGTAATCTGCAATTTATGGCTGAATTTTGTCATTGGAATTCTTCTGACAACTTGAATTAGGAGTGCACTGCTGCTATGTGGAGTCCAAGTAACTGAGTATGAAACCTATATCATGAAAGGCAACCTGTTTAAACCTTTCAGAATTCTTGTGATTTAATTGGGGAAATTTGCAAAGTTTCTACTTGTAACTAGATTAGATTGCCTTGCAGCTTTGTTGATTACTTCTGGGACTACATCCATTACCAAACTAAATCTATTACCAGTGGAGTACTTTACATAGATGTCTAGAATCAAGGAAAAGTACATTGGATTATGAGCTAGAGACTGCCATGCCTGAGTTGATCTCTTAGGTTTGGGGATATTTTCTCCAAATTAGCCAGAAAATTAACTACTTGTTTAGAGCTTTGATATTTGCTCTTGATACCATCTCCTGTACCATGTCTGCAGTCTCTAACCGTCTCCGGTATCATGTCTGCAGTCTCTAACCATCTCCTGTATCATGTCTGCAGTCTCTGACCATCTCCTGTATCATGTCTGCAGTCTCTGACCTTCTCCTGTATTATGTCTGCAGTCTCTGACCTTCTCCTGTATCATGTCTGCAGTCTCTGACCTTCTCCTGTATCATGTCTGCAGTCTCTGACCATCTCCTGTATCATGTCTGCAGTCTCTGACCTTCTCCTGTATCATGTCTGCAGTCTCTGACCTTCTCCTGTATCATGTCTGCAGTCTCTGACCTTCTCCTGTATCATGTCTGCAGTCTCTGACCTTCTCCTGTATCATGTCTGCAGTCTCTGACCTTCTCCTGTATCATGTCTGCAGTCTCTGACCTTCTCCTGTATCATGTCTGCAGTCTCTAACCATCTCCTGTATCATGTCTGCAGTCTCTGACCATCTCCTGTATCATGTCTGCAGTCTCTGACCTTCTCCTGTATCATGTCTGCAGTCTCTGACCTTCTCCTGTATCATGTCTGCAGTCTCTGACCTTCTCCTGTATCATGTCTGCATTCTCTGACCTTCTCCTGTATCATGTCTGCAGTCTCTGACCTTCTCCTGTATCATGTCTGCAGTCTCTGACCTTCTCCTGTATCATGTCTGCAGTCTCTGACCCTCTCCTGTAGTGTGTCTGCGGTCTCTGACCCTCTCCTATAGTGTGTCTGCGGTCTCTGACCCTCTCCTGTAGTGTGTCTGCGGTCTCTGACCCTCTCCTGTAGTGTATCTGCGGTCTCTGACCCTCTCCTGTAGTGTGTCTGCGGTCTCTGACCCTCTCCTGTAGTGTGTCTGCAGTCTCTGACCCTCTCCTGTAGTGTTTCTGTGGTCTCTGACCCTCTCCTGTAGTGTTTCTGTGGTCTCTGACCCTCTCCTGTAGTGTGTCTGTGGCCTCTGACCCTCTCTTGTAGTGTGTCTGTGGCCTCTGACCCTCTTCTGTAGTGTTTAGGGGGGAGCCTTGAGCTTTTTAAGTTGTTGTCTGCTGTGTTTGGACTTTGCTACATGCAGGGAGTTTTTTTTTTGTTTGTTTTAAGAACAGATAAAATAACCATGGGCATTAATCTTGATGCATCGTGACGCATCGCGGAATCCAATCGTATCGAATCGTGACCCTAATAATCGTATTCGAATCGAATCGTGAGGTAAGTGAAGATGCGCAGCCCTAGTGTACAGTACGTAAAGTGCTGCACAAGTTGTTGGTGTTACATAAAAGCCTGTAAAAAAAATAACAAAATACAGATGACAAGCTTAGCAAAGGCATCTTTCTCTTGCTTTTGCTGTTTATTTAATGCAGTACTGACACAGTTTCAATCCGTGCACCTGCCAGTGAAAAGTTGAACCAGAGCCAGCTCTAAATGGATACCTTGACTGCTACATACTGGGAACTGGCGCACATCCAAAAGTTCTATGACATTTGAAGTAAGCATACAGGTGCATTACTGTGTATCATTACTTGTTTGAAGTAAGGGCTCTTTCACACACGGAGTCCGCCACGCTGACTCTGTTTTTCTCAGCCGGGGATCGATCCGCCGCTGAGCAGGCGGATGACAGCTGTGTCTCTGCGATGTGTGCGGAGATGGAGATGTCAGGTCCCCATTCATCTCTATGGGGGAATCGCATGGGTACGGACCATCTGTCCGTTCTCATCTGATCCGATCAGCTAGACGAATGGAAAATAGGGTTTCCATCCGTCCGATTTGGACGGATCGGATTGTATGTCAGCAGATATGTCTCTGCTGACATCCGATGCCCCATAGAGATGCATGGGGCGTCCACTCAGATCCGCCAAAAAAACTGACAGGCGGATCTGAACGGACTCCATGTGTGAAAGGGGCCTTACAGTACTGACGGCCTTAGGGCCAGTTTACACCACATGCAGTCCAGCGCAGTTTTTTTCTGCATTAAAAACGCATGGAAAGTAAGTTATATGGTTTCTAATGGCATAGTTCACACCAGTGCTTACAGTTTCATTGCGTTCCAGTTCCAGAAAAAAAGTAGAACATGCTGCATTTTTCCTGCACTGGACTTTACTGGAACGCTGTAAAATGCATGAGAAACGCACTGGAAAGCACCTAAATGCACCAAAAACACATTGGAATACACATGTCCTTATTTAAGGGTTTAAGGTTAAGAAAAAAGAGGGGGAAAATGCACTGGGCTGCATCAAAAACTCACCGAAAAATGCACTAGAATGCATCAAAAAGGTGTCAAAAGCGCGCATGCATAAAAGCATCTAGAACGCATCTGAACTGGGTTTCTATGATGTGAACTGGCCCTTAAGGAAAACAGGCAACAACCTACTTTGAGACAGGCGGTGGTGGCTTCCCCCTCAATCTCCTGCATCTCTTGTCTCCTCTTCCTTGGTAAATGGCATGGCTTTTCCTTTTCGACCAATCGGGAAACGGGTCTCAGGACCTGCTTCCTGATTGGCCAGGAGGAGGATCCGTGTTACAATAGCGAATATTAATTTGCAATCGTCACACAACTGGGTGGGCTCAGGGCGCATTGCTCTGTGCCCCGAGCCCACCCTTTTTTTAAGCCTATTAGAGCCTCTGAATCTAATCACATGCTTAAAAAAAAAAAAAATAACCCCATTGGAATCCAAAACTCTATAGCAATACACACCAAACTGAGCATGTGCAGAGTGCCCCCAAGATAGGGGGGATCAGAGAAGACATGATCAGCCTTTTTACACAGTGGCAAGATTGAACCCCTTAGGTTCCACAGTGAGTAAAACAAGCATGCTTTACTGCATATACAGACTGATTTTACTGTTGTGGGTTTAGTAACACTTTAAATGTTGTCTACTTATGCCCCGTACACACGTTCAGATAATCGTACGATAAAACTCGCTTTCGACTTGATCGCACGATAATCTGATCGTTAGTACACAGCTTTCGACAGCCGATCATGACAGTTGGTCCAACAAAATCCGAAGGGACAAACAGGACGATAGCCCCGCAAAATAGCACGGAAAAAGCCTGGCTGCCATTGTTTTTGTTTTGCACCATCTTTTTTTTTTTTTTTAATTAAAATATTTTTAGTATTTTTAACAACATTACAAGTCATACATAGACCTAAACATAAATCTCTTCCAGATGATCATTACATATCTAATATAAACACGCTTGACTTCAATAGAATCTATTCAGAAGAAAAGGCCACACCGTTCCATCCCCCTCCCCATATACAAAAAAAAAAAATCCAACACTATATATATCCAGGTGCCATATTTCAAATAATAAAGCCAATACATCTCACATCATTAATGTGTATTCCCCACCGTTTTGCACCATCTGATACGTAGCTAAGAAACCAGGAAGCTTTTCCCGAATCGTACAACAAAAATCATACGGTTTGTACGCATTGTTGAATTCGATGTTAGTATCATGCAACAAAATGCGAACGATAAGTCGTACGATTATCGGAACGTGTGTACGGGGCACTACAGTTTACCTCCCCCCCCTTTCTCCAGATCCCACCCACCTAACTTTAGTACTACTTTAGTGGAAAAGCAAACCTATACCGTACCGTACCGAACCGTTCCAACCCTATACCATGCGGTACCAGCAGTGGAAAAGCAAACCGGGCCAAGCAGGGCCGAGTAGAGCCGAGCCGCTACTAGCCGGTACTTGCTGTACCGCAGTTCTTCCTGAAAACCTGAAGCTGTTAACCATTGCAATGCTGAACGGGATAGGAAGAGGACAGGCATTCCTGTAATGAAGATTTCTCCAGGATACAGCTGCATGCATGCCAATGTGGGACATACTTCATTGCAGGTAAGTGATGTGACTAAAGCTGTAAGGAATTTGATTAATGAAAAAAAAAAAGGCGAACAAGCAGGATTTTGAATGCAGAAAATACGTACTATGCCTCTTCTGCATTAAATTTCCTTACCTGCCTGTCTGCCGAGCTGCACATGCGCAGCTCTATGTACAATTTTGGAGATGCCAGGATAATTGATCTCATTGTGACGAGCAACATCATCTCAGCTGAGTCAATGAAAATAGCTGAAGATTGGTACCTGGAAACCGAACTGAAGACGACAGAGGCCGGCAGGGAGTTCCAGGAGAGAAGGTGCTGATAGTTCTGCTTTAAGCTTTGACAATGAAAGATACAAGCTGATAGGTTGCCAGGCACAACTGCTACAGATCCTGGCTGCTTCAGTCTCGATAAATTTCCCCCACTGTCTTTTTTTTTTGTGAGGGGTCTACAGTATTCACATGGGCCTCCAATGCAGGTGCTGCCGCATCCCCGTGTCGATATCCTATCTATTTCTAATGGGACATGTGGCTGCATGTATACAGCCTCCATACTCTAATATGACATGCAGGTGAGTGTGGGTGCATGTCCCCATAGAAATGAATAGAACGCTAGCATGGGGATGTACGCAGAACCTTTGCATTCCCATTGTGGGAAACAGGGCTGCTGTTAGAAATCATGGGGCCCATACAGCCCCCCCCCCCCCCCCTCCCCGAATTTATCAAGACAATATTTTCACTAAAAATACACTGAAATCATTATTAGCAGACACATAACAGAGAACATGTGTGAATTAGCCCTTCTTTGATTGTTTTTTACATTCAGTGCGATTGTGAACGTATGCGATTGCAATGCGAATTTGCAGTGCGAGTTTACCTTGCGTTTTTCAATAGTACCAGCGCGATTGTAATGAAAATTGATTGCGTTGATTATGTTAATTAAGCTCAGGAGGGGTGGAGCTGAGGGGAAAACTAAAACAAAAAATAAGAATTCGCACATATCTGAACTGATAATGCGAGTCCAGACCGATTTACATTGATGTCTATGGAGACTAAATTCGCGACGCAGCGCTGTAAACTCGCACAAGACCCTTTTCATCATCACATTATATTCGCATCAGAATCGCAACGCATAGATGTGAACGACCGTCGCGAATACAATGTATTTTGGGAATACATGCGAATTTAGACTTTTCATAACGCATCGCATTCGCAGTAACAGGGAGGGGGATTGGTGTCATAGAAGCAATTACAGGAATAATGCACTGTGTCTGTGCGGAAAGCTGGCAGGAGGGGGAGAAACTGGCTTTCAGCTGCTGCAGAGAGCCACACGGGGCTTTCTTCTGTAATTGCCCCTCCTCCGATTCCCCGTGCTGTTGGGGCCCCCTACAGGAGAACTGGTGGTCCCCCCCCATCAGCAGCCATGGTGGGAAAACAGACCTGCATGGGACCTGTAGTAAAGTGCTGTATGTGATAGGACCCGTTAATAAATGATACGTTTTACCTCCCATTCCTGTACCTCAGGAACAATTCACCTTCCACACACACAGCCCCATTGAAACGTACCTTGCACCCAAAACGCGTTGGCATAATCCTCCCCCAACAAGAAACCCCTCTGCGATCTGGATCAATCCGCCGGCCTCTGGTCACTGAGCGAACACTTCCTTATACTGACTTTTCAGGATTGCAAAAACATCAATCGGTGAGGCCAACTGCAGGTGGTGAACCACAAGTCTCAGCATGCCGGGTTATTTTTGCTGGATCCGGGGTGATTTTGTGATACTACAAGTGCCAGCATGCCTTAAAAAAGTGTATTACTTCAGAAAGCACTGGTTTCCGTGCCTTTATCTGAACTACATGTCCCAGCACAACCTCTCCTGCCATACAAGGCTTTTCTTTAGGATTTGCAGCACTTGCTTTACCACTACAATTCCCAGCATGTCCTTTCAGGCCATAGTTCCATTCCTTAAGGTGGGCTACAAGTATCAGCACACCTCCCACTGCATACAAGGTCTTTCTTTAGGGTTTACACATCTTGCTTCTCTACTACAAGTCCCAGCGTGTCCTCTCAGACCGTAGTCCATTTACTTAGGGAGACCTACAAGTCCCAGCACACCCTCTCATTGCATACAAGGCCCCTCCAGTACTACAATTCCCAGCATGTCCTCTCAGGCTATAGTTCCATATCTTGCCTTTAAATCCCAGCATGTCCTCTCAGGCCATTGTTCCATATCTTGCTTCTCTACTACAATTCCCAGCATGTCCTCTCAGGCCACAGCCCCATGTCTTAAGGTGAGCTACAAATCCCAGCACACCCTCTCGTTGCATAGAAGGCCCCTCCAGTACTAAAAGTCCCAGCATGTCTTTTCAGGCCATTGTTCCACTCCATAGGGGGGGACCACAAGTCCCAGCACACCCTCTCATTGCAAACAAGGCCCCTCCAGTACTACAATTCCCAGCATGTCCTCTCAGGCTATAGTTCCATATCTTGCCTTTAAATCCCAGCATGTCCTCTCAGGCCATTGTTCCATATCTTGCTTTGCTACTACAAGTCCCAGCATGTCCTCTCAGACCATAGTTCCATATCTTGCTTTGCTACTACAATTCCCATCATGTCCTCTAGGGCTTTTGATAAGATTTTTTTTCGTACCACAAGCTGAGGTGGCTCCTGAGCAACTACAGCCGGTGGAATTTGTCCTCGGTGTCCTGTCATTGTTGATGCTCCCTGATATCATCTAAAATAGGAGGAAGAGTCGGGGGAGGGTGTCATGGCTGACGTAGCTTTCTCCTCCGCTGAGGTGAGGAACTCAGTGACGTCACTAGAACGCCTCCGCGCTGAGTTCCTCTCCCGAGGGGGCGGGAAAGAAAGAGCGGGAAGAGACTGGTGCCGCGCGACACTCCTCACAGGCAGCTCGGCCTCGGGGCGTCACGTGTTCTCTGTGAGGCGATTGAGGAGCCGAGGTGAGAAAGTGTGTGTGTGTGTGCGTGGTGTGTATGTGTGGTGTGTGTGTGTGGTGTGTGGGTGGGTGTATGTGTGGTGTGTGTGGTGTGTGTGTGTGTGTGTGTGTGTGTGTGGTGTGTGATGTGTGTGTGGTGTGTGTGTGCCTGTGGTGTGTGTGTGTGGTGTGTGGGTGGTGTACGTGTGTGTGGTGTGTTTGTGTGTTTGTGTGGTGTGTGTGTGTGTGTGGTGTGTTTGTGTGTGTGTGTGAGGTGTGTGTGTGTGTGGTGTGTGTGTGTGGTGTGTGGTGTGTGTGTGTGGTGTAGGGTGTGTGTGGTGAGTGTGTGTGTGTGTGTGTGTGGTGTGTTTGTGTGGTGTGTGTGTGTGGTGTGTGAGATGTGTGTGTGTGGTGTGTGTGTGGTGTAGGGTGTGTGTGGTGAGTGTGTGTGTGGTGTGTGTGTGTGGTGTAGGGTGTGTTTGGTGAGTGTGTGTGTGTGGTGTGTGTGTGTGGGTGGTGTGTGTGTGGTGTGTGTGTGTGGTGTGTGTGGTGTGGTGTGTGTGCGTGTGTGGTGTGTGTGTGTGTGTGTGTGTGGTGTGTGTGTGGTGTGTGTGTGTGTGTGTGTGTGTGGTGTGTGGGTGGGTGTATGTGTGGTGTGTGTGGTGTGTGTGTGTGTGTGTGGTGTGCGTGTGTGGTGTGTGATGTGTGTGTGGTGTGTGTGTGCCTGTGGTGTGTGTGTGTGGTGTGTGGGTGGTGTACGTGTGTGTGGTGTGTGTAGTGTGTTTGTGTGGTGTGTGTGTGTGTGTGGTGTGTTTGTGTGTGTGTGTGAGGTGTGTGTGTGTGGTGTGTGTGTGGTGTGTGTGTGTGTGTGTGGTGTAGGGTGTGTGTGGTGAGTGTGTGTGTGGTGTGTGTGTGTGGTGTGTGAGATGTGTGTGTGTGGTGTGTGTGTGGTGTAGGGTGTGTGTGGTGAGTGTGTGTGTGGTGTGTGAGATGTGTGTGTGTGGTGTGTGTGTGTGGTGTAGGGTGTGTGTGGTGAGTGTGTGTGTGTGGTGTGTGTGTGTGGGTGGTGTGTGTGTGGTGTGTGTGTGTGGTGTGTGTGGTGTGGTGTGTGTGCGTGTGTGGTGTGTGTGTGGTGTGTGTGTGGTGTGTGTGTGTGTGTGTGTGTGTGTGTGTGTGTGTGTGAGATGTGTGGTGTGTGTGTGTGTGTGTGTGTGGTGTGTGTGGTGTGTGTGTGGTGTGTGTTTGTGTGGTGTGTGTGTGTGTGTGTGTGTGTGGTGTGTTTGCAGGGTGTGTGGGTGTGGTGGGTGGTGTGTGTGGTGTGTGTGCGTGTGTGTGTGTGTGGTGTGTGTGTGTGGTGTGTGTGTGTGTGTGTGTGTGTGTGTGTGTGTGTGTGTGTGTGTGTGTGTGTGTGTGGTGTGTGTGTGGTGTGTGTGGTGTGTGTGTGGTGTGTGTGTGGGTGTGTGGTGTGTGTGTGTGTGTGGTGTGTGGTGTGTGGTGTGTGTGTGTGGTGTAGGGTGTGTGTGGTGAGTGTGTGTGTGTGTGTGTGGTGTGTTTGTGTGGTGTGTTTGTGTGGTGTGTGTGGTGTGGTGTGTGTGTGGTGTGTGTGTGTGTGTGGTGAGTGTGTGTGTGTGTGTGGTGTGTTTGTGTGGTGTGTGTGGGTGGTGTGTGTGTGGTGTGTGTGTGTGGTGTGTGGTGTGTGTGGTGTGTGTGTGGGGGTGGTGTGTGTGTGGTGTGTGTGGTGTATGTGGTGTATGTGGTGTGTGTTGTGTGTGTGTGTGTGGTGTGTGTGTGGTGTGTGTGGTGTGTGTGGTGTGTGTGGTGTATGTGGTGTGTGTTGTGTGTGTGAGCGTGTGTGGTGTGTGTGTGTGGTGTGGTGTGTGTGTTATTGTCGGCATTTGATAACAATCTCTTATATATAAAATCAGTTATTTAGCTATGACTGCCTGACAGACATTTTTTTCCTATATGCATCCCCCTTAGGCCAAGCTCACATCTCTTTGGCTGGGGAATGAATGCAAAAATGGCGCCACTTCCCAACCCATAGGGAAACGCACAGCACTTTAGCAGCATTGATTTTTAATAGTGGTAGACGCAGCAGCACCCCGCAACATTTTTTTTATGTGCAAAAGGGTTGGTTGACATCTTTTCCGGATTTTCTTGTGGTCAGGGTAGCCTATTAACCGCTTAGCAACAGGGTGGCCGCTCCGACGCTTCCGGGTCTGGGGCGCACACCAGTGGCGGCTGGTGCTCCATGGGCCGGGGGGGGGGGCGGCAGACCGACCGCACCATACTCCCCCACCACACCAAGCTGCACACAACCCCCCCCCCCCCCGGACCACAATGAGACAGGAGAGGACAGGCAGGACCCCCCCTTCTCACTCACCCTTCCTGGATGCAGTAGCGGTGGCAGCTTCGGCTTCTTCCCCGTCTTCTGCGTCTCCTCCTCCATGCCCAATGGCTCCTTTCGGCCAATCGGGAAACAGGTCTCAAAACTCACTTCCTGATTGGCCAAGAGGAGGATCCGTGTGATTTTCATTTGCTATTGTCACACAACGGGGTGGGCTCGGGGCGCACTGCTCTGCACCCTGAGCCCACCCTTTTTTTTAGCCTGTGAGAGCCTCTGGCTCTAGTCACATGGTTAAAAAAAAAAGCCCCATTGAACTCCATGCGTCCGACGCCCCGTGTAGTTTGGGGGGCCGGATGCATGGATAGGGGGGGCGGCGCCCCTGCCCCCCATATTACCAGCCGCCACTGACGCACACCTTTTAAAGGAGCAGCAACCTCGCGTACAATATCCACTATTTCACGTAGTTTATTTATTATTTCGTACCACATCCATTAGCGCGGGTATATATACACGTATATATATTGTGGGGATTCAGCTCGGTGGTAGGCGTGGATGACCCCTTTGGGGGGTGCGCTTCACAAGGAGATAGCCGAGAAGTGGTTGCAAACAGTTTGGTTTATTCATGCAATTTTCTTCACCAGACTGCATGCAGCAAAAACATCCAAAATAAAATAAAACACAAAATAAATCCTTGCCACTGTGGGCAGCTACCTTCTCACACAGGAACCTATCTAAGAGTCTGTCTCCAACCTACTGTTGGGCAGACTTGCTTATCCTACAGCGGACACTCAATAGTTAATGTTTTATCTTCCCACAACAAATGTCCATTGAACATGTCCCTTTACTCTTCACATTGAGAATGTCCCTTTGCTTGTCTCTTCACATGGCAAACATTCCTTTATTTCTTCCACATAGAAATAGTTCGTTTTCTCACCTTGAGAAGTCTTCACAACTGTTTACCCTCCTTAGCGCACATCACTTCAGGGGGTCTTCCCCATGCTCACACAGCTTGTCGGGAGGCATACGTCTGACTGTCCTCCTCTTCCCAGCTCACACAGCGACAGGAGGCAGCAGTCCTTCTCCCAGGCTTCCTCAGCATCGGGAGGCACACATCTGTCTGTCCTCCTCTCCCAGCCCACACGGTGTCAGGAGGCAGCAATCCATAGACTTCCTTTGGACAAATTATAGAGGCCTTCATTTTCTCATTCTGAACAGCTGAATGGTTTTCAACTTCCTGCTGGCTATCTCTGCAGCCAACACCCTATAGTAATTGGTGAACTTTCCAATCCAGGTGGAAATGTATCTCCTGTCTGTGACTACATCCACAGATTTACCTGACTTCCTGTCACAATATATATATATATATATATATATATATATATATATATATATATTTTTTTTTTTTTTTACAGATCTAAAAGATTGCAGTATACTTAAAGTGGTTCTAAAGGCAGAAGGTTTTATACCCCAATGCATTCTATGTATGAAAGTAAAAAACCTTCTGCAAGCAGCTTGCCATGGGGTCACTTGGCAGGAGGGAGAGGCCCAGAGCGCCAGTGGTTGGCCCAAGAAGAGCAGGATCAGGGCTGCTTTGTGCATAACTAAATAAACAAGAGGTGGGGGCTCGCCCCTAGTAGGGGGAGCCTGTGTGTGATCAAAAATGCATGTGTCAGTTTCTCCTCAATATGGAGTGGGTCTACATTCCAGCAATGTCAAAGTACAAAAATGATAGGAGAGACTCCCAAAAGACCGGTATAGAGTGACCCCAGACTATTTGCAGTAAAAATGTAACAAATGTTTCGGACAGTTAAGAGAATATATTTGCATTGCAAGTATCAACCCTCCACCTAACAACACATAACAACGTTGTTATTAAAAATGAAAAAAAAAGTGTGTGTTGTAATTATTTTTAATAACAACGTTGTTATGTGTTGTTAGGTGGAGGATTGATACTTGTAATTGTAATTATATTGTCTTAACTGAGTCTAACAAATTTGTTACATTTTTACTGCAAATAGTCTGGGGTCACTCTATACCTGTCTTTTAGGAGTCTCTCCTATCTTTTTTATTCTGTGCAAAACTATTTGCATATGTTTGGTATTTAAAAAAAAAAACAATTTATCCTTTACAACCATTGTAAATGTATTTTATTTTAAGGCAAGCAGTGTACACTGTACACAGTTTGACACTAGTGCTCACTCAGAAAGAATTATGCTGTATAGTAGAGCTGTACAAGTCTAAATGGTTAGAAATAGAAATTGTTATATGTATTGTTTCAGTGTGTTTAGCTGTTTGCCAAGAAAGGGAGGGACTGGTGCAGTGTCAAGAACCACTGCAAAGCATCCTATCAAAGTCTGTGACAGGCTGCAGCTGGGTAGGGGTGAACATTGTACTGGGTGGTACTGGTGTTTGGGGGCCCTGTGTGTTCAGGGACAAGGGTCCAGAAAGCAGAAAGCAGTTCCTCTTCGAGCGCACTAACAAACAAGAAGGAAAGTGCCTCTAAGTGTAGCAGCAAGGGGGTTTTTTATATACAGAACAAGAATAAAGTGGAGTTCCATCCAAAAGTGGAATTTTGGCTCATTTGCTTCCTCCCCCCCCCCCCCCCCAAATTTGGCACCTTTAAGGGGGTAGGGGGGAACGGGTACCTGTTTTTGACAGGTACCCATCCCTTCTTCCGGGTGGCGGCGCCGGGGCGCTGTCCCTCGAAAGTTTGGCCCCCTCCTCCTTCCCCGGCCGCCGAACCAATCCGAAATGTGCATTAGGGACCCCCCCCCCCACCTCGTGAAGCTGCAAGGCTTCACTGCCGGGTTCCCTCACCGGCAATGGAGGCGGCAGCACCCGACAGCCAATGGAAACATCGGCTGCGGTGCCGACATCTCTGGACTCCAGGACAGGTAAGTGTCCTAATATTAAAAGTCAGCAGCTACAGTATGTGTAGCTGCTGACTTTTAATTTTTGGAGGGGGAGAGGGTCCCTGATTCTCAAAGCCATCCAGCAGCAAAAGATGGCTGCCTGGCAGTATCCTGGACCAGTGTGGAGTGCAAGCAGGATGTGATGTCACACAGGAAGGGGCCGAAGTGCGTTTTGGAGCATGCTTAGTCGCTCCTTTGTCAAACCATGCCCCATAACACTTACTGGCAACTTATATACACCTACAAATAATAGGGAGCTGAACATTTGAGTGCAATAAAATGCCAGTAAGGATGCACTGCAGCTGAGAGGGGCCTTATGGGAGAGGGATTAGAGTGTATCCAAAGCCAAAACCTTTATCTTGGACAAAGAGTGTTGAGAAGTTAGAACACTTAACAGGTTTCTGTTGCTGTCTATGTCCCATTTGGAGAGATTTGCCTTTACTGTTTGTCCAGATGACCATTGTCATCAAAACAGGAAAACACTTGTTGCAGTGACAGCTGCCTAAGAGGCAATTTACCACATGTAAGAGATTTCTTGACACCTCATCTAGTCCCTACAGTATATATAAATGTTCTGTAGAAGGAAAATCCCCCCAATGGGACATAGGTGGCAAAAACAACCCTGCTTATGCTGACTCTGTACAAAATGATCTACTTTAGCTCTGTGGGCAGTTTTAGGATCGTGCGAGTTCAACTGAACTTGCACAATTTCAAACCCGCATTTTAGTCCAACTTCGGGGGTGAATAAAAAGACATCTGTGCGGGTTCATGGACAGATGTCTATTGTCAAATCAGCCTGATGTGAATGGGGCAAAACTGAAGAGCGCTAAATCTGGTGCAGCTGTGCATGGTAGCCGATCAGCTTCTAACTGATTGGTTTCTATACAGAGCTGCCCCAGGTTTTGCACTCTTCAGTTTTAGTGAATAAACCCCTTTAAGTGTCAAAATCTCACTAAGGCCCCTACGCCGACAACTATCCCTCCCCGTTCCTGGGCTTCCTTTGCCCGGTGGACGGCGTACCCATCACCACCGCCTTGCTCCATTTGGGAACATGTTCCCACCTTAGGGATCCCCGTAATTCTGCAAGCCTTACACACTCCCTCTGCCGCTGGGATTTCACCTCATCTCAACTCCTCAGACCACGGGTTCTGCCTTTACCCAAGGTTCCTTTTTGCATCAGTTTTACCCACTTGAACAATACAATTCGCACTGGCCTTTCTGAATAGTTATTTTCTATGTCTTCCCACTACTCAGAGACTGGTTGCTTTTGATCCTGTGTAGGCTGGGTTAGTTGTCATGTGTTATGTTGATTTAATTGCCTTGTTTATCCATTTATGCCTGTATTACCACCTGCATTTCATGTTTTTGTTACTGCTACTTTTATAACCAATAAAACGTTTTAAAAAAAAAAATAATAATAATATTAAAATAAATAAAATAATAATAAAATAGTAATTTAGCACACAAAAAAAAAAAAATCTCACTGAGGGGTAAATGTTGAGGTCATTTTAGGAGCAAAATATTAGGGATTCGGTAGAAAGGTTGAGCGCTCATTTTATGGGATAGGTAAAGTGTTAAAGTTTCAGGAGGAGGTAGGTTAAGGACTCTTGGGGAACAATGTGTTATTTTTACTTGATTTTGGCGCACATGATCCCTGCACTGAGAACTATTTTGCCAATTTAGGGTAAGCCCCCAAAAGCACTTTCTCTGGCTATCTGCACCAAAAATATCACACCATTTAGAAAGTAAAAAGCAAAACCCACGTTTCAGGCATAAAGCATATAGATATAAAGACATAAAGCCTCTATAGCTGTAAGGCCTTGGTAACAGTTGCTAACCTGTACCTTTGGGGTATTGCACTGCTTATTAAAAAGAGCAAACGCAACAAAAAAATGTCAAAGTAAATCTTCACAACATATTTACTAGTGACATTTTCCTTACTGTAGTTATTTTTTTAAACTGGGCAACAGCAGTTGTCACCCTTCAAAGCAAATTCTTTGTATCTTGTATCTTCAGCTGCATATCACAATCAGTAATCAGGCTCATGGCCGCAGCCAAAGGATACATGTTGCTAGTGACAGCATAGGATATATTCCCATTTTATAAAAGAGAATCATTATTGCTTCCAGGTCACATGAGACCTACTTTTCTCCCATTTCTCTAAGCAGAAGACATTTGGGCCATTTGGAATCCAAGGGAATATGAATGCACAACAAAAACCTAATGTCAGACAAAGTGAGAGACAGACAAGAATCCAATTATAGACGTACACATTTAAGAGAGGAGTTTATGCAAAGCAGACTTGTGTGTTCTATTGCTGCCTGTGAGATAAGACTTCACCAAGTCTCGGAATTCCAATTTCCTCCATTCTGCTGATCACAGATAAGAGTCACAAAAGGGGCACAGTCATTGCTCTCCGACTCGGTAACAGGATTTACAATATTTAGGGAGGAAAATGTCAGCCCTTTCGGTGGGTGGATACAGTCTATTCATTATTCATGAGAAAGAATTGTCAGCACAGATGTATGAATGACAGATTTTTGTTAATTATTTTTTATTTTTTGAAGGCGATGCTCAGGCATTCATGGGTGCAGGAGCAAATTAGACATGACTGACACCCAGTGCACCTTTAATCAATGCAGAATAATTGCAGAGAATTAAACATTTATGTAGAGTTTGTAATAAACATTCTGATTTATTTGCTTTGAAATTCCTAGATGTAATTCTTGTAAAAGTTTGACCAAGTATGCGTAAAATGTTGGTATCAAGTCCAGTTTAGACGGACGTGTTCCAAGTAGATATTAAAAACTGACCTGAGGTGACAAAAGAAGGCACCAGGAGGTGTCCTCAGTATATTGCAGTGAACATTCAGAGCACCCCAGGTTCAGGGTTTCCAATAGCACTCTGAAAGATACGGGGTATCAGCTCTTGCCTTCTTTTAGCTACCTTTGTAAACTGTTCAATCTCAGTACAGTAAACATTGTAGGTATCTTTATCTGTAGAAAAATGCAGAACATTCAGTGCAGCTATTCCTAACCTTTAACCCCAGAGGAACGCATAAAGTGAATGTAAACCCTCACATATACCCAGTGAAGTGAAGTGAACAGCCTCAGATGATACACAGAGATGAAACAAATCTCCCAATATAAGTTTTGTATATTTACAGTCTTCAGCTTTCTACATTGTTTAGAAAGTGAATATCGTGTTAGAATTGTTTCTTTGTGTTCTAGCACTGGGTGTGGAGTCTTGGCATACACTGTGTGACAGCTGATTGGAGGAAAGGCACATACCCCCCCTCCACCTAGGCAGAGGAAGGAAGAAACATGCAGAGCTGTGCTGTGAATAGTCCAGCTCTCTGCTAATTTAGCTCTATGCACCCACCCTGACACAAATTTCCAGCTGATTTTATCTCCTGTGTCAGAGAACTTGTCAGAAGTTATCATGCTGATAACAGAGGAACGGAGCAGAAGAAAGACATGCAACTTAGGGCTTTGGAGAGAGATAAGTAAACACTACAGATATATGTGCTCGGGTCAAATTGTATGAGTGGGGTTTACATCCACTTTAAAATAATTTTCAGGCCTCAATGAACTCTTAATAAAACAATTTTTTCTTTTTTTTTTGGGGGGGGGGGGGGTTTAATAAGAAAAATGCCCCTTACTTTGGTGATCAGTAGAAAGAGTGCAAGCATTTAAGTGATGGTCAGAACACCACCCTTACAGACAGCTAAAAATATCATTACTGTTATGCTACCTGCTTTTCAACGTGGCATTCGCCCTGGAATTATGCAAACACCATGAAATGGAAGGTCAGTCAGCCTCAGCTCAAGGAACTTCTAGCAACCTCTGGGGGAACCCTTGGATTCCACAGAACCCTGGGTGAGAATGGCTGATCTAGTGCCTTTGTTATGGCAGATTTATGCTGTCTTTTAAACCCTCCTTGTCAGGTTGGATAGGACAACTGGTAAGAGCAATGTAACACAAAAGTCGCATTGTCCTGCACATTGCACAAAAGTTTGGGGCAATTGCACTGTATGTTCCACCTCAGTTCACTACTGAAGCCCAATGAACAGGGGTGCCCAACGGTGGCCTGCGGGTAAACCGCAGCTAATAAGTGTGCAAGCAGCCTTGTTCTGCGGGGGAGAATTTATTTGTTCTCTGGGATCTCGCAGTCCTATTGTATATTTGTTCTCTGCCTTTGATGGGGATTGTGCTTTGCAGTTTATGAATGCATATACTATACTATGTTGGTACTCCTTTGAGCAGTTCTATTGATGTATTTTAATAGGAACTGCATTGCTCACTGATGCTGATGCATTGTAGTGCTAAATATTGTTGATTACCTTTTCTGTACTTGTGTACAAAATATTAACAAAAATAAAACAATACAATAAAAAAAATGAATACAGTATTTATCTCAAAAGTAGTCAGTTCACTAAAAAAAAACATCCGTTATTTGGCAAATGCATTAAATATTTTATATGCAATATTTATCACAAATTTGCGTTGTTTGTTACTACATTTTTTTTTTCCTTTTTCTTTTTTTAACATGCTAGCACTGCACCAGAAGAAGATTGTTCTGTAGATGAAGGCACACAGAAATATAGTGAAACTGTGAAAACATTCCAGCATACTTTCATTCACAGAATGATCTCGCTCTGGTGAAATGTTACATTTTATTTTCATTCCTGAGCTCAGGGTAGAACATTTTCACATTGATACCTTGTATACCTTTAACTTACTGGCCAGCTCAGAATTCCCCTCATTGTTATTTTTTACTTTGCTAAAAATACCAACGTCCTTACTGGCAGGTGATAAAAAATGAATGTGTGTGTTTTTTTTGTAAATTTACTTTACCCCCCCCCCCCCCCCCCCCTTCTTGAACAGGCCATTTTTTGCTATACGCCACTGCATTACTGACATGCGACACTGTACCCAAATAAAATTTATGTAATTTTTTCCAACACAAATAGAGCTTTCTTTGGTGGTTTTTGACCCACAGTAGTTTTTTTATTTTTTTGCGCTATGAACAAAAAAAGACCTAAAATTTTGAAAACAAAAAAAAAAAACAATGCTTTATTTTCTGCTATAAAATATATCCAATATAAAGGTTTAAAAAAAAATCTAATTTAATCAAAAATGTATTATCTGTATTCGGCTACATATTTTTGATAAAAAAATAAAGAAAAACAAATTCCAATAAGCGTATACTGATTGGTTTGCAGTTAAAGCATCTACGAACAATGGTATATATACTGGAACTTTTATTTATTTATTATTTATACTAGTAATGGCAGCGATCAGCGACTTATAGCAGGACTGCTATAATGAGGCGGACATTCTGATGGTAACTGACACTTCTGGCACTTTGTGGGAACTGGTGACCCTAATACAGTGAACAGTGCTAAAATATGCGCTGTCATTGTACTAATGATACTGGCTGGGAAGGGGTTAAAGATCTAGGGTGATCAAAGAGTTAAATGTGTGCCTAACCAGTGTTTTTATGTGTAGTATGTGTGGTGCTTATACTAAGGGGTGTGTTGGATTTTATTCTCTGATTTGCAGGGAAACAAAATCCAGCACATCCCCACTGACAGGACAGAGCTCTGCCTTGTTTATAGTCATTGTCTTTCTCCTCGCTGATCAGTGGGTGCCAGCGGACATCCATTGACTAACCACAGCACAAGCGCCGCGCGCCCCCTACCCGGTAGTGCCAGATCACCTACTAGGTACGTAGTCCGGCACAGGAGTGCCAATTTGCTGCCATATAACAGAGTTATGTGGTTGGCAAGTGGTTAATGATTTATCCCTTTTTTTTTTTTTTTTGTAGGAGTTACCTCACATTCGATATTTTACTTAAGTAATTTACTTTTTATTATCTCATGCCATAATTCCGAAAGATGAGTTAGGTGACCATCATATTGCATGCAGACGCATTTAGTGAATTGACCCCTTTGTTTTTAGAAAAAAAACTTCTTCTGCAGGTAAAAACTACATACCTCAAAAAGCCTGCAGATACGGGGGAATCTGCATCCTCAACCTTTTCTTCATAGTGGCAAAATATGCATGCTTCTTCTTGCCTCTTGTACATTCTTGTTTTCTAATTAGCCAATTCATTATAGTGATTGGGCCAAAAAGAATGCTTGGGGACATGATTTAGGTTTAGCCGCTTCCTTGAAGTGCCTGTCAGAAAGGCCTTTCATTCGGCCAAACTTTTTAAAGCTGCTGATGCCACTTATGGATGTCTAAGCTTTATAGCTGCAGTAGCTTCTTTGTTTTTGCTCTAGAGACAGAGACCCTTCATGGACAAAGTCTGTCTCATAGATTACTAGAAATCTCTAAAAATTGTCTAAAAACAAATAAACATATTAATGTCCCACAGCTCAAAGGGAATAATCCCATCTATATGGAATGATCTTAGGCAGGCCATAGACGATTCGAATTACGTACGATTTATCGTTCGATAAACGAACGCGCAACTCGTGCACATCGTCGAGTGTACCATCAATGTGAGCCGAAAATCGTACGACAAAACACTATTTTTTGTGCCTTTTAACCACATCTCTACCGGACACACTCCCTACTGTTCTGTGTTTTGTTAGGCAAAATCATACAACTCCCCCACTAATGATACGAAATTCGGCCGATTTTCGCAAAAAAACCCAACATGTTGGATATGTGAATTTTTGCTGTCGTACGAAAATCGAACGTTTTACATACCACACTAATGATACGAAAATCGTTCGATAACACTGCCATTTACGATTTTCGAACGAAATTCGAATCGTCTATGGCCTGCCTTATCTACATACACGCACCTGTTAAAATCTGTCCCTAGATGTATAGAGAACAATAGGCTCAAGATTTTCGCCATATAAAGGAAGACATGGTCAAAGGTGCTTCGAGTGTTACCTTTCCATTTCAATATCAGCCTCCCAGAGATTGGCACAGCTATCTATTATATACAGGACATTGAGGACCCACCCCATACACCACAGGGTGGCCTCCATGATAGCCCAGCTATACTTGCTATGATCAGGCTTCATGAGCTCTTATTCATCTTCTTTGGAGATGCCCCAAATTGGTTCAATAATAGGAATGCCATTATTCAACATATTATTCCAGGGGTCCAGTCGTATCTGAGGTTGGTGTTAAGCAGAGCATTGTTCTTGCTATGAAATTGCTAAAACAAAATTACCTTCACCGCTCCCACCAATAGTCAATGAGTGGGTGCCACTGCCTGGGGTTAATCTGAATCTGAAATCAGAAGGCACTCTACTTGTACTTGTGACCAAAGCTCTGTCAGGTATTAGAGGGAGGTCCCATTGCCAGGGATTGTTACAGTGTCACAGTTAAAAAAAAAAAAAAAATAGCTCTGGCAAATGTTTATAAACATTGTTAAGGCTGCTAGATAACTATAAACACAATGCTTTAGAGCCGGTCCACACTAGCGCGACTTGTCAGGTGACTTGTCAGCCTGAAGAGTCGCGCTCCCTCGCGGTCCCTTGACCGCTACAGGACCCGTTCTGATAGGAGCGACCCAAGTCGCTCCGACTTAGAAAAAGGGTCCTGTACTACTTCGGGGCGACCTCGGAGCGACTTTCATAGACTTGCATTATGTGAAGTCCCTGCAAGTCGCTCCGAAGTCGTGGTGCATGGTAATGCACAAGTCGCCCCCGAAGTAGTAAGGAGTCGTGTCGCCTCAGTGTGAACCGACTCTTACAATGTATCGTTTTGTTCTATAGATCAACGGAATGAACTTCTGTCTGTAAGTGAGGGCAGTTTAACCTCTTAACCAGTTCTGGACCGGAAGGATTTGCCCCCTTAATGACCAGGCCATTATTTGCGATTCGGCACTGCGTTATTTTAACGGAAAATTGCACGGTCTTGCGACACTGTACCAAAATAAAATTGATGTCCTTTTTTTCCCACAAATAGAACTTTCTTTTGGTGGTATTTGATCACCTGTGCGATTTTTATGTTTTGTGCTATAAACAAAAAAAGAGCAACCATTCTGAAAAAAAAAAAACAATATTTCTCTTACGTCCTCCGTCAGTCGCCGCCTCTTCATATTCGTCACTAATGGGGTTATTGACCTTTGCTCCGTAGGAGTAGCTAGGCAACAGAATATATTAATATCAAAGCTTTTAGCATACCCCACCCCCAGGGGGTGGTCCCCTCAGTCAATACCTCCTTGCTTCCTGCATACCAACTCAGTTTCATATGCCTAGCTCAGGAGTACGCAGGCTGTTCCTGTGCTGGGGCTCTTAGTCTCAGCCACTTTTCTCTTTTTTGATTTTATTTGAAGTTTTTTCTCTTTCTTTTACTTAGCTGTTTATTTCCAGCATTAGTTAGTTTCTTCTGATGAAGATGATCGTGCGGAGCTGGGTCTCAGTCTGGCCACCCTGGATCCCAGGGCTCAGGGTCAGGGGCTTCCCAGCCTGCCATCGAGCGTTCAGCTTAGGTTTTGCCCTGGCACATTGAACGACCCATCCCTGTTCGCTGCAGGGATGCTATCGGTGAGGTGGCTACCTCACCGGACGCCATTACGGTTTCGCACCGCAACTCCACTGCGTCATGCTTGCGACACTCCCTGTCTTCAGTACTGCGGTTTGGTCGCTGGAGCAGGCTCCCCATGCCATCCGGACTGGTAAGTGTATCTCTATGTGGGGACCTGTCTTTTTTGGGTGTCAGTCTGGGACTGTGTGACCCTGCATGTCTGTGTGACTGCTGTGCTCTCTGTCAGTTCCTGTGTGCACTTGCTGCCTGTGTGTGGGCTGTGAGGGGGGGGCTTTCCCGCTCTGCCGGGTGTCATATGAAGCAGTAAGATTTTAGACATGCTGTGCGGCGATCGCTGCGGCGATCCGCCATTTTTCTGGGGCAAAAATTATGGTGGCAGGTCCTGTGAGGTTCTGCACACGTTTTTGGCGCCAAACGTCGCCATTTTGAGCGGCGATCGATCCCACATGTCAGCGCCATGTTTTCTTTGCCCAGGGTTTTGTCCTCAGCCGAGCGGCCATGTTTGTGTAGCCTTGCAGAGGCTTCATAGCGGCGGTCAGTCTTGCATCACTTCCTTTTCCTCTGGGACAGCGATCGGTGCAGCAGCCTGTGTGAGCTCTCCAGGTTTTATATCTCTTTTTTTCCTGTATTCCTTGCCCAGTTTCTTGTCCCTGTGGGGGTCAGTGTGTTTAGTGGGTGCAGTGGGCAGCGCTCGCCGCAATCTTAAAGGGGCAGTACCCTTTGTTAATTTTTTGCTGGGGCATGGATTCTCAGGATTGCAAGTTTCCTCCCACCCTGGTGGGGGGCCAAGGGGCTGCTGCTTCCCCCGAGGGGGCTGATCTGGCTACTATTGTGGCTAATTTAGCTTCTCAGGTGCAGATGCTGGTGGCTGATCGATCCACAAAACGGCCCAGGGTGTCTATTTCCTCTGATTCAGAGGACGATGGGGCTGCTATGGCTGGAGTGCCCTTCTCAGGGTCTCACTCATCCCTGGACTTTGTGGGGTCCAACGGGGCGGCTGAGGTGGAAGGGGTTGATAATTCTCCCCCTGGCTCGTCTGAAGAGCTTGCACTCATGGATGAGTTGGTTGCTTCTATCAAGCAAACACTGCATTTGCAGGATGAACCTTGTCCTCCTGCTTTGATGTCCTCTTATGGGACGCAGAGGAAACGCAAAACATTGCAGGTTTTTCCTTGCTCTACGGAATTTCAGCGCGTGGTTGATGAGCAATGGCGCAATTTAAAAAAGCCTTTTGCTGTGCCGAGTAGATTCAAGCTGCGTTATCCCTTTACACCAGCTACTGATGAGCTTTGGTGTGTACCGCCTCAGGTGGATCATGCGGTGGCGATTTTGAATAAATCAACTGCGATCCCTGCTGAGGATACCCCGGTGTTCCGGGACCCGACGGACAGGAGGTTGGAATCTCTGGCCCGTCATGCTTATACGGTTGCTGGCTCTATGCTGAAGCCTATTTTTGCTTCCATTATGGCAGCCCAGGCTATTGCGGATTGGACGCAGGTGCTCAGGCGCACTCTGGTGGCTGACTCAGCCCCGCCGACAACTTTGGCTATGGTGGATCAGATTCATCAGGGTGTCATGTATTTGTGTGATGCGGACTTGGATTTAGTCCCTTTGGTGGTGCGCCTTTCTAGTGTGGCGGTCTTGAACCGTCGCCTGATATGGTTGAAATGTTGGTCGGTTGACCAATCTTCTCGCAAGACTCTGGCAAATTTGCCCTACGCGGGATCCCGCCTTTTTGGCGAATCTTTGGATACCCTGATAAAGGGTATTTCTGGGGGTAAGAGCTCTCTCTTGCCCCAATCTAACAAGAATAAGTTTGTTCGCGGTAAGAAGAATGCTTCGTTTAGGCCCTCTCAGGGGTCCTTTCGTGCCTTTCGGTCGCACTATAAGGGCAAGCCCTTCAAAGGCCAAGGCTCCCAGAAGAAGCCGTGGGCGGGTAAGCAGAAGTCCGGCCAGTCCGGATTCGCTGCCCATAACAATGCGGCCTGAAGGGGCGCCCTCCCCCGTTTCTGGGGTGGGGGGACTTTTGCTCGGTTTTCTTCAACCCTGGCTGGACCGCTGGACCCTGGGTTCAGGAAATCGTTCGATCTGGATACAAGATCGAGTTTCTCTCTCGGCCGGCGGGCAGATTTTTCCCCTCCAACCTTCAGCTGACTCCGGAGCGCTTGCAGGATCTGCATCTGGCGGTGCGGGACCTGCGGGCCCAGGGAGTGGTGGTTCCGGTGCCTCATCGGGACAGATTTCGGGGGTTCTATTCCAATCTGTTCACTGTGCCCAGAAAGGAGGGCAAAGTACATCCGATTCTGGACTTGAAAGCTCTGAACCGCTTTGTGCGGGTTCGCAAGTTTCGCATGGAATCCCTGCGCTCGGTGGTGGCTGCCCTGGTTCCAGGGGAATTCATGGCCTCCATCGACTTGAAGGCTGCGTACCTACACATCCCCATTTTCGAGGGTCACCAGAGGTACCTTCGATTTGCCATTGCGGAGGATAGAAACATAGAAACATAGAATGTGTCAGCAGATAAGAACCATTTGGCCCATCTAGTCTGCCCAATATATCTGAATCCTATGAATAGTCCCTGGCCCTATCTTATATGAAGGATAGCCTTATGCCTATCCCATGCATGCTTAAACTCCTTCACTGTATTTGCAGCTACCACTTCTGCAGGAAGGTTATTCCATGCATCCACTACTCTCTCAGTAAAGTAATACTTCCTCATATTACTTTTAAACCTTTGCCCCTCTAGTTTAAAACGGTGTCCTCTTGTGGTAGTTTTTCTTCTTTTAAATATGCTCTCCTCCTTTACCGAGTTGATTCCCTTTATGTATTTAAAAGTTTCTATCATATCCCCTCTGTCTCTTCTTTCTTCCAAGCTATACATGTTAAGGTCCTTTAACCTTTCCTGGTAAGTTTTTTCCTGCAATCCATGTACTAGTTTAGTAGCTCTTCTCTGAACTCTCTCTAGAGTATCTATATCCTTCTGGAGATATGGTCTCCAGTACTGCGCACAATACTCCAAGTGAGGTCTCACCAGTGTTCTGTACAGCGGCATAAGCACTTCTCTCTTTCTACTGCTTATACCTCTCCCTATACATCCAAGCATTCTGCTGGCATTTCGTGCTGCTCTATTACATTGTCCTCCCACCTTTAAGTCTTCTGAAATAATTACTCCTAAATCCCTTTCCTCAGATACTGAGGTCAGGACTGTGTCAAATATTCTATATTCTGCCCTTGGGTTTTTACGCCCCAGGTGCATTATCTTGCACTTATCCACATTAAATTTCAGTTGCCAGAGTTCTGACCATTCTTCTAGTTTTCCTAAATCCTTTTCCATTTGGCATTTCCCTCCAGGAACATCAACCCTGTTACATATCTTTGTGTCATCAGCAAAAAGACAAACCTTACCATCGAGGCCTTTTGCAATATCACTTATGAAGATATTAAACAAAATTGGTCCCAGTACAGATCCCTGAGGTACCCCACTGGTAACATGACCTTGTTCTGAATGTTCTCCATTGACTACAACCCTCTGTTGTCTGTCACTCAGCCACTGCCTAATCCACTCAACAATATGGGAGTCCATGCTCAATGACTGTAGTTTATTGATAAGTCTTCTATGTGGGACAGTGTCAAAAGCCTTACTAAAATCTAGATATGCAATGTCTACTGCACCTCCACTGTCTATTATTTTAGTCACCCAGTCAAAAAAAATCTATAAGATTTGTTTGACATGATCTCCCTGAATTAAACCCATGTTGTTTTTTATCTTGCAATCCATGGAATTTAAGATGTTCCACAATTATATCCTTTAATAGGGTTTCCATTATTTGCCTACTATTGATGTCAGACTCACTGGTCTATAGTTGCTCGATTCCTCCCTACTACCTTTTTTGTGAATGGGCACGACATTTGCCAATTTCCAATCTTCCGGGACGACACCTGTTACTAAAGATTGGTTAAATAAATCTGTTAATGGTTTTGCCAGCTCACCACTAAGCTCTTTTAATAATTTTGGGTGTATCTCATCAGGACCCTGAGACTTATTTGTCTTCACTTTAGACAGCAATCTTAGAACGTCTTCCTCTGTAAAGACACATGCATCAAACGATTCATTAGTCATCCTTTCAAGTGGAGGTCCTTTTCCTTCTTTTTCTTCTGTAAAAACTGAACAGAAGTATTCATTAAGGCAGTCAGCTAGCCCTTTATTCTCTTCTACATACCTTCCGTCCTTTGTTTTTAATTTAGTTATTCCTTGTTTTAATTTCCTTTTTTCATTTATATATCTGAAGAATGTCTTATCCCCCTTTTTCATAGACTGAGCTAGTTTTTCTTCTGCCTGCGCTTTAGAAGTTCTTATAACTTGCTTGGCCTTTTTCTGCCTAATCTTGTAGATTTCCTTATCTTCATTGCTCTGGGTTTTTTTTATAATTACAAAATGCTAGCTTTTTATTTTTAATGATGTGGGCCACTTCTGCTAAGTACCACAGTGGTCTCTTCCTTTTTTTGCTTTTACTGACAAGTCTAATGCAATTTTCTGTTGCCTTCAATAGTGCACCTTTTGTAGTCCCATTTCTCCTGGACTCCATGTAATCCGTTCCAGTCTGATAAGGACTCATTTATGACTAATTTCATTTTTGAAAAGTCTGTTTTTCTAAAATCTAAAACTTTTGTTTTTGTTTGGTGTGATTCTTCCACAGTTCTTATATTAAACCACACTGACTGGTGATCACTAGATCCCAAGGTTTCGCCTACAATTACATCATATACCGAATCCCCATTTGTGAATACCAAATCCAAAATGGCCTCCCTCCGGGTTGGCTCCTCAACCACTTGTTGCAGAGACAACCCCAGTAGGGAATTTAGAATATCTGTACTCCTGGTAGAACTTGCTATTTTGGTTTTCCAGTTTATATCTGGAAGATTGAAATTTCCCATAATGATAACTTCTCCTTTCATTGTCATTTTAGCTATTTCTTCAACTAGTAGATCATCTAGTTCTTTAACTTGACCAGGTGGTCTATATATCACACCTACACGAGTTACTGCATGATTAGCAAACTGCAACGTAACCCAAACTCAAGGATCATTATCAATTTGTGGCATTACCCTTCAGTCTCGCTTCGGCTCCGTGGGTTTTCACCAAGGTGCTGGCGCAGGTTCTGTCTTTACTGAGGGCCCAGGGCATTTCTGTCCTGGGGTATCTGGACGATATCCTGATTCGGTCCGCGACCAGTCAGGGCCTGGTGAACGACCTGTCCATCACGATGCAGACTCTGCAGGAATTCGGCTGGACGATAAATTTTCCAAAATCGACGTTGTGTCCGTCGGTTCGTCTTCCCTACCTGGGGATGATCCTGGAATCTGTTCAAGCGAAGGTCTTCCTGCCGGAAGACAAGCTTCGGACACTTCAGTGCGAAGTCAGGTCCCTCAGGGACAATCAGTGCTCGTCCCTCCGGGCGTGTATGAGATGTCTGGGATTGATGGTTTCGGCCTTCGAGGCGATTCCCTTCTCCCAGTTTCACACACGGGAGCTTCAGGTGGAGGTCCTGGCCAAGTGGGACGGGCGTCCGCAATCTCTGGATCTGCGGCTGTCGTTAAGCCATCTCACCCGAAGGGGTCTTTTGTGGTGGCTCCAGTCCCCGGCGGTGTCGAGGGGCAAGTCCTTTCCTCCTTTGTCGTAGACGGTGATTACCACGGATGCCAGCCTGTCGGGCTGGGGTGGTGTTCTGGGCGTTTTGTCCGCCCAGGGAACTTGGTCGGAGGAGGAATCCTCCCTTCCGATCAACGTTCTGGAATTGCGTGCGATATCTCTCTGTCTTCTGCGTTGGACGGACAGGCTTCGGGGCCGTCCTGTTCGGGTGCAGACGGACAATGCCACAGCGGTGGCCTACATCAACCACCAAGGGAGTACCAGGAGTGCCCGGGCGGCTCGGGAAGTAGCCGATATTCTGTCTTGGGCCGAGACGCACGTCCCGGCGATCTCTGCGGTTCACATTCCGGGGGTGGAAAACTGGCAGGCGGATTATCTGAGCCGCCAGACCCTGGACCAGGGGGAATGGTCCCTTCACCCGGATGTCTTCCAGATGTTATGCGCGAAGTGGGGGTCCCCGCATGTGGACCTGTTCGCGTCTCGTCTAAATCGCAAGGTGGAAAGGTTTGTGGCAAGGACGTGCGATCCTCGGGCAGACGCCTCGGACGTGTAAGTGACGCCCTGGCATCAGTATCGTCTGATGTATGCCTTTCCACCGATTCAGCTGCTGTCCAGGTTCCTTCGCAGGTTGGCCTCGGAACCGCAAATGGTGATTCTGGTGGCACTGGACTGGCCTCACCGGTCTTGGTACGCAGACCTCGTGAATCTGGCGGTCGACGCTCCGTGGCGTCTGCCTCTTCGAGCAGACCTTCTGTCTCAAGGACCGATATTCCATCCTGCTTTACAGTTGCTGGCTTTAACTGCCTGGCTGTTGAAAGCCAAGTCCTGAAGGATAGGGGTCTCTCCCCTGAGGTCATTCCCACTTTGATCAAGGCCAGAAAGGCCTCTTCAGGGAAGATTTACTACCGTACTTGGAAGGCCTACTTTGCCTGGTGTGAGTCCAGGGGGTATTCCCCTCGCTCGTACTCGGTATCGAGAGTGTTGGCTTTCCTTCAAACGGGCGTGGACCAGCGTTTGGCGTTGGCCACGATTAAGGATCAGATCTCTGCGCTGGCCGTTCTTTTTCAACGTCCTGTGGCGTCTAACTCTTTGGTTAGCACCTTTGTTCAAGGGGTGCGACATTTGGTCCCTCCTAAGAGGGAGCCTTTGCCTCCATGGGATTTCGACCTTGTTCTGTCCGTGTTACAACATGCTCCTTTTGAGAATATCAGGGAGATATCGTTGTCTTTGTTGTCCAAGAAGGTTGCCTTCTGTAAGATCCTGGTACTCTCAGTGCCTTTCTATCACCTCACTTCCGGGTTGCGTTCCACCACTCAGGTAGGTGGAACGCATATAGGTGTGTATTCCTTTAACAGGGCTGACATCATCATCAGGCGCCGCACTATTTCAACTGACGGTCTGCACTCACACATGGTTCGTGCAACCGCTCCTGATACCTGCCTAACCTGACGCTGCCAAATCTTCCAGCTACATACCCTATACCTGGATTGACCGGAGCCTCGCTACCTTGTCCTGCACTCCCTCACTACTGGCTATTGATAAGTACCCCACAGGGAACCCCCTCTTATCAACAACACTTGCTAACTAATACCTGCATTACAGAACTGTTGCTAGCTCTAGGATACATGCTCTCTAGTATCTATCACCTGCATTACTAAACTAGATTGCTAGCTCTTGTGCCTACTGCTTACTAAACCCTGCATTCCTGAACCAGATTGCTAGCTCTTGTGTCTACTGCTATCTGTTACCCTGCAACTCTGTTTGTGCATACCTATGAACACCACATCGGTTACCAGCCTATCCGATTCTCACATCGGTTACCAGCCTATCCGATTCCCACATCGGTTACCAGCCTATCCGATTCTCACATCGGTTACCAGCCCTATCCGATTCTCACATCGGTTACCAGCCCTATCCGATTCTCACATCGGTTACCAGCCTAGCTGATTCTCACATCAGTTACCAGCCCTATCCGATTCTCACATCGGTTACCAGCTATATCCGATTCTCGCATCAGTTACCAACCTACCTCCACACACCTACAAAGAGACTAACATACCTGTGTTATCCATTGTAACTATTACTTCTACCTATCATCATCTACTATCACTCCTGCAACATCACTATCTGAGTGCTTATCATCATCTACTGTCACTCTTCAAAGCCTATACCTTCAGTGTATCATTTCACTGCTACTTGCATAATTACCTATCACTCCTGCAACATCATTAACTGAGTGTTTGTGTATGTGAATACTGAATCAGGCTGAACCACTGTGATGAGTCAAGAGAGTTGGATCAGGTGATTTAACATATCTCTACAAGACTACTGAGTGGAATTCTGCAGCTGTAGATCCAGCCCCATTGAACTAAAAACCCAGAGCGTTCCAGATTGCACAAACCCGAAAAAAAAGGATCCAGCAGATATGGCCACTCAAGTCAAGCATTTAACCCAAAAAGTGGAGGCACTTGTACACACAGTCTCTAAAGTACAAAAAGAGAACCACACCCTAACACAGCAATTAGCTTGTGTATCACAGCTTACTGCTGCCCAACCCCCAGAACCCTATGTCCTGTTACCTGATAGATTTGATGGTTCCCGTTCCGCATTTTCAACTTTCTGGATGGATTGTGAGCTCCTGTTTGTTCTTAAGCCCAGGACCTACTACAATGATTTCATCAAGGTTCATTCTGCTATTTATTTGCTTTCCGGAAAGATGAAAACATGGGCATACAAAAACCTGCAGGAGAAAAGTCCTATCTTGGACAATTGGGAGTAATTTTTAGCTGCTATGGACTCTCAATGTTTTTCCTCCCAGAAAGTTACTGCCAAGCCTGCTCCAGGTTCCCGCAGACCCCGGGTACCTAGAAAAAAAGAAAACCATATGAATATAATGGCTCTGCCTGGTCACGGTACAAGCCTGCCTTTAACAGTCAGCCTTGTCACCCTGACACACCTCCAATAAGTCCTGATCCTTCAGAGGAGGAAGAAGAGCCTATGGAGATCGGTGCTGTGCATACCAGTCTGTCTTTAACCTCCCTGGCGGTATGATTATGTCAGGAATTACATACCAAAAGCGGTACAATTGTTTTCATGGAAATTTGGCGTTATGTATTATAGGCCTACAATTCTTAGTAATTACTGACTTAAACCTGACCAAAACAAGAGTCTAGTAGACATCCCAGATGTGATAAATTTGAAACACAAATGCATGAATTATAATCAAATCAATAATATAATTTTATTATTTAATATATAATATATATAATAAAATTATATTATTGATTAGATTATAATTCATGCATTATATATATATATATATATATATATATATATATATATATATATATATATATATATATATATATATATATATATATATATATATATATATATATATGTATACACATGAATTATAATTGAATCAATAATATAATTTTATATATATATGTGTGTGCATATATATATATATATATATATATATATATATATATATATGCATATATATATATATATATATATATATATATACATATATATATATATATATATATATATATATATATATATATATATATATATATACATATACATATATATATATATATATATATATATATATATATATATATATATATATACATATATATATATATATATATATATATATATATATATATATATATATATAATATAAAATGTGTTTTGTGTTTTGTGCAACGTTTTTTTTTTTTTTGAATTTCCCTCCCTAGTTCCGCTCCCATGCAGCATTGCTGCTGCAGGGAACGGAACTAGGAAGTGATCACACCGACGGAGGACGGAGGAGCGGCGGGACTCTCGGCTGGCGATCTCAGCAATGAGAGATCATCGCTGGATCGCCAGGAGAAGGTAAGAGAACACCGCTGCGCTCTCTGCACATCCACCCCGAGCGTGACTCGGGGTTACCGCTCCTGCAATGAAAAATCCACCCCGAGTCACGCTCGGGATTACCGCCAAGGTGGTTAAAAAAAAAGACCATAGGAGAAACTGCGGCCTTTGTTTCTATTGTGGAGAGGGGGACATTTTATTACATTTTGCCCAACACGTCCATCTAGGCCTAAGGCTCTCCCAGTGGGGACCATGCGTATCCGTCCTGTTTTCCCAGTAAAACAGCCTGGAACCTGCCAAGGTTGTTGTCAGCCCTGTCCTCGTTCTGTGTCTAAAAAGGGCACCCAGACTTTGGCAATTGTTGAACCCAATGACCTTGGGGAAGCCCCTCCTTCAGCTCCAGTGAACTCTGTACCTCGTTCTAAAAACCCTCCTGTACCTCTTTCTAAAGAAATTCCTGTTTTGGTATGCACCCTTATTGCTTCCAATCAAAATAATGAAGTTCTTACACCTGACTGCACACACGCTTCTAATGGCACAGTGGTACGTAAGGAGGATCTGAAATTGTTCGAAGAAGCATTGAAAGCTATGACTACTACTGATGTTCATGCGTCCGGATTTACTCGGGGGGTCCTATAGCAGACACCCTAAAAACCAGCTTTAGAGGCCTTCTGGAGCCGGCCTTACGGGGGGGGGGGGGGGGGGTACTGTAAGATCCTGGTACTCTCAGTGCCTTTCTATCACCTCACTTCCGGGTTGCGTTCCACCACTCAGGTAGGTGGAACGCATATAGGTGTGTATTCCTTTAACAGGGCGGACATCATCATCAGGCGCCGCACTGAGTGGCTATTTCAACTGACGGTCTGCACTCACACATGGTTCGTGCAACCGCTCCTGATACCTGCCTAACCTGACGCTGCCGAATCTTCCAGCTACATACCCTATACCTGGATTGACCGGAGCCTCGCTACCTTGTCCTGCACTCCCTCACTACTGGCTATTGATAAGTACCCCACAGGGGACCCCCTCTTATCAACAACACTTGCTAACTAATACCTGCATTACAGAACTGTTGCTAGCTCTAGGATACATGCTCTCTAGTATCTATCACCTGCATTACTAAACTAGATTGCTAGCTCTTGTGCCTACTGCTTACTAAACCCTGCATTCCTGAACTAGATTGCTAGCTCTTGTGTCTACTGCTATCTGTTACCCTGCAACTCTGTTTGTGCATGCCTCTGAACACCACATTGGTTACCAGCCTATTCAATTCTCACATCGGTTACCAGCCTATCCGATTCCCACATCGGTTACCAGCCTATCCGATTCTCACATCGGTTACCAGCCCTATCCGATTCTCACATCGGTTACCAGCCCTATCCGATTCTCACATCGGTTACCAGCCTAGCTGATTCTCACATCAGTTACCAGCCCTATCCGATTCTCACATCGGTTACCAGCTATATCCGATTCTCGCATCAGTTACCAACCTACCTCCACACACCTACAAAGAGACTAACATACCTGTGTTATCCATTGTAACTATTACTTCTACCTATCATCATCTACTATCACTCCTGCAACATCACTATCTGAGTGCTTATCATCATCTACTGTCACTCTTCAAAGCCTATACCTTCAGTGTATCATTTCACTGCTACTTGCATAATTACCTATCACTCCTGCAACATCATTAACTGAGTGTTTGTGTATGTGCATACTGAATCAGGCTGAACCACTGTGATGAGTCAAGAGAGATGGATCAGGTGATTTAACATATCTCTACAAGACTACTGAGTGGAATTCTGCAGCTGTAGATCCAGCCCCATTGAACTAAAAACCCAGAGCGTTACACCTTCTTAGTAGCGATTACTTCGGCTCGCAGGGTGTCGGAGCTGGCGGCCTTGTCCTGCAAGTCTCCGTATTTGGTGATTCACTTGGATAAGGTGGTCTTGCGACCTAACCCATCTTTTCTTCCGAAGAGAATTTCTGAATTCCACCTCAATGAGGACATTGTCTTGCCTTCGCTTTGCGCGAAGCCTAAGCATCCGAAGGAGGTGGCTTTGCATTCCTTGGATGTTGTTCGGGCGATCAGGGTTTACCTGTCATCGACAAAATCCTTTCGCAAGTCGGATTCTCTCTTTGTCCTTCCTGAGGGACCTCGGAAGGGTATGGCGGCGTCGGCTTCTACTATCGCCAAATGGATCAGACAGACCATTGAGCAGGCCTATGCTTTGAGGGGGAAGGTTCCTCCCGTGCCTGTGAAGGCGCACTCTACCAGATCTCTGAGTACGTCTTGGGCCTGTCATCATCGGGTTTCTGTGGCCCAGGTGTGTAAGGCGGCGACTTGGTCGTCCGTTCACACCTTCTCCAAATTTTACAAAGTGGATGTTCAGGCATCGGCAGATGTTTCTTTTGGCCGTAAAGTCCTTAGTGCGGCAGTGCCTTAGGGTCCCTTATTTGGGCCCTTGGC
>NC_138778.1:195908513-196226013 GCF_965119305.1 Pelophylax lessonae | reverse complement strand
CAATCGCTCGATTTATTTTCCCTGGAGAAGAGACGCCTGAGGGGGGACATGATAGCAATTTATAAATATCTCAATGGGGAGCTCAGAAAAAAAGCTGTTCATTCGAAGGGATTGCATGAGGACTCGAGGGCATACAATGCGATTAGAGGAGAAGCGTTTTAACCTCAGGCAACGTGGGGGGTAATTTACTGTTGGGGCTACAAGATTGTGGAATTTTCTACCACAAAAGGTGGTTTCTGCGGGTAGTATGGTGGCTTTCAAAAAAGACTCTTAGACGTACATCTCAAGGATCAGAACATTCAGGGCTATGTGAGATGATTACGGCCACACACACCTACACAGGTTGAACTGGATGGACTATTGTCTTTATTCAACCTCACCTACTATGTAACTATGTAACTATGTAAGGTAAGCCTATAATATGACTTACCTGTAGGTACTGTGAATATCTCCTAAACTTGCACAGTTTAGGAAATATTCTGAGTGCATGCAGCTGATGACTTCATTGGCGCATGCACTCTGAAGGTCCGGCTTACTGTGCCGACTCTTCAGAGCCCATGCCGTAAACGGCGGCTTCCACATGCATGTGCGGGAGTGGCGTCATCGCAGCTCTGGCCGCTCACAGCGCCAGAGCCTGCAAACCCAGAAGAAACACCGGGAAAGATGTCAGCTGTCAAAGCGGTGTGCGGATGCCGCTGGAAGGGCTTCATTCTAAGGTAAGTATTTCATAATGAACTAGTATGTGATGCATGCTAGCTCATTATGCCTTTATCTTACAGGTTTTTTTTTTTTTTTTTTGTTTTTTTCTTCCTGGGGGTTTACAACCACCTAAAAGTGCAAAATAAAGTAGTCTATAGCAGCCTTAAAGTGATTGTAAACCCTTACCTATACCTAGCAAAGCGACTGGCCTCAGGTGATAGACAGAGATTAAACAAATCTTCCTACATAAGTTGTACCTGCTTATCTTAGGCCTTCTCTTCTCTACATCTGTTCAAAGTCCAGAATTTATAAAGCTTGTTTGAGCTGTCAGAAAAAAAGAGGGCAGAGAGCTGAAAGTACACTCTGCAGAGCTCAGTGAGGACTGTGAGCTGATTGGGGGAAAGGGACACACCCCTCTTTACACAGCACACAGGAATAGAGCTTAGGCTGTCAATCACAGGCTGTGTGTTAGGGCTCCCTTGCCTGTTACCTTTTTCCCTTGGAGTCAGAAAAACTTGTCAGAAGGAATGAACCAGCCAAAAGAAATGACACTTAGTGTTCTTAATTAGGACAAGTACACACTGTAGAGGGATATGCTTTTTTCATATTTCCTGTCTGAGGTTTAAGTGTTACTAAACCCACAACAGTAAAATCAGTGTTTATATGCAGTAAAGCATGCTTGTTATACTGTGGCTGATTGATCTGTCTCCTCTGATTCTCTCCTCCTTCCACTGTCCCCAATATATTTCTTGATAATAAAGAGCCAGGGGGCAAGCTGCACATGCTCAGTTAGATGTGTAATGCTAGCGAGTTTTTTTTTTCCTTGGGAGGGTGCATCGATCAGCACAGGGCCAATCAGCACTGTCCAGATAGAGGATCAGGGGTCCTGCATCCTGATAGGACAGTCAGTGCAGAATGAAATCTCCTCCTACAAGCTTTAACCAGACACTGGTAGACGTCACAAGGCTGCTATATACTGCTGATGTGAAAAGGTATTTAGCAGTTTATATTTACTAAAATAATTGCACTTCCATGTTCTGTGTACTGTGGGAGACCAGATATAATGACTGCAGGCTCATGGGTTTAATAACACTTTAAGTTTTCCTAGAGCATACCTTCTACTGCAAAATACCTAAACTCTGTTTATTTGCCCTCCACCCCCACCCATCTATTGTAATTGCTAGCTACAAATATATATATATATATATATATATATATATATATATATATATATTAGTAAAAGACAATTACCACAGATTTGCCTTCCATCCTGATTGCCTAGTCCAGTGATCCTCAACCCTGGCCTACAGGGCCCACTAACAGGCCAGATTTTAGGTATTACCTTGGGGAGATGCAGACTAGAATACTGCAATCACTGAGCAGCAAATTATATCACCTGGGATGTATTTCAGTTATCTTGAAAATCTGGCCTGTTAGTGGGCCCTGTAGGCCAGGGTTGAGGACCACTGGTCTAGTCGACTTCACTGAGCATAACAGGAGCACATTCTTAGGGGATTTGGGATCTTCGGGTTTCTCGGGAGGCTGCAGGAAGTGACATCAGTGACACTTAAAAAAAAAATTAGCTGTAATCATATTAGGATACTTATCCGCAGCCCAGGTTCTGCCATTTTGCTTAGGTGCCCGTGACATCACTCTGCCTTCCTTCGTCTTCCTGAGGTCTGCAGTAAGTATGCCTTACTTATTAAAGTGGATGCAAACCCTTACATATACCCAGTGAAGTGAACAGCCTCAGATGATACATAGAGATGAAACAAATCTCCCTACATACCTTTTATTTGTATATCTGCTGTCTTCAGCTTTCTACACTGTTGTGAACATGGTGTTAGAATTTTTTCTTCCTGTTCCAGCACTGGGTGTGGAGTCTTGGCATACACTGTGTGACAGCTGATCGGAGGAAAGGCATACAACCCCCCCCCCCCCCCCACATAGGCAGATGAACGAAGAAACATGCAGAGCTGTGCTGTAAATAGACCAGCTCTCTGCTAGTCTATCTTTATGCACCCACCCTGACACAAGTGTCCAGCTACTTTTATCTCCAGTGTCGGAGAGCTTGTCAGAAGTTATCATGCTGACAACAGAGAAGCAGAAAGACACAGGACTTAGGGCTTTGTGGAGAGATAAGTAAATACTACAGATATTTGTGCCCAGGTCAGATTTCATGAATGGGGTTTACATCCACTTTAATGCTAAGTTGACTTAACATTAGTTCACTGAATGCTTGATTCTGATTGGTTGCTGTGGGTTGCTGCTCAATGCATTTTGCTTTACTGGAAACATCTGCTAGCATCTAGTCCCTGACTTTGTGCTGATGATTTGTGTCCTAAAGGTTTTCCTTTTATTTCTGCAAAACTGTTTGTCTGCCTGTACTGTTCCTGCAGCATCTGACATGACATACTGTACCCTGGACAATTCACCAAAATAAGGAACAGTTTTTAGCGATGAGTACAGATCTGCAGGATGCTGCTACCTTGCTGGCTTGTTGCCCTGCACTCTACAGAATGCTTATTTGAAGATATCATTGACTGGCTTTCAAAGAGCTCAAATAAGGGAGATTTATAACTTGGTGAAATTTAATCTTGTCTCTTTTTTTCATTCTTAGGTAAAGCAATCCATAAATTTATGTGTGATCTCCGCCATGAAAGGTGAGTGAGACTATTCTGGGCAATGACATCCAAGCATCAAACGCATTGTAATATTGATGTTGCTGTTCGGTGGAGAGGAATTATAATATTTATTCATTGTGTGTATGTATGTATTCCAATTAAAATGTCTCTGCATCGTGCGCCAAGCCCACCCTGCTAACTGGCTTGAAAGGCAACAGTGCCATCTATAGGGGGAATGTGGAAGGTGTTAGCTTATCAGCCTTACCAGTTTTTAGAGGTGCAGTGCCATTAGGGAGTCTGCATAATACAGGCATTGTGACATTTTATATCTCTATATTCATAAAGGCCTGAATGTGAAATAATGGTTATTGTTCTATCCATTTTTATTCTGTGTTTATTCCAAAATAATCGCTTAGGAGACTTTTCTTAAAGTAATTAGTTCCCTTGTGTCTATTCATAATCCAATTCAGCATTAGCATGGAGCATGGCTACCGGAGTCATTCTTAAGTCATGCTTAATTTTTTATTTTTTTTTTCAGAATGACATTTTGTCTGGGTTGATACAGTTGTGTATCTTAGAAACCAAACGTACTGCCTGCTATTCTTTGCTATGCAATTCTCTGCTTCTTAATAAACGATAGAACGTTTTAGCATCACTGGTTTAGACTGTGGATTACATATAACGTAGTAAAATGGGATTTTTGACTTACCGTAAAATCCATTTCTCTGATGTTTATTGAAGGACACAACTCTTCATCTTCATTACCATAGGGTTATGCTGCTCCCTTCAGGAGTAGGACACTAGGCAGGGAAAGTCTTGAGAAAGTCTATGGGGCAGTCCCTGGGGGTTTACTCCCAATTCCTGCTATAGGCATTCAGTTTTGTAACAAGCAGTGTCCGAAGAAAAGAAAACCCAACTCCAAAGAGGGGCAGGTGCTGTGTCCATCAATGAACATCAGAGAAATGGATTTTACGATAAGTCAAAAATCACATTTTCTCTTTCATTCATTGACGGATACAGCTTTTCATCTTCATGACCGTAGGGATTGAAAAGACAAGAACTCACTGCTCAAGGTGGTGTAATTGCCTGATGACCCACACCGGTGCATGCCCCGGCTCGCCTCCGTGAAAACTTGGTAAAGGAAAAGGAATTGGCAGCACTCCAGGTTGGGTCAAAATCCAGATTTATTGACCGGACATCCAAATATGACAATCGTGACAAGGTAGACGCGTTTCACACACTGACTGTGTGCTTAATTCATGACCGTAGGGATGTCCCAAAGCAGTGTCAAACATGAGGGGTGGGAACAGCAGAAAAAACAACTTCCCAAAGGCTAAACATAGCCAACCAGGTAACATGGAGCTCAACTAAGAACAACTGGAGCTCACCTGAAAAAAACACCCACAAAGAGGACAATCCTCTTAGTAGCAGCCTGCAAAACTTTGCGTCCAAAAGAAGCATCTGCAGATGCCAACAAATCCACTTTATAAAACTTTGTAAATGTCTGCACAGAGAACCAAGTGACTGCTTTGCAAACTTGCACCACTGACGCCTGATGACGGAAGGCCCAGGAGGCATTAAACACCCGAGTAGAGTGCACCCTGACAGGGAAAGGAGGAACCTGACCCTTAATAGGAAAAGCCTGGTCCACAGTCAAATTAAAAACAGTTGCAGTGCTCAAAAATTAATTAAACTTAGTAAAAAGGTCCAATGTGAGTCCAAAAAAATATATAAATTAAATACAAGAAAAAGTGTCCCAGTACAAAGAACAAAAAATTGATATTGTCACTCGTGAACGTTGTCCTCCACCGTATAGATAAAGTGCACACTCACCAGAACTAGTAGCTGTTCAAATTATAAGACAGCAATAGCGCATGTAGCTGCTGGTGTCTAGGTTATTTTCGGTCCTAAAGAGCGACTTAGGCAATGTAGAGAGTCTCCTCGTGGGTAACCCTGGCATCAATTAGGCGCATATGGAGAGCCAAATAAAAATATAGAGATACTCATAGTGTAGCAATCAATGCAAAAAAACTTTATGAAAAAATGCAAAATGGCAAAATGGTTAAAATGACACTGACAAATCACAGTATAAAACCAATAGAAAGAGGCCCAACCAAATAGAAAAGGCAAATATGTATCTAGTAATTACAACAGGAACCACTCAGATATGAAAGTGATGGCTGGATCTCAGGCATGTCTCAATAGCTCTACGGCCATTTCGTGTCACGCGCATCATCAGGAGCATTACAATGCCTACTTACCTTTGAAGCTTTATGTCCTATTCATATATTTGTGCTGTCACAACACACGTTAACTGTGTTTGCTCTTGAGGTTCCATTCATTTTAAAAGGCAACCCGATGCGCTAAGGAAATTCTGATAGTAAGTTATAAATAATAGGACATGTCCAAATTTTGGTACGTTGGGGTGTGTTAGCAGTCCCCTCATTTCAGTAGAACAAAAAAATACAACACACATTAATGTGAGAAAAAACAAAGTAACACAGTAAGGCCCCTTTCACACATGCTGTTCATTTGTCTCTTTTTCATCCATCCGTTGACAGGTGAAAAACGGACATCAATGTATCTCTATGTAAAAACGGATGACAACGGATGATCATCCGTTAACATCCATTTTCATCCGCTTCCGTCAATGTCCGTTTTTTTGAACGGATGAATGCCCTATTTTTCATCCGTCAAAAAAATGGATCGGATGAAAAACGGATGACAACGGATGAAAAACGGATAACAACAGATGAAAAATGGATGAAAAACTGATGGAAAACTGATACGGTCCGTCCAGTTCATCAGTTCAGTCGCGTCAAAATGTATCAATTTTTTATCCGTTTTTTCATCTGTTTTTCATCCGTTTTTCGTCAGTTGTTATCCGTTTTTTTTATCCTTTTTTCGTCAGTTGTTATCTGTTTTTCATGCGTTGTCATCCGTTGTCATCCATTTTTCATCCGTTGTCATCTGTTTTTCATCCGTTGTCATCCGTTTTTCATCCGATCCATTTTTTTTGACGGATGAAAAATAGGGCATTCATCCATTCAAAAAAACAGACATTGACGGAAGTGGCTGAAAACGGATGTTAACCGATGATCATCCGTTGTCATCCGTTTTTACATAGAGATACATTGATGTCCGTTTTTCATCCGTCAGCGGATGTGTGAAAAACGGACAAACGGACAGCATGTGTGAAAGGGGCCTTAAGCAATGCAAAAAAAAAAACTTCTGACCTCATTCGAGAAACGTGCAATGGGAATACTGACAGTATCTAAATCTCTTAGTGACACTTGCAAGCAAATGGACTCATGAGGATTCAGGAAGTAGACACTTCCAAATATGAAATCTGACTGCAGTGCATTAAAGTGGAGTTCCAGCCACTAGTCAAGAAAATAAAAGTAAGCAGATGCAAAAAGTGTAGCTGCTGAATTTTAAAAAACAGCCACTTACCTGTCCAATGGTCCAGCGGTGCACTCACTCTCGGAGGCGCCGAAATCTTCACTATGGCCACCCGGCTGTGACAGCTTGCGACTACACAGCCGGGTGCCCGCGGCGCATTGTGAATTGTGGATGCAGTCTTCCCGCCCCCACTCCTCAAAAGTGGCAATTGTGCAAGAGGAGCAGGGGACAAGTCCTTAAAGCAGAACTTCCCCTTTTGGCTGGAGTTCATCTTTAAAGTGGTTGAAAACCTCAGACATGAAATATGAATAATGCATATCCCTCTATATTGTACTTGTGTCAATCCAGAGCACATAGTGTCACTTTTGTTTTCTTTTTCGTTTCTCTGCTATCAGCATGATTCACTTCTGACAAGTTTTCCTGACCCCAAGAGGAAAAAGGTGACAGGGAAGGGAGCTCCAGCAGATTGACAGCCTTAGCTCTGTGCCTGTGTGCTGTGTCAAGGTGGGGCATCCGTTCCCTTCAATCAGTTCTCAGAACTCTCCTCACTGAGCTCTGCAGAGTGTAACTTCAGCTCTCTTCCCCTTTTTCTAACTCTTAGCCTGGGTTCACACTTGTGCGTTACGTTCTTGGGTACATCACATGCAATGTCTGTGTGGTGGGATTTGAACCACATTTTGTATGGCTCAAATCGCATCACATCCACACCAAAATGGTGCAGGACCTGCTTTTTTCCGCACCTGAATCACATCACATGGGTTTTCTGACCCATGCAATCTAATTCTGGTAATTGCACTGCGTTTTGCGAACTGTTTCAGGGTGTCGTTAATCTAACATTGACACCCGCAGCAAATCGCATGGAAACCATGGGATTGCAATGCACAGGGTTCGCTGCGTTTCCCACATCGCATAAGTGTGAACCAGGGCTTAGACAAGCTTTATAAATTCAGCACATGATGTAGAGAAGAGAATGCTGCAGATAGGTAGGTACAACTTATGTGGGAGGATTTGTTTAATCTCCGTGTATCACCTGAGGCCAGTCACTTCACTGGGTATTTGGAAGGGTTTACAACCAAGTTGATTTTTTTTATTTTAGCACAATTATGATATTTACTGGATAGCATTAGTTTGTTGGCTTGTTTCCTGAATTTTCGGAATTTGTTTATTTAATGGGAGCTCCAAGGATTTTGATTGGGTGAACCTAAATCATAACAACCTTTTGATGGGCAGCTGTTTAAAGTGGTTGTAAAGGTAAAGAAAAAAGAAAAATATCTGCCAGCCCCTCTGTTTTATCAATCTATCCTACACTGTGTATATGTTTGTGCCTGTAATTACCTTATCTTATATTTTTTATGGCCGGTCATGTCACCTCCGGTCGTGCTTCTCCTACAATCTAAGGGGTACAGTGAGAGGGGCCGAGAACCCCTCTGTTGCCATCAAGGGTGGTCACATGACAGCTGTGCTGACCGCTCAGCCCCTCCCGCTGTAGCCCTTAGATGGGGAGGAGCACGGCCGGAAGTCACGTGACCCGCCATAAAAGATATGATATTAACAGGCATTGTGTTAAAAAAAAAAAAAACATTTACACAGTGTAGGATAGAACAGAGGGGTTGGTAGTGATATTTCTTTACCTTTACTGCCAGCTACTAATGGCAGCAGGAGGAGGGGTGGAGACAGACACAGGAGCTGACAGGCAGTGAGGGAGGGAGAGGAGAGCAGCGGGATGACTGAGTCACGTAAACTGACTGGATCAGCAGCCATGAACAGGAACAGGCAGGATCAACTAAGTTTTTTACAGTTTAGAAAGGGACAGGTTGGACAACACAAGCAGTGTACTGTCTAATCTGCTGTAAGGGAACAGGATCGCTTTTTTTTTTTTCTTTTTTTTTTTTTTGGGTCACAACCACTTTAAAAAAGAAGAGTCATATTTTGTTGTTTTGCAGTAAGCATACTAGAGGTTCAGACAGCATATAACAGAAGGGAAAGGGGACACAAAGGACAGACATTTCTGCTTTTATCTAAACTGATAGGCCCAGAAGCATTTCATTTCTCTGAAATGCCTGGGATGGAGGAGTTATGGGAGACAGGTATAAATCTGACTTGCCATGCTATTCCATTCATGCAGCGCCATCTCTAAAAGTCCTGCTTCAAGTATTTCTTATTAGAGACTTTTCCTGAATTCTCTGCCAGCAGAAAATTACTCATAAACAGAGAGCAGAAGCTAGAGGGCCTGAGAAGGAAACAGGTAAGAGAGATTTAGGGATTTATAAAGGCAAACAGACTGTTCACTTTGCAGTTGCGCTCTGTAAGGGTATTTGCCACAGAGCTTACTAAATAAGTTGAAACTTCACTTTGCAAAGAATACCCAATCTCATGCAAGGGAAAAAAAAAACAGCATTGTTGCTTGCACATGATTGGATGGTGGAGGTCAGTAGTGCTTCACCCTATTTACTAAGCTCTGTTGGAAATTCCCTTGCCGAGTGCAACTGTACTTGCAAAGTGAACAGTCTCTTTGCTATTAGTAAACTAACCCCACTGAATAGTATAGCACCACTCTTGGTAAACATTGGGCTAGCTTATACTGTAGTTATATCGTTTTCTTTCCTACCACCCACCTAGCTGTAGATATAGCGGTAAATCAGTTTAGGCGAGTTAAGCCTCGTACACATGCAACGAATTTTCGCCGACCGGTCATCGGTCTTTTGTCCAGAGTGGTGTCTGTTGGTTGGAATGTGCTCTAGACTGCACACAAATTTTCCCGTACGACAGAATTCTATTTTAGAAGTGATGTCATGTGTTGGATTGCTTTCTATATGTTTTTTCATCTCTGAGCATGCCTAGTCTTACTCATAAGATTTTTCCCCGTCGAAATCTGTACTAATGAGATGAAAATCGGACGTGTGTTGACGGACGACAAAAATTATATAGCCTTCGGTCGGTTTTGGAAGCACCATACTAACAAGCCGAAAATCGGCAGATCGGTCGTTGGACGAAATTTCCCGGCCGAATTTCTTCTCGTGTGTACGGGGCTTTAGATATGTTTCCGCCTGATACCTTCCCAAAAGAATATAAATGTAGAAAAGAAAGACGGCACAAGCGCGTGCATTACCCTTGGACACTTTTAAAACGTTTATTAAAATGCCAAAAACATACCCACAAACATGAAGAGCAAAAATAGCATAGAATAAGTCAACTACAATGTGGAAAGGACATCTCCCTGTGGTAGGACTGCTGACATGTTTTGGGGGGCACGCTCCCTTCCTCAGAGGAAGCTCTGAGGAAGGGAGTATGTTTTTGGCATTTTAATAAACATTTTAAAGGTGTCCAAGGGTAATGCACTAGGTGCTTGCGCCTCCTTTCTTTTCTACATTTGGGGTTTCCCCATCTGAGGAGAGCAGCACGCCTATTATTCCCATTGGAGTGAGCGCTTGGGTCATTCAGTTTTTAGTGAACTTCCCTACCCTTACCAACTAAGTTGTGGCAAAAAAAGAAAAAAATGCTCCTACATGGTTCTAAATTCTGCGTCTGTTAAAATAAAACCAGACCGTTGGAAAGGTGAATGGGCCTGTGCATCTGTATAATTACCTTTAAACAGGGCTTTTTTTCTCAGAGAATAGGTGCAGGAACTCCCCCTTCTAAGTTACTTTGTGTCTCCGCCCCCTACCCACCTCCGAACACTAACCCTTGGTTCCACCCCTTCCAACCTCTGAGCACTGACCCTTGGTTCCACCCCTTCCAACCTCTGAGCACTTACCCTTGGTTCCACCCCTTCCAACCTCCAAGCACTGACCCTTGGTTCCACCCCTTCCAACCTCCGAGCACTGACCCTTGGTTCCACCCCTTCCAACCTCCGAGCACTTACTCTTGGTTCCACCCCTTCCAACCTCCGAGCACTGACCCTTGGTTCCACCCCTTCCAACCTCCGAGCACTGACCCTTGGTTTCACCCCCTACCCAGCTTCCAGTACAGCCCCTTTTAGAGAATATAGAGCCACGTATAATTTTGTATTGGAATGTATAGAATTAGGTTATGATAACAAGAAAAGCAAAAAAATAGATCCCCCACAGCCAGCAGCAAAAGATCCCCCCCAGCAGCAGCAAAAGATTCCCCAGCAGCCAGCATCAATAGACTCTCTAGCAGCCAGGAACAGTGAACCCCTCCCTAAACAGTAGATCCCTTCTAGCAACAATTAACCCTCAGTATCAAAATATCCTCCACCAGCAACAATAGATTGCCATGCAAAAATAGATCCCCTCCAGCAACAATAGATCTCCCAGCAGCCAGCATCAGAGTAGACCCTCAAGCACCCATTGGAGGTGCCGGAACTGCGTTCCCCCGCGTTCCCGCTGAAAAAAAGCCCTGCCTTTAAACAGCTCTCTGATTGGATCACATAGCCACAAAGGGGAGTCAGCTAGTAATATTTACTTGGATATTTAAAAAAAAAAAAGAAAAGTTATAATTAGTTGCTGCTTTTATACTCATTAACTTTCCTCTGGTTTTACTAATTAGCCGCATGTCATGTTAAACTTATTACTAATCTTTGGGAACTGTTGGACACAATATCCCCTGTTCATTGTAAATTTCTACATTTAAAAAAAAAAAAAAATCCTCACAATGCCAATGCTGCTCAAACAGCAAAGTCAGATTTACATGTCTGTGTTGTAATGTTTGTTCTAATGTGCGTATTACCACAATGCATGGTAACGCGCATAAAATGTGCTGCTGTTCATTTTGAATAGTACTTCAATGCACCTGCTTTGTAGCACACCGAAATGCATGATATATATTTGCATAAAAGGTTTATTTTGATGGTAAGGGAGGAGTGGGCTACCACAATTAAGTGCTTGGGACTGCTATTCTGCTATAACGTGCTTGCTACTCACGTTGGATCCTTTCTTGCATGCATATAGCTTTAATATGTTTGACTAATTGCGTGGAATGTGCTTCAGCTAACATCAAGAGACTTCTGTTTGTACCAATAGCGCTCAGGGTACTGTGTGACGTTCACATCCTACATATGCCTAATTTGTTTGCAATACTGCTCAAAGACTGTTTGTGATGTTTTAATGACTATATGGACCAGGCTTGAAATTTTATTGATTGCATACATTTGGCTGCAGCCCTTATTAGGATTATGAGGATTTCGGTCATTGATTTAGTATCTATGCGTTCAATACCAATGAGCTTTTTTGGTTATTCTATGACTTTCAGTGTGTGCAATAACCCTTATAGCTGAGCACATTGGGAAGCATATCTATGCCTTTCTGTGCATTTCTATGTAGACCATAAAGGCCCATACACACGTTAAGAAAATAATAATGATAAAATTTCATCCGATGGTCTGTCAATTTTCAGATCATTAGTATGGTGCTTTCAACAGCCGATTACGAATTTTCTGAGGACAAAAACTTAATGTGCAGGCTATAAGATTTTTTATTGTATGGGAACACAACGTTCGAATTCCATTTAACCACTTTACCACCGGAGGATTTTGCTGTCTTACGTCTGGGCCACTTTTTGCGATTCGGCACTGTGCAACTTTAACTGACAATTGCGCGGTCATGCAATGCCATACCCAAACAAAATTTACGTCCTTTTTTTCCCACAAACAGAGCTTTCTTTTGGTGGTATTTGATCACCTGTGCGATTTTTACTTTTTGCGCTATAAACAAAAAAAATGCGACAATTTTGAAAAAATAACAATATTTTTCACATTTTTTTATATGAAATTCCCTCCAAAAAAAATGTAAAAATCAAAATTTTTTAACATTTTTGGCTAATTTGTTTTCTGCTACATATTTTTGGTAAAAAAAAAAATCACAATAAGCGTATTTTGATTGGTTTGTGCAAAAGTTATTGCGTTTACTAACTAAGGGAAAGATTTCTGTCATTTTTGATGTTTTTTTTCCTAACGATTAACCTCCCTGGCGGTATGATTCTTTTGGATTTTAGGTGCTGAAAGCGGTACCATTATTTTAGGTGCTGAAAGCATGTAATTCTTGTGAATAAGCAGCCCAAACCAACTGTATACATTTATTATACATATTATATATATATATATATATATATATATATATATATATATGTATGTATACATATATTATGTATACATATATTATATATATATATATATACGTATATATATATATATATATATATATATATATATATATATATATATATATATAATGTATACAGTTGGTTTGGGCTGCTCATTCACAAGAATTACGTGTGTATATATATATATATATATATATATACGTGTGTATATATATATATATATATATATATATATATACATATATATGTATATATATATATATATATATATATAATATGTGTGTGTGTGTGTATATATATATATATATATATATATATATATGTATATGTGTATATATATACGTATATATATATATATATATATATACTGTATATATATGTATATATATATATATACTGTACATATATGTATATATATATATATATACATATATTTACATAAAAAGTACAGTAAAACTGCAGGAAAGGGCACTGGGGGGTAATGTAATGTGATTTTATTTTATTTTGAACGATATCAGTGTGTTTGGTGCATTTTACATTCGAATTTGCCGCCGGTTCCACCCCCCGGCGGACGTCACGTCGCCGGAGACGGAAGCCGGGGCTCGCAGACGATCGGGAGGAAGCTCCGCCGCCGCACACCGCTCGCAGACATCGCTGGATCCCGGAGAAAAGGTAAGTAAAACCTCCTCCAGCATCCAGCGATCTTCCTAGCGCTACCCCGAGTGTGACTCGGGGTTACCGCTTTTGGCACTAAAATCTTACCCCGAGTCACACTCGGGAATACCGCTAGGAAGGTTAATGGCGGCGATCTTCGATTTTTTTTTGCGGGACTGCGACATTGCGGCGGACAGATCGGACCCTTGACTGACATTTTTGACATTTTTGGGGTTACCAGTGACATTACTACAGTAATCAGTGCTATACATAGGCACTATTACTGTAAAAATGACACTTGCAGGGAAGGGGTTAATTTTTATTGGTGATCAAGGGGTTAATGTATGCCTGGTGCTTACTGACGTGTGTGGGGGGAGGTGACTGAGTGACACAGGGACAGATCGCAGGTTCAGCTATGCTGAACCCTGCAATCTGACCCTGTCTGTCTCCACACTCGATCCCCGACGATCAGGGAAGAGCGGCGGTGATCACCGCCGCTCCTCCCCTGGCCCGACTCCCGCTGTGACTGAATACAGCGGGAGCGAGCCTCCGGCAGCGCGCGCCGCACACAAGGGGAGGAGTGTCTGGTGACGTAGGTCTACGTCGCTGGATGATAACTAACCACTTTGCCGCAGTACAGTCAACGTGACTGGTTGGCAAGTGGTTAATTAGTGCAGTTTTCGTCCGAAAAAAATTGTATGAGCAAGACTACACATGCTCAGAAACGAAAGAATACATACAAGATAATTCAACACATGACATCACTTCAGAAGTATAATTCTGTTGTATGAGAATTTTCATATGAAAGTAACCTCTTCACTTTCCGTATAAGACTAGCATGCAACAACAAAAAAAAAACAACGAAAATTTGTCTGATAATCTGATTGTGTGTACGAGGATTTACACAGCCTATTCTTCATGAAAGTTCATCACAAACATCGTTGCACTGGCAATATGAGCTGAGCTTTAAAATGACCTATTGCCTATTTTGCATGTGCTGACAATGCTAAACCTTTTATTTGGGTGTAAAGCATGAAAGATGACTGCATTTTTTTTTTTTTTTATTGAGTTTTATGTCTGGCCTTTGCAGTGCAGCTTTTTGTCTTTCTTTCATTTTTTTTCTGTATAATAAAGTTTGTTACATTTTGGTATGATTTGTTCTTTTTTTTTTTGTAATGAAAAATTTATTATTTGCCAGCAAGGAATTATCCCTTTTTCTTGGGGCATTACCTTCCTGTATTTTGGATAAATTAAAGAGGAAATAAACTATTCCTTTTTTTTCTTTTTTTTCTTCCCTGCAAAGTAAATGCATAATGTGCTAGTGTGCATCGCATTATGTACCAGCAAACAAAGCCCTCGTCGTCCCCATCCATCTTCTGCCATCTTCATTCCTGGTCTGCGGACTCTGGCTTTGCTACTGGCCAGGAGCCGCGTGACGTCACTCCCGCTCATGCGCACGGGAGCCGCCGGTCACAGCAGGGCTCTGAAGAAAAGGCAAGGGCGGCCGTTTCTTCAGAGCGCATGCATTGATGATGTCATCGGCTGCATGAAATGGAAATATCTCCTAAGCGGTGCAAGTTTAGGAGATATTTACAGTACCTATAGGTAAGCCTTATTAAAGGCTTACCTATAGGTATAAGTTATCAGAGTGGGTTTACAACCACTTTAAGGGTGGTCCATACCTTTCTGAACCCTGAATGATCTCTTTTTTTTTTTTTTTTTTCAATAAGTCTTTATTCATTTTCCAGCATTATACATCATTCACAAACAAAATCAGAATCAAACACATAAAAAATACAAACAAAAACAAACACAAGCATAAGAATAAAAAAAAGAAAAAAAAAAGGGGGGGGGGGGTAGTTCCAGTGTATCTTGTTATAAATGTTTCAAACATTTCCAGCATACCTAAACCATTGACTATATCAATCATTGGCGACGGGGAGAAAATACATTTTCCTTTAATATCTGAGACAGAATCTCTCCAGACTGGGAAAATAAGCGTTTACTCTGAGTATAAATTAGTCTTAAATTCTCTCCATTTAAAGCGGAGTTCCGGGCACAAAAACGTTTTTTCAATAGACATACCCCCGGGACAGTCAGGGCTAGCACATTCCACAATGGCTAGCCTCTGATCTGTCCCGGTTCGCACTTACCTGCAAGAAGAAATACTCACTTATAAAATTTCTTCTCCAGCGTTGCCATCTCTCTTGTGGGCAGCTGAAGCCGGCGCGATCCTCTTCCGCGTCCTCTTCCGTGTCTTCTTCTCCCAGAATGCGCCTTCATCGACCCCTCTCGTCACTTCCGGTGCGGCGCCGCATTCCTCCACAGCTTCTGGGCATGCCCCGGAAGTGACGAGCGGGGGCCGGTGCCGTCGCATTGATTCCTGGGAGCGATGACGTTCAGCTCCCAGGAATCATCGCAAAGGTGGAAGTGACGGCGTGGGCCACGGCCACAGAGGGAGGAAGTGAAGAATATGTGAGTATTTTCTATCTACAATTACAAGGTGAGTAAAAAAAACAATTATACCTAACTATCCAATTCCTTTTCAGGTGAAGAAGATCCAGCGGATGGGCACAAAATCGATTAGGTCGATTTTGTGCCCGGAACTCCGATTTAACCCAGACTTTTTGGCCCCTATCTACCTGTCCCTTTGAAATATATGTCAGGTCCTCCATCAATGCCACAGAGTCAACCTTTTCGACACCACTGGCTGAACGTGGGTGGTTCCGAGTTTCCCCATCTGGCTGGTATCAAGGCCTTCGCTGCATTAAGTAGGTGGGGTAGAATTGAATGTTTATATAGTTTTAAGGGTTGTATTGTACAGTGAAAGAGAACCGTCCAAGGGTCTCTCGGTAAGGGGGAACCCGATATACTCGTAATAGCGGCTAAGATATTTTCCCAGTATGGTTTTATAAATGGACACATCCACCAAATATGTGCATGGGTTGCCACTTGGCCACATTTTCTCCAACACAGTGGTGATTGTGAGGGAAACATAGCATGCAATTTTGATGGTGTATAGTGCCATCTTGTTAACAATTTATAGTTTACTTCTGCTGTTTTAGTGGACAGAGAGGAAGATACAGCCAGCTGAAGAATCCGAGTCCTCTGTCTGTCTGACAGGGGTAAAACAAAATCATTTTCCCATTTCGCCAAATATTTCGGATAATCCGGGTAGTGCATACTCAACAGACCTTTATAAAAAACAGATATAGCATGCCGGGGTGTTTGTTGTGCATGCAATATTGTTTCAACGGGGTTAAGATCTGTCAATTCACGTATAGGTTGTGGGAGAGAGCTTAAAAAACTCACCATCTGGCCATATCTCCACTCATCCATCCTTGAATGATCTCAGTGTGTTTAATTTTAGATGTATATTCTCCATTCCCAATAATCTTTTGTACAAATATATTCAGTATTTTTGATACTATGTGGCTTAGGTATTTATCCCCTGTCCAAAGATAATCGTATACATGTTACTATTTCCCTTTCACACTGGAGTTTTTCAAGCGTTTTTGTGTTAAAAAAAAGAGCACATGAAAAGCTCAAGTAAAATGCTTCCCTTTAAAATCAATGATTGTGCTCCCACTGGGGCGGTGCGCTTCCGTTTCGGTAAAAAAAAAATCCTGCTTGCAGCATCTTTGGAGCATGTTTGAGGAGCTAAAAAAAAGCACCAAAAACGCATCTTCCCATTGAAATCAACCCGTGATGTGTTTTTGGTGCGGTTTTTGAGTCACATGTTCTTTAAAAACTACACCAACTGGTGAAATCGTGGCAAACGTTTTTGCAGCAGATCAGTGTGGAAGTGCCCTAACTAACTTCTAATATTTGGTAATAAAAAGTTATGACTAACAACCCAACTGTTCTTGTTTTCTTGGGGGTTTTTTGGGCTTTGACACCTGTATACATGATAGATAAAAACAGCAGCAAATCCATCCTCTCAGGTTTTTTTCTTAGCCCTATGTGACATTCAATATTCCTGATATGTGTCTGATGTGCCATGTACTTATGTTAAAAAACTCGGCTTTGAAACGGCTGCCGGGTGCTGCCGCTGCCATTCATTCTAAGGTAAACCGGCAATGAAGCCTTTTGGCTTCACAGCCAGTTCCCTATTGCATATGCGCGAATCGCGCTGCACATCTCATTGGCTCGGCGGTGGGGGAAGGAGAAAGGGGATGGAACTTCCGAGGGATGGTTCCGCGGTGCTGTCTCCTGGGGAAGGGTACCTGTCAAAAAGGAAGCAGATGAGCGGAAGTTCCACTTTTGGGTTGAACTCTGCTTTAAATAGAGAGGGAGAATCAGCATACAGTACAACATATAGAAGAAAAAAAACTGACAGGGGATTTAAAGCGGTTGTATCCCGCTGTTTGACACTTTTACCTACAGGTAAACCTATAATAAGGCTTACCTGTAGGTACAAATAATATCTCCTAAACCGGCACGGTTTAGGAGATATTTACAGTGCATGCAGCCGCTCGCGCGAGCGGCGCATGCGCTCTGAAGGTCCGGGGGGACCTTCAATTAACTTGCCGGGAGCTTGCCGGAAAAAATCACTCCCGCGCGCATGCGCGGGAGTGACGTCATCGCGGCTCTGGCCAATCAGCGCGCTGGAGCCGTCTCTTCCGGCCAATCAGCGCGCCGGAGCCGCCGAACCCGGAAGAGACGACGAGGGATCATGGCAGCGCCCGCATCGATGTCCGGGGGTCCGTGTCGGGGCTTCGTTTTAAGGTAAGTTAAACATAATGGGCTAGTATGCGATGCATACTAGCTCATTATGCCTTTGTTTTGCAGGTTTTTTATTTTTTATTTTTTTTTATAGGGTTTACAACCGCTTTAATCATTCCCTACTCTATCCACATCAAAAAAAAGTTTTTGCTATGCACACATTTTAAGGAAACCCTTCACACCTGTCCATTTCTAGAGGCTGCCATTGCCAACTCCTTGAAATAGTGCTAGATAAGGTCAGAATTGTTACTGTACTTGTGCTGACATTTGGCACTGGAGCTAGCACTGTTTTTTTTGTCGGTCAGCCAGTAGAAGGTTGTAGGCTACGTTCTCCTCTATGCAGTTTGAGGTTTGCTGTTTTTCAGGCACGTTTTGCAGTGCATTTTTGAGCAAGCTTTTGTGACGCGTTTTGCATTTTTTTATTTTATTTTGGACAATGGGAATATATCACAGCTGTGATGTCACAGGAAGTAATCTGTCATTGGTGTCCGTGGCAGGAACTGTTTTCCATCATTGGTTTCAATGGGCAGAATAATAAACCATCATTGGTGTCAGCTGTCACATGTCCCCCCAGCTTTTATGAGCAATCCCAGGATGCACTGCAAGGGACTCCCATAAAAGCCAATGTGTCACTGGCTCGGTTTCCACCACCGTCCAACAGGCTCCCATACTGGATATAGTGGGGACATTCCTCAGACCCAGTGAATAGCACTTGGAAACATGCAACAGGCAACCTAATAGATCAGGCTCCCTGGTAAGCAGAAGGGGCATAAGATGCTTTTACCCAGAACCTACCTAGGAGGGTGCTACATTTATTTTATTTTTTTTACAGACTGTTACCAGCAGGGCTGATAATAAGGGGGTACCATTGGCCCTGTATACGGGGCCTGGGCCCTGTCAGTTCAGGAGAGAGACCCAGACAGCTAACAAGTCCATCTGCAGCCGCTAAGCTCCATTCCATTTCACAGCTTCCTGTCATACTCTCCCAGAGCGGCTCAGTGCTCTGATGTTGGCTGCACTCCCACTCTGCTCTCCCAGTGTCACTCATTCATGTTCCCTTCTGTATACCTCTTATTGTAACTTTGTTTCTCTCCCCTTCCTTCTGCCAGATTCTTGCCCTCCTCACTCTGCCTCTAGGCATCGCTCCCCCATCCCTGCAATCAAGCTACAATTCTTCTCCCAGATATCTCTGATTGTGCCCCTCTGTCTCTCTGCAGTATTTCACTCCTGTATTCCTTCTGCTGTTTGGTCTTTCCTGTCTCCTGTCAGCCCCGTGTATATATCTTCCCTGTTCTCTCCTCTGTCCTCTGCCTCACAGACACAGACACAGCCACGGCGATCAAATGTATTCCATTCCTGTAGCTGTCTTATCTTCTCCCAGCCAACTTAGTGTACTATACTGTATGCAACTGGGCTTCCCACCCCTATCCCCCATTCTGCTTCCCTTCCTTCACTGCTACGAACCTTTCACTCCTCTATTCTATACACTCCTCTATGATATTCCATATTCCCTATGCAAATCTATGTATCACTGCTCAACTCTATTTAACTGATCTAGTTAAAGCAGAACTTCACCCCCAAATAAGGGAAGGTCTGCTTTAAGCCCCCCCCCCCCTTTCCTATGCCACATTTGGCATGTCATTTTTTTCTTTGGGCGGGGGGGTGGCTGGTTTTGACAGGTACTCACTCCCACTTTTGCTCGGGTCACCTAGAAGTTCTCCTCCCCCCACCCTGCCTGCAGTCTTCTGGGACACATCACAGGTCCCAGAAGACTGTGGAACCGTTCAGTCTCATGCATGCACAATGGGCAAAGACTGTTCACAGCTGTGGGCAGCCAAAAGCAGCATAGCCTGCTGCCCGCAGTTGGGATGACAAATACGGGAACCTAAAGAACTAGTCGGGGTGAGGATGGTGCTGGATCCCTGGACAGATAATTGTTCTGTTATTACAGTAAAGTCTGCAGCTACAGGATATATTGCTGCTGACTTCTAATTATTTTTTTCCCAGAGTGGAGAACAGCTTTAATGTGCCCCATCACCTACCGTTCAGATCTAGCAATATTATAAGATTCCTGATTGAATTTTACTGCTAGTCAAATTGCTTTCACACTTCCAGGTTTGTCCCATTCCCTTACCTAAATGAACCTTTAGGGATTGTTCACACCACATGTGCAGAAACACATGCAAGAGCTTGCATTTTCCTGTGCTGCAAGGAAACACACTACCCTTTGCAGATGTGAGCAGCTGCCACAGTACCATGTGGTTAGGTGCAACACAACTTTAAAAAATCATGTATTCCACGAATTAGGCAGCCCATTGAAATTAATGGGCTGTGCAAAAAAAAAAATGTAAAAAATGCCACATTCACACAAGTGCTCTGACCCTTACAGCAACATAAAATGTGTGGGTTGTTCCTGTGGCTGGATCCATCTGCTAGACTATGGGGACAAAGCAGCTGTATGATCACAGCCACAGGATTTAACCGCTTGCCGACCGCCGCACGACTATTTACTGCAGCAGTCAGCCCCATACAGGCAAACCGACGTAGGGCAACGTCGCTCGCCTACGAGCCTCTAGTGGGCGAGTGAGGCGCGCTCCCATCCCTGCTCGTTCCCTGACATGTCCACGCAAGGGACCGGCAGCTCCGATGTCCGCCGGTCACCCGCGATCTCCCGGTGGAGAGGGAGAAAGGCAGGCGGCTAATGTAAACAAAGCCCCCTGTCATTCTCCCTGATCTAACTGCAGAGACTACACGATCCTGCTATGTAGGATCGTATGTCTCTGTGGTTACATCACTAGCCATGCCTTTACAGTTAGAATCACGCCCCTAGGGACACACTTAACCCCTTGATCACTAATAAAGTTAACCCCTTCCCTGCCAGTGTTATTTTTAAAGTAGCAGTGTATATTTATAGCACGGATTACTGTAGTAATGTCACTGGTACCCCCAAAAGTGTCAAAAATGTTAGTCGGGGGTCCGATCTGTCCGCCGCAATGTCGCAGTTCCGCAAAAAAAATCACAGATCGCCGCCATTACTAGTTAAAAAAAAAACAATAAAAATGACAGAAATCTTTCCCTTAGTTAGTAAACGCAATAACTTTTGCGCAAACCAATCAAAATACGCTTATTGCGATTTTTTTTTATCAAACATATGTAGCAGAAAACAAATTGGCCTAAAATGTTAAAAAATTTTGACTTTTACATTTTTTTTGGGGGGGGGGGGAATTTTTTATATAAAAAAATGTGAAAAATATTGTTATTTTTTCAAAATTGTCGTTTTTTTTTTTTATAGCGCAAAAAGTAAAAATCGCACAGGTGATCAAATACCCCCAAAAGAAAGCTCTGTTTGTGGGAAAGAAAGGACGTCAATTTTATTTGGGTACAGCGTCGCACGACCGACCACGCAATTGTCTGTTAAAATCACTCAGTGCCGAATCGCAAAATAGGCCCTGGTCTTTGAGCAGGAAAATCCTCCGAGGCCTAAGTGGTTAATCTGGGTGAGTGGCCATCAAGGCACACTGTGTTCGGGGCCGTACACCTGCACCCACATGTTTGTCAAATTAGGACCTATGACTGTGTTCACACAGCTGCGATGTGCCCATAGCATAACATGGGCTGCCTGCACACAGCTCCAGGTGACTCCAGCCACATAAGCAAACCACCACTTGACACTTTATGGGCCACAGCATCCATGTGAATTAGCCCCAATACCTCAATCACACACAGTGTTTTATTTATTCACTCAATACAGTTTTATCTTTTAGATTTAGCAGGAATTTTGTACGTATTGTTGCATTTCTGTCTGCTAATAATGATTTTAGTGATTTTTTTTTATATTTTCTGGGAGGGGGGGGGGGTCTGTCAGGTAGGCTGTATAGGGCCCTGTGATATCTAACAACTGCCCTGGTCATCAATGCAGTACATCCTCATTATATGACTGGTGTGGCGGTAGTCAGGGAATACAGACTGGGGATAGTATGTAAAAAAAATATATATATTTATCATTCAATTGTTTAACATTTTTTCTTTTTCTTTTTCATTTTTCTCTTCTCTTTTTAACAATTTTTTTACATCCTGTCACCAAAGTAACACTGTACTACTCTGGAGGGGAGGGGTTAGGGATTTTTTTTTTACACTATTATTGCTTATAGCATTAATGATCACTGTTGTAATAAATTGTTTTAGCTGTCATGAATGGCTTTCATTATTGATAGCTTGATTACTATTGTGATCTGTGATTGGCTACAGCTAAATCCATGGTACAGGGTGCTGTGATTGGCCCAGATACCATGTGAATGCTATGTGCCAATCACAGCATCACAATAGTAAGCAAAACAGTCATAAATGGAAGGCATTCATGACTGTTTTGTTGACATTCTAATCATGTGATTGTTATAACCAGTCATAGCGATCACATGATACTCCCACCACTCACAGTGGCCAGGTACTGATCACTGAATTATGGTGCTGTGTGGCCTGTGGGGGGGGGGGGGTGCGCCAGTGCGCATATTCTCTGTGATGTATGAGTATGTCGCAGTGCCTGCAGCTGCTGCCCACTCACAGTGCCTTTATTATTAGCGGGTCAGAAAGCAGTTAAAGGGTAACTCCACTTTCGTGCGGACAAAAATGGGCAAATAGAGAGAAAATATTCTAGCGTACACAATTGCATCTCAAGTCATATTGTATTTGAATGTTATTAAAAAATCATTTTTAATCTGCAGCCACTGTTTTTTCTAAAAAAATGAATGCAATATGGCTACCTGGAGGTGTATTGTACACAGAATGTGTACTGACCACACCCCAGAAACATCATTTTCCTGCTTGTGTGATTGGCTCACCAATTTTCCCAGAAGTCTGCTTAAGATACAAGTCAGATTTCTGGCATCCCCTGCAAAAAAAATGTCACCTTTGGTGAGATACTCCCAATAGAAAATCACAACTAAAGGGATGCTGGCCCAGCAGCTTTCTTCATTAGAGCCCTGCAGCTGCACAGCTGACTGATAATTATGAAATCATTCCCATTAAACCCACTCAGCACAGAGAAACAAACAGTGATTTCTTCAGAATAACAAAAGGAAGGACTCTGCAATTGATCCTTGCAATGTACAGAGATCACCCAGAGGGGAATGTTTTTTTCTCAACAAAAGTCAAGTTACTCTTTAACCACTTTACCACCGGAGGATTTTGCTGTCTTACGTCCAGGCCACTTTTTGCGAATCGGCGCTGTGTGACTTTAACTGACAATTGCGTGGTCATGCGACGCTGTACCCAAACGAAATTTACGTCCTTTTTTCCCACAAATAGAGCTTTCTTTTGGTGGTATTTGATCACCTGTGCGATTTTTACTTTTTGCGCTATAAACAAAAAAAGAGCGTAAATTTTGAAAAAATAACAATATTTTTCACATTTTTTTATATGAAATTCCCCCCCCCCCCCCAAAAATGGAAAAATCTAATTTTTTTTTAATTTTTGGCCAATTTGTTTTCTGCTACCTATGTTTGGTAAAAAAAATCACAATAAGCGTATTTTGATTGGTTTGCTCAAAAGTTATTGCGTTTACTAACTAAGGGAAAGATTTCTGTCATTTTTGGTGTTTTTTTTTTTAACGAGTAATGGCGGTGATCTGCGATTTTTTTTTTGCGGGACTGCGACATTGCGGCGGACAGATCGGACCCTTGACTGATATTTTTGACACTTTTGGGGGTACCAGTGACATTACTGCAGTAATCAGTGCTATATATATGCACTGTTACTGTAAAAATGACACTGGCAGGAAGGGGTTAATTTTATTGGAGAGGGAGGGGTTAATGTATGCCTGGTGCTTACTAACATGTTTTGGGGGAGGTGACTGAGTGACACAAGGACAGATCGCATGTTCAGCTATGCTGAACCCTGCAATCTGTCACTGTCTGTCACTTAGGAGATCCGCCCGCTTTGTTTACACAGGCGGGCGGATCTCCGAACTCGATTCCCCGACGATCGGGGAAGAGCAGCGGTGATTGCCACCGCTCCTCCCCTGGCCCGACTCCCGCTGTGAATGAATACAGCGGGAGCGAGCCTCCGGCGGCGCGCGAGTGCCGCCCACAAGGGGAGGAGTCCAGCGACGTAGGTCTACGTCGCTGGACGATAACTAACCACTTTGCCACAGTAGAGCTCGAGTGAGCGGTCGGCAAGTGGTTAAAGCGGAGTTCCACCCTGGATTTTTTTTTTTTTTTTTTTAATACCCCCGGGACAGTCAGGGCTAGTGCATTCCACAATGGCTAGCCTCTGATCTGTCCCGGGTCGCACTTACCTGTTAGGACAAATACTTACCTTGCAAACGTCTTGTCCAGCGCTGCCATCTCAGATGTGGGCAGCTTGAAGCCAGCGAGATCCCCTTCGGTGTCTTCTTCCGCCTTCTTTGGTCCCACGATGCTCTGCGCCGGCCCCGACGTCACTTCCGTGTCGCGCGCGTCATCCCTCTACAGCTTCTGGGCATGCCCAGAAGCTGTTTAGAAGGGGATGACGCGCGCGACCCGGAACTGACGTCGGGGCCGGTGCAGGCGCAATGATTCCTGGGAGCTATGACGTTCAGGTCCCAGGAATCATTGCAGAGCCAGGAAGTGACGACGGGCCGCGGCCGAGGAAGGAGGAAGAAGGAAGTAAGGTAAGTATTTTTTCTTCGCTACGAGGTAAGTAAAAAAAAAAAAAATATGCGATTATCCATTTCTTTTTCAGGTGACCCGGAGCGAGAAGATGGAGGTAAGTATAAAAATAGGGTGGAACTAGGGTGGTTGTGCTATAAAGAAGGGAATATCTATATAAGGAGTACCCAAATATATTATACACATGTTTTTTTCTTTTTTGAGACACAAAGGTGAATTTATGGGTCACTGGTATTTTTGTACCCCGTCAGGTGTTGAACTTTACAAGGCTGTTTGATGAGAATATTCCTGATCCTTACAGAGTACACTGCTATTGTTCTACTGCTTTTCTAACACCGACAGCTGAATCAAGTAACAGGTAAAATATTCTGTATATCACATTTGCCTTCTTTTTATTCAAGTCATGTCTTGATCAGTGCAGTGCAGTTTCTGGTCATAAAGCAGCTTGTTCCTCTGCCTTCATAATGAGTCTTTAGTAAATCGATTATGTTGTATTTCTCTAACTTTCATTTAAGAACAAAAATGAAATGATTTCCTTTCATATTATCCATCCGGCTTCTCTTTCTTACCTTTCTGGTCCCCGGTGTCTCTTGCCTGAGCGTCGACTGAGGGATTTTTCTATAGACAAGAGCTGATTGTTTTCCTGCTGAATTTAGAATTTAGCAAGGGCCAGACACATTCTTCACGACTTTCCATTTCTCTATATTATTTTCTACCACAAGTTTGTTTTAAGGTTTTTCAACTGTTGTACACATTTAATAATCTGCAGCATGCAGTTGTTTGGCCACAGTGTAGTCCTTTTGCATTATATTTACTACAACTATCGAATCCCAACCACGACACTACCTGCCTGGAGTTTGCATGTTCTCCCTGTGCCTGCGTGGGTTTCCTCCGGGTACTCCGGTTTCCTCCCACACTCCAAAGACATGCTGGTAGGTTAATTGGATCCTGTATAAAAAAATTGGCCCTACTGTGTATGTATGTGAGTTAGGGACCTTCGATTGTAAGCTCCTTGAGGGCAGGGACTGATGTGAATGTGCAATGTATATGTAAAGCGCTGCGTAAATTGACAGCGCTATATAAGTACCTGAAATAAATAAAATAAAATAAACTATCTGTGACAGTTGACTGAGGTAGAAAAGCAAGGAATAGTGATCTCAAACAGTCCCACAGAATAGTGTGTAATTTAAATAGCGTGCGTTTGAAATGAAAATTCCACCTGATGATAGGTCCGCTTTAAAGCCAAACTCCAGGCAACAGTCTAAAAACAAAAAAGCCATCGATATAAGGGAGCTGTCAATAGATATATATTTATGTCCACCCAGTTCCAAGAGTTATGCAGCCCTAATACCGTTTTTTTTCTGTTGCAGGTCAGTAACCTGGGGGTTAAACTAGACATTAACAGTCCATTCCCCACCCCCACCTTTGTGACTTGACAGTAAAAGTAGCAATATCAGACTGATGAGCAGTGTTAATTTCATCGACTAAAATGTTTTCGTCGACTAAATTAACACAATTATTTTTTTTCACAATAAAATACACAATTTTAGTCGACTAAAATACGACTAAAATTAAAACAATTCAGATGACTAAAATATGACTAAAACTAAAATTGCATTTTAGTTATAAGACTATAGCTAAAACTAAATTAAAAATTGACAATCAAAATTAACACTACTCTCCTGGCCATTTCTAAATCGGCAACACAATTCCAACCAGAGCCTGTAATAATAGCACATTAAATTTTAAACATGTATTGCACCACCACATAAGCATAAGTAAGGTGCATCTACTAAGCTGCTGAAAGAGAAAAAAAATAGTTTTTCTTAATATTTAATGCTGGTAATATATTCAGGTAATATGTGCAATGACATTACAGCCAACAGGGTTTACAGCTTTTTGGTTTTTTTTTTGTATTTTAAAGTTGCACTTCTCTTTGTCAAAAAGCAAATTTTTTCTTTGTTTATGAAACTCGGTTTTATTTATAAAGATGTTATATATCACAATTGCTAAATCTGTGTCTGTAGTGAATGTTCAAACATTAATACCATAAATAATTATTATTACTCGATTTTTACTCCAGGAGTATATAATTCATTTTGTAATTCTAGAGAAATGTTTAACCACTTGCCGACCGCCGCACGACTATCTACGGCGGCGGTCAGCCCCTCACAGGCAAAGTGACGTAGGGCTACGTCACTAGCTTGTGAGGGTCTAGGGAGCGAGCGCGCGCCGCCGGAGGCGCGCTCCCGCTCCCGCGTGGTCACGGACCCCCCCCCCGCGCGTGTGACCGGCGGACCCGATGTCCGCCGGCCACTTTGTGATCGGCGGGGGAGAGGGAGAAAGTCAGGCAGCTTGTGTAAACGAGCCACCTGTCATTCTCCCCACTGTATGAGAGATGATCATATGGATCTACTATGTAGATCCGTTGATCACTCTGCATACAGCTGAAGCCACAGCCAATCACAGTTAGAATCACACCCCTAGGGACACACACAGCCCCTCCCTCTCAAATAAAGTTAACCCCTTCACTACCAGTGTATTTTTACAGTAACAGTGCATATATATAGCACTGATTACTGTAGAAATGTCACTGGTAACCCCAAAAGTGTCAAAAATGTCAGTCAAGGGTCCTATCTGTCCGCCGCAATGTCGCAGTACCGCAAAAAAAATCGCAGATCGCCGCCATTACGCGTTAAAAAAAAAAACAACAAAAATGACAAAAATCTTTCCCTTAGTTAGTAAACGCAATAACTTTTGCGCAAACCAATCAAAATACGCTTTTTGCGATTTTTTTTTACCAAACATATGTAGCATAAAACAAATTGGCCGAAAATGTTAAAAAATTTAGATTTTTACATTTTTTTGGGGGGGAATTTCATATAAAAAAAAGGGAAAAATATTGCTATTTTTGCAAAATTTAAGCTCTTTTTTTGTTTATAGCGCGTGATCAAAAAATCGCACAGGTGATCAAATACCGCCAAAAGAAAGCTCTGTTTGTGGGAAAAAAAGGACGCCAAATTCGTTTAGGTACAGCGTCGCACGACCGCGCAATTGTCTGTTAAAGTCACGCAGTGCCGAATCGCAAAATACCCCCTGGTCAGGAAGGGGGTAAAATCTTCCGGGGCTTAAGTGGTTAAATAATGCATTACAATTAACCTAAACCTATTCAATATGTAGTGGACTAAAATGCATGAGAATTTAGTCGACTATGTACTGGAGATTTTAGTTGACTAAAATATGATTAAAACTAAAACAATTCATATGACTAAAATATGACTAAAACTAAAAGAGCATCTTAGTCAAAAGACTAGAATACAACTAAAACTAAAATGGCATTTTAGTCATAAGACTATAACTAAAACTAAATCGAAATTTGCTGCCAAAATTAACACTGCTGATGAGCTCATCTCCTGTCACTCTTCTGTTTCTTCCTAATAGCATGCTCCTTATATTTCTGCACAACCCATTGGCTTGCTTTGCTGCTTCTCCCACCTCCAGTATTAATTCTGGTGTACAGAAATTGCCAAAGGCCTAAACCCAGGGCTGGGACTAGGAGTGGGCAGAATGGACAGCTGCCCTTGGCACTGTGGTATCATGTCAGGTGGGGGGTGCCACAAGGAGATTGGGGGGAGGGGATTTGTGTTGGAGCGGGGGGGGTAGTAGTGTTCAAGAAGGGGACATTTGCAGTGGGGGGGTGCTAAGAGTGGTGATTTATGGGGATTTGTGTTGGAAAGGGGGATGTGGGGAGAATTTGTGATGGGAGGAGGAATTTAAAGTAAGGGGGAGAAGATGTCTACTAGGAGGTGACATTTTATGGGTAAAGGACTTGTACTAGGAGGGGTGAATTATTATTATTTTTTTTTTTTTGGGGGGGGGGGGCTTTTTAGCTGGGGGGGATTTGGGGGATGGGAGGGCAAAGATATGTGCTGAGAGGGGGGATTTCAGCAGGGGGGCAAATTTGTACTGGGAGGAGGAGGAATTTATGCTTAGGACGTTAACATGCAGATTAGTGCTCAGTGTCACTGTGGAGGGAATTTTTTCTGACGCATCTTTGGAGGCACAGTTTGGCATGTTCACCCTGGGCTCTAGTTGACTTTGTCCTGGCACTGCCTATACCAAATCAGATTCGGGTACTTACACTGCTTGCAGTAAAAAATACATTTAATGTTGTATTAATGAGAACAGTGCTGCATCAATTTGTGTCAATTAATATCTGACTGGTGTTTAGTTTAAATTAGTCAATAACAAATTGGTTGCCAACAAACAGTTTCTTATGAGAAAGCTTGGCAAGGTTTGAAAAGAGAGCGTCGTGTTAAAATTTCTTATTTGTTTAGCAAAAATTTATTTTTTGAGGTTTAACTAGGGTCACCCCCCCCACCCCAATATCTAGGCTACAAGTCTATATAAGGACAGGGGTAGGTAATGAGATGAATGGCTGGAGTAGAAGAGCAGAAAACAGCATTTTTACAGAGAGAATATGATATAATAAAGCATTTCCAGGTAAAAAGCAGTTATGAATCATAACATGTACAGGACTATAAAGAGATTTATAAAAAAAAAAAACATGAACTTCAATTTGGCTTAAAATAAATATTTTATATTAATTATAAAAAATAAACTTTTTTTTAAACTTGTAAACATCTGGAAAAAATGCAAAACTATTAGTTTCCATTTACCAGATCTCTGTCAGTTGACTTGCAGTGACATACAGTGGGAATCGAAAGTTTGGGAACCCCAGGTAAAAATTTGTATTAATGTGCATAAAGAAGCCAAGGAAAGATGGAAAAAATTCTAAAAGGCATCAAATTACTGATTAGACATTCTTATAATATGTCAAGATATTATAAGAATGTTTAATCTGTAATTTGATGCCTTTTGGAGATTTTTCCATCTTTCCTTGGCTTCTTTATGCACATTAATACAAATTTTTACCTGGGGTTCCCAAACTTTCGATCCCCACTGTAAGAGTGGAGGTAAACAAGTACTTATGAGTACTAGATAAGTATGTGGTTAAAGCTGCTTCTTCCTGCTCTGTGGGCTGTATGTTCCTGGCTTGGCTGTGCATATTTTCATAGCACTCCCATTGTGCAAAAATATTTCTTGTAGGTCCTTAAATATTTATATCCAAAATACATTTATTTTATGTATTTAAAGTACATACGTAGCTATTTGAAAAACATAAAAGAGAAATACAGAAGGTGTTTTCGAAGTTTTGGAAAATTGCTATTAGTTATAGATCAGCAAGCACTGGTTATAGTAATAACCAGTGTTGAAAAGAAAGGGGTGCGCTGATTGGGTGAAAGGCTGCAACCAGATGATAAGACGTGTATATGTTTAAAAGTGATGGTGCGCTTTTCTTATATGTGAAAAATCATATATATAACAATATATAATAAAAATGGGGAAAAAAACCCAATCGGAATCACAGTGATGGGTAAGTGTATGTAAATGAACAAACAAAATTCTCAAATAACACTCAATGTGAGTAAACAAATAAAACACTGAAATAAAAGTCCATTGAATATTGTGATCCAAAATGTGAAAAATGGTGAAGAGAATCCAATTAAGAATCAAGGTGATGATTTAGGTGTTCCCTCCACCGGGTGAAATGCCTCCTAACCTGGCGGAAAGAAGGTAAGTGCCTGATAATGATATTCTAATATAAATAAAGCCAGTGTTCTAATTCCACCTGCACACGTGCACGGTCACCCGGGTGAAAAATATATGCAAGCCTCTTACCAGATGTAAGAGACAATCAAGCCTCTAAATATCCTGATCATGAGGATGCTTCCTTAACACCGTAGATGGATGAAATCATTCCCACTTTCTTCCCTCTGTATAAGCCAGCGTGTGTCTCCTATTCTTTTGGGGTGATAGACTCCCCGCGATGTTCCAAAGTACATAAAAGAATGGATGGGACTAATAGTGCATTACCTTAATATACGGTTTATTCATATACAGATTTGCACTTACAGTTGGGTTGAATGTTAACGAGCAGAAAATCATATGATGACAGGCTGAGGATCTCTAGGTGCATCGGGTCCGGCTGCAGCACGGACCGCCGATGACGCAATGACGGCACGCCTCCCTCCTGACGCGTTTCCTCCAATAGGGCTTCAACTTGAGATGGGAAGAAAGTGGGAATGATTTCATCCATCTACGGTGTTAAGGAAGCATCCTCATGATCAGGATATTTAGAGGCTTGATTGTCTCTTACATCTGGTAAGAGGCTTGCATATATTTTTCACCCGGGTGACCGTGCACGTGTGCAGGTGGAATTAGAACACTGGCTTTATTTATATTAGAATATCATTATCAGGCACTTACCTTCTTTCCGCCAGGTAAGGAGGCATTTCACCCGGTGGAGGGAACACCTACATCATCACCTTGATTCTTAATTGGATTCTCTTCACCATTTTTCACATTTTGGATCACAATATTCAATGGACTTTTATTTCAGTGTTTTATTTGTTTACTCACATTGAGTGTTATTTGAGAATTTTGTTTGTTCATTTACATACACTTACCCATCACTGTGATTCCGATTGGGTTTTTTTCCCCATTTTTATTATATATTGTTATATATATGATTTTTCACATATAAGAAAAGCGCACCATCACTTTTAAACATATAGTAATAACCAGTGCTTTTTTTTTTAGCTGGAACTTGATGGAACTTTAGTTCCACCATCTCTGGCTCAGGTCCTCTGCTTTCTGCTTAGCACTATCACTTGTAAACACAGAAGTCCGGCTTTTGTGTTTGCAAGTGAAAGTTAATCTCCCAACGGCTCCCACAGATCTGATCTCCTGAGTGGCTCCCACTGAGTGCAGGATGGGGACAAGGGAGATGTAGGTGCCCAGGGTGCAGTGTGGATGCCCACACCCCACTGGATGATCTCCCTACAAGTAAGAAATGTGGAGCCACCTACAGTGTGCGGGGAGGTACTAGAGCCGGCTGTGTGCTTCAGCCTAATACAGCAACAATAGTAAGACATGTGGAAGATGGTGGAGCTTTTAGGGTGGGGAAAAGATGTAGGCAGTGTAGGGGGATTGCGTGTAGAGGTCAATGCTGAAGAGGGGTGAAGGTGAGAAGTGGCTGGGGGATTCAGGTGTAGAAGAAGAAGGCCTAACTGTGCACTCTGTATAGAGCGCACCCCTGAACTCTGCACTCTGTAGGTAATGCACTCCTGGTATTTAATGCCCCTTTAAGACCCTCCCACACTTAGTGAAATTTGAGCACACCCAGTATTTGATGCAATTAGGAGGGTGTGCGTGGGGATCGAGGGGGGTTTTGGGGGTTGTGGTTGAGTTCCTGCACCTTTCTTCTGAGGAAAAAAAGCCTGAACATCCTTATAGTTAACACCTTACTTTTCAGGGTCCAAACATTGAAAGCATTATTCCAGGTTTGATATACACTATATTACCAAAAGTATTGGGACACCTACCTTTACACGCACATTAACTTTAAATGATAAGTCCAGGCAAAACCTAACTCACGCTAAACCTGCTCTGTGCCACATTCTAACCCTAATCTATCTAATCCTATCTAACCCTGTAAAGCAAAAAAAAAAAAAAAGCAAAAAAATAAATATTAGAAACGTGTCTATGGTGTCTATGGGAATGTTTGACCATTTTTCCAGAAGCACATTTGTGAGGTCAGGGACTGATGTTGGACATGATGGCCTGGCCCCCTGTCTCTGCTGTAATCCATCCCGAAGATGTTCTATCGGGTTGAGGTCAGGACTCTGTGCAGGCCAGTCAAGTTCCTCCACTCCAAACTTGCTCATCTATGTCTTTATGGACCTTGCTTTGTGCACTGGTCTAAATCATTTGGCGGGAGGAGGGGGGAATTATGGTGTGGGGTTGTTTTTCAGGGGTTGGGCTTGGCCCCTTAGTTCCAGTGAAGGCAACTCTTAAGGTGTCAGCATACCAAGACATTTTGGACAATTTCATGCTCCCAACTTTGTGGGAACAGTTTGGGGATCGCCCCATTCCTGTTCCAACATGACTGCGCACTAGTGCACAAAGCAAGATCCATAAAAACATGAATGAGTGAGTTTGGGGTGGAGGAACTTGACTGACCTGCACAAAGTCTTGACCTCAACCCGATAGTACACCTTTGGGATGAATTCGAGTGGAGAGTGTGAGCCAGGCCTTCTTGTCCACATCAGTGCCTGACCGCACAAATGCACTTCTGGAAGAATGGTCAAACATTCCCTTAGACACACTCCTAAACCTTGTGGAGAGCCTTCCCAGAAGAGCTGAAGCTGTTATAGCTGCAACGGGTGGGCCCACTAAATATTGAACCATACAGACTAAGACTGGGATGTCATTAAGGTTCATGTGCATGTAAAGGCAGGCGTCCCAATACTTTTGGTAATATAGGGTATTTTTACATTACATTGGTCCAACTTGGCCATACCTGCACGATGCCCCTGGAAGTTGGATATCACTGAAGTAGATATCTACTTCAGTGATCTCCACTGGCTTCTGGGTCCCATGCTGAGCAGCTGGCTTGATGGATTGTGACATCACCAACCCGCCTCTCCACTTTGTCCAATCACAGAACACTTTGTATTCATTCAGAAAAAGCCAGGCATTCTCTGAATAGTGCACGTGCTGAACGGCCGACCTCCTGTATTTAGAATGCATCAGTCTGACCACTCAGCACGGGACTCAGAAACAAGTGGAGATCATTGAAGTAACGGTGCCTATTTCAGTGATTTCCAGCTATCAGGAACATTGGCCAGGTATAGTTTATATATATAATTACGTTGGTCAAAACTGAACCAATGTAACCACGTAAAAATATATGGTGCCTGGAATTATTATTCAGTCTGCTGGCTGGAATCAGACTAGCAGTCCAGAGGAGACTGCAAGAGCAGAAAATCGGGTAATGCTTTTCCAAGTGCCCTAGACCCATATGATCATTTAACCCTGCCAGTGCGGACGCAGCTCCATTGCAAGAAAGGATTTTTAGCTTTCCTGGAGTTTATCTTTACCTTTATTATAGAGACACCAACTACTGCAGAGACATCTCACCATTGTAGTCTCCAAAAAAATAAGAAGCTGACAGGCAATTACATTTACAAGGAGGACAGGGTACAGAACAATTCTTTCAGCGTGTAGTAAAAATAAGAGCACATCATGGTTTGTGTTATACACATTACTCAATTCGTTGACTGCCAGGTTGCGATTGAGAGGGCCAAAGACGCATTCATATGCTTCTACACTAATGGCATAACCAACACAGCTTCCTCAATTCTTCTGGCTAGGGACACACACACACACACACACACACTGGTTACTGTTTATGGAACAGGGGTAGATATCATGCCAATCACAATACTTGCCTTTATGACACATCAGAAATAAATCATAGGGCAGTGCCAAGGTCGAGCACGCAACAATGTTTTCAGCATTAGCTGCCCGCTGCTAGAATTACGCCATAAAGCAACCCTTTTCTTTGCCAATGTTTACAGAATCCACTGCCAAAAATGAAATGCTCAGAATATAAACAACGTATCATTAAATAATCACTGAACAAAAACTTTGCTTAAGTTTTTCCCTAGAGACTTAGTTATTCCTCTGCACCATCTTGCTTCTCGCATAGCATAGAGAAGACAAAGCCAGACTGTCAACTACAACCCACATACAGCTGCAAGAAAAAGTATGTGAACCCTTTGGAATGATATGGATTTCTGCACAAATTGGTCATAAAATGTGATCTGATCATCATTTAAGTCACAACAATAGACAATCACAGTCTGCTTAAACTAATAACACACAAAGAATGAAATGTTGCCATGTTTTTATTGAACACACCATGTAAACATTCACAGTGCAGGTGGAAAAAGTATGTGAGCCCCTAGACTAATGACATCTCCAAGAGCTAATTGAGTGAGATGTCAGCCAACTGGAGTCCAGTCAATGAGATGAGATTGGAGGTGTTGGTTAGAGCTTCCCTGCCCTATAAAAAACACACACCAGTTCTGGGTTTGCTTTTCACAAGACGCATTGCCTGATGTGAATGATGCCTCGCACAAAAGAGCTCTCAGAAGACCTACGATTAAGAATTGTTGACTTGCATAAAGCTGGAAAGGGTTATAAAAGTATCTCCAAAAGCCTTGCTGTTCATCAGTCCACAGTAAGACAAATTGTCTATAAATGGAGGAAGTTCAGCACTGCTGCTACTCTCCCTAGGAGTGTCATCTTTACAGGACTGCAAGAGCACAGCGCAGACTGCTCAATGAGGTGAAGAAGAATCTTAGAGTGTCAGCTAAAGACTTACAAAGTCACTGGCAAATGATAACATCCCTGTTAGTGAATCTACAATACGTAAAATACTAAACAAGAATGGATTTCATGGGAGGATACCACAGAGGAAGTCACTGCTGTCCAAACAAAACATTGCTGCACATTTACAGTTTGCACAAGAGCACCTGGATGTTCCACAGCAGTACTGGCAAAATATTCTGTGGACAGATGAAACCAAAGTTGAGTTGTTTGGAAGAAACACTCAACACTACGTGTGGCGAAAAAGAGGCACAGCACACCTCATCCCAACTGTGAATTATGGTGGTGGGGGCATCATGGTTTGGGGCTGCTTTGCTGCGTCAGGGCCTGGATGGATTGCTATCATCGAAGGAAAAATGAATTCCCAAGTTTATCAAGACATTTTGCAGGAGAACTTAAGGCCATCTGTCTACCAGCTGAAGCTCAACAGAAGATGGGTGTTGCAACAGGACAATGACCCAAAGCATAGAAGTAAATCAACAGAATGGCTTAAACAGAAGAAAATACGCCTTCTGAAGTGGCCCAGTCAGAGTCCTGAGTCCTGACATCAACCCAATTGAGATGCTGTGGCATGACCTCAAGAAAGTGATTCACACCAGACATCCCAAGAATATTGCTGAACTGAAACAGTTCTGTAAAGAGGAATGGTCAAGAATTACTCCTGACCGTTGTGCACGTCTGATCTGCAACTACAGGAAATGTTTGGTTGAAGTTATTGCTGCCAAAGGAGGTTCAACCAGTTATTAAATCCAAGGGTTCACATACTTTTTCCACCTGCACTGTGAATGTTTACATGGTGTGTTCAATAAAACATGGCAACATTTCATTCTTTTGTGTGTTATTAGGTTAAGCAGATTGTGATTGTCTATTGTTGTGACTTAGATAATGATGATCAGATCACATTTTATGACCAGTTTGTGCAGAAATCCATATCCAAAGGGTTCACATACTTTTTCTTGCAACTGTATCTAGCACACCTTTTCACTCTCTGTGACACTTGAGTGTCACTGCTGTCTGCATGCATCATCGTTTATCAGTGGTCAGGAGGAGTGGTTGGAGATGGAGATGAGGGCTTAACTGTTGACTTTTGAAAAAATTCAAACTTGCATATTATTAACGGTGCTATTTTATCAGCTTAAGCTGCATGAATTCGGGAATGAAAGATTATATTTTAAACAGCTGGTGGAACAAAAAGTACCAATGTGTCTACATGAATAGTAGAGTTCACTTTTATTTGGCCTTTTTTTTAGATTGTTACTCTGTGTTTGGGAGATTTGGGAATATTTGCTGTTTGATTGTAGGTTCAATTTAAAAGGAAATCCTTTTTAAGATGAAATTAAATCAGTTAATTCATTATGGCAGTTTTCCCAAGGTGCTTCTCTTGACAGTCACAAATGCCCAAATAAAAAGAAGAAAATAAATGTTTCCTTTGTAAAATGGTAATAAAATCAGTGGGTATTTCATTCACATCTGTGTGATAGAATCAGTCACAGAGACAATGGTTACTGGCAGGGATGTGCACAGATGAAAAATCAAGCATAGTATGTTATAACATTCAGCTTTTCTCTGATCTCAACCCTCTGATATTTCTAAGCTGCCTTAATAAAATAAATTCTTTTTTTAGCAAAAACTACTTAAAAAAAAAACGTTTTTCTCTTTCTTTCATTGACGGACACAGCTCCAGAATCTTCTTAACCATTGGGTTATGCTGCACCCTACAGGAGTAGGACACTAGGCAGGAAAAAGCTTTACCACGCCTATGGGGCAGTCCCAGGGGATATACTCCCACTTCCTGCTATAGACACTCAGTTTTGTTCTGCCTAGTCAGGAGAAAGGACCTAGTTCTTTGCTGAGATCTCCGGTCCTAGCATTGTTTCTTTTTTTTGCTTTGTTTTTTTGTATAATCTTTATTTCTGCATTTAACAAATAACAAAAAAAAAAAGGGCAGGACATAATGTAAAGAACACTTAGGCTGGGTTCACATGTGGGCGTTGGCGTTTTTCAGGCGTTTGTTTATCGTTTTTCCAGCCTTGTTTTGGCGTTTTTCAGGCGTTTTTTCAGGCGTTTTTGCAAGCGTTTACAAGCGTTTTACAGGCGTTTTTATAGGCGTTTTTTATAGGCGTTTTTGTGTAGTGACTTGGCCAATGAAAAGCATTGTGTTTTGTTTACAAAATTTGCAAAGGAACCTCCCAGGGACCTCCTCCCCTGCATTGGACCTCCCAGGGACCTCCTCTTCTTCATTTTGTTTTTTTCTTTTTTGTCTGTGTGAGTTCTCTGCTGCTTAAAATGGACGACAATGAAAGAGGATTTCTGTTTTGTGCATCACTTGCACTTCTGATGCTGGAGGAAGAGAAGGAAGAGAGTAATCGACAATACTGGGTCCATCCTGTGATTGCTAATCGGCGACAGCGTGGCCAGTTCTGGGCAATGTATGATGACCTTCGTGTGCACGAGGACAAATTTTTTCAATACACACGGATGTCAGTAAAAAGGTGGGTACATCTCCTAATATCCTCAATAAGCTTGTACTATGAATGATATATTATTTGCCCACTAACAATCAATATTATATTGTACAGTTTTGATGAGTTGCTGGAGTTACTCTCTGCACATCTTCAGCGACAAGACACTGATTTTCGTGACTGTATTCCACCTGTGGAAAGGCTGATCATTACACTGCGGTAAGCAACAACCCACGTCCCCATCCCCCATCTCTCAAACCCCATCTCCCTCACCCTACTCCACTTACAATCAGTGCCACGTATCAGTGCCACGAATCAGTACCACGAATTAGTGCCACGAATAAGTGTCCACCAGTGCCACGTATAAGTGCCACGAATAAGTGTCCACCAGTGCCACGTATAAGTGCCACGTATCATTGCCACGTATTAGTGCCACGAATAAGTGTCCACCAGTGCCACGTATAAGTGCCACGAATAAGTGTCCACCAGTGCCACGTATAAGTGCCACGTATCATTGCCACGTATTAGTGCCACGAATAAGTGTCCACCAGTGCCACGTATCAGTGCCACGTATCAGTGCCACGAATAAGTGTCCACCAGTGCCACGTATAAGTGCCACGTATCATTGCCACGTATTAGTGCCACGAATAAGTGTCCACCAGTGCCACGTATAAGTGCCACGAATAAGTATCCACCAGTGCCACGTATAAGTGCCACGTATCATTGCCACGTATTAGTGCCACGAATAAGTGTCCACCAGTGCCACGTATCAGTGCCACGTATCAGTGCCACGAATAAGTGTCCACCAGTGCCACGTATAAGTGCCACGTATCATTGCCACGTATTAGTGCCACGAATAAGTGTCCACCAGTGCCACGTATAAGTGCCACGAATAAGTGTCCACCAGTGCCACGTATAAGTGCCACGTATCATTGCCACGTATTAGTGCCACGAATAAGTGTCCACCAGTGCCACGTATAAGTGCCACGAATAAGTGTCCACCAGTGCCACGTATAAGTGCCACGTATCATTGCCACGTATTAGTGCCACGAATAAGTGTCCACCAGTGCCACGTATAAGTGCCACGAATAAGTGTCCACCAGTGCCACGTATAAGTGCCACGTATCATTGCCACGTATTAGTGCCACGAATAAGTGTCCACCAGTGCCACGTATCAGTGCCACGAATCAGTGCCACGAATAAGTGTCCACCAGTGCCACGAATCAGTGCCACGAATAAGTGTCCACCAGTGCCACGTACAAACACCTCCCTTTCCACCCACCATGTGCACCCGCAAGAGTGTCACTGGTTGGAATCCCAACCACGACACTACCTGCCTGGAGTTTGTATGTTATCCCTGTGCCTGCGTGGGTTTACTCCCACACTCCAAAGACCTCCAACCTCCTCCCCCTTGTCCTCTACCCCAGGTATTGCTGATCCTGTGGCCCTGCAGCTTTTGCAGAACTAAAAGTCCCATTAACCATTGCAAGCTGCTGACAGTTACAAGCATGAGACTCCCAAATGCGCAGATATTATGTGATTTTTAGTCCCACAACAGATGGAGGGCCACAAGTTGAGCATCCATGCTCTACCCCTATGAATAAGCCATGCTATACCCCGTATGAATAAAATAGAGACACCAACACAACATTTGTACTTGTGGTACATTTTTTTTTAATTTTTTTAATCTGCTGAATTGCATAGAACTCTATACTAAATAATAACAACTCTTGAACACAGGAGAGTGTCCTGAGCAAACATCAATGTTGCAACCGAAAACTGTATACCAAAAAAATTACAAATTATGAAATGTAGGGGAGCTTGGGCATAAATTGTCAAACATTGCTCCCTGTGTAAAGTATGGGGATGGAGCAGAAGAGGGGTTTGGGTAATGGGGAAAACCGGAGTAGGGAGGTGGTCGTGTTGGCGGTGGTGGTGGTGCGAATGAGGATGGTGCATGGTGGTAAGTACGTGGAGGACAGGTAATTTGGGAAGGTGCTGAGGTAATTTGGGAAGGTGCAGAGGTAATTTGGGAAGGTGCTGAAGATGGGCAGGGTGGGTCATCAGAGGGGATGAAGGAGGAAATGCAGTCCAGCATTGCCTTCCGCATTGCTATCTGCCTTGATTCAGGGACCTTGTCAACAAATGGCTCCAGACTTCTTAGAAACATAATTGTAGGGTTTTCCTGCCTTCTTTGTACAAATTGCGACATCATGCCCGCTATTTGGTTAAATCTATCATTTCTTCGTTTTGGTGGCCTTGTGGTTGCTCGCCGTAGTGTCGCAGCAGGGGGGGGAAGCATTTCAGGGCTTCTTGATACCTCTGTCAAAGGTCTTTCTTCTACTTGGGGTTCTGTATTATCTGGAACTGGCATTTGAAGGGAGGGAGATGCTAATTCATTTAATGACATGTCCGGTACTGCCATGTCCATAAATTGCATTTCTCGTTGTTCTTCAATTTGTATTTCTTGACTCTCCTCCACTTCGTTGTCGTCCTCTTCTTCAGGAGCTGTGTTGCTCCAGGAACTCTGGGTACTGTGGAAAAAAAAAACATGCTCTAGAATGTCTGCATGCATACTTTATATGTAACTTTCAAAGTAACATGACCTACTTATTCATTTGTAGTGAAGGCCACAGAAAGTCAAGGTCTTTTGCATGAATATATTGCGGCGGTTCCTCAGCTGCCTGCCCACTCCGGAACTCCCTTAACTGGCGCTTATAACGGGCATAAGCGTCCTTCAAGCTTTTCCATTTACGTTTAAGTTGAAAAACTGTTAAAAAAAGAAAATAATTATGTTTTTTTTTTTCTTTTCCACAGGTACTTAGCAACTGGTCAATCCCTGGCAAGTTTACACTTTGCATTTATGATTGGGAAATCTACAGCTAGCTACATTATACGGGACACTTGTGACAAAATCTGGGATGTCTTACATGATGTGGAGATGGCCCAACCTAAGGAGGACGAGTGGCTCTCTATTTCTAAAGTCTTTTGGGAAAGATGCAATTTCCCAAACTGTGTAGGAGCTATAGATGGGAAGCATATACGAGTAATTAAACCAGTTAACAGTGGTACAAAATATTTTAATTATAAAAAATATTTCTCTTTTGTTCTATTGGCGGTCGTGGATGCCAATTATTGCTTCCGCTACATTGATATTGGCTCTTACGGGAGTAGTTCGGACTCCAGCATCTTTGCGCATTCTACTTTTGGCCAGATGCTACGTAACAATAACCTAGACCTACCTGATAACAATCCACTACCGGGAACCAATGGTCCACCTGTCCCCTATGTGTTTGTTGGGGATGAAGCGTTTGCGCTTCATGAACACCTTCTAAGGCCATACTCAAGCCGAAACCTCAATGTGGAGAAGAGGGTGTTCAACTATAGGCTAACCAGAGCAAGGAGAGTGGTTGAGTGTGCTTTTGGCCTGCTATCAAACAAATGGCGATTTTTACACAGCGTCATAAATCTCAACATGGAAAACGCAATATGCGCAGCCAAGGCAGCGTGCATCTTACATAATTTTGTAAGGAAGCGGGATGGTGTGTGCTTCGAAGATGCTTTAATGCACACAATGCAGAGGGCACAATGGAGCGGGAGTCGTGGGAACACAACTGGTGCATATGTTCGAGATACCTTCAACAACTTCTTCATGAACACAGGACAGGTTCCATGGCAAATGGAAGCCATTGAAAATTGCTAATGACAATTGATAAGTGACAATCTCTGTATTGATGTGCATTAAATAAATTTAAAGGTATCATTTCAAATAAAGGTATTATTGCAATCTAACATTCTGTATTGGTGTGCATTCATGGTATGATACAAAGTGCTTATTTGTGGTGTCATGTGACCAGGGATTTTGTTTGTGCAATTAAACTACAAGGTAAGAAAAAAAAGTATAGCCAGAGCGAGAGCATTATTAAAAAAAAAACAACCCTCTACTCCATTCACACTACTCTGACTTTTCGGGCGACTTCTCAAGTCGCCCCAAGTCAGGTGGCACTGATACGTGGCACTGGTGGACATGGATACGTGGCAATGATTTGTGGCACTGATACGTGGCACTGGTGGACACTTATTTGTGGCACTCATGTGTGGCACTGATATGTGGCACTGGTGGACAATGATTTGTGGCACTGATACGTGGCACTGGTGGACACTTATTCGTGGCATTAATACGTGGCACTGGTGGACACTTATTCGTGGCACTGATACGTGGCACTGATACGTGGCACTGGTGGACACTTATTCGTGGCACTAATACGTGGCACTGATACGTGGCACTGGTGGACACTTATTCGTGGCACTAATACGTGGCACTGATACGTGGCACTGGTGGACACTTATTCGTGGCACTAATACGTGGCACTGATACGTGGCACTGGTGGACACTTATTCGTGGCACTGATACGTGGCACTGATACGTGGCACTGGTGGAAACTTATTCGTGGCATTAATACGTGGCACTGGTGGACACTTATTCGTGGCACTGATACGTGGCACTGATACGTGGCACTGGTGGAAACTTATTCGTGGCACTAATACGTGGCACTGATACGTGGCACTGGTGGACACTTATTCGTGGCACTAATACGTGGCACTGATTTGTGGCACTGGTGGACACTGATTTGCGGCACTGATTTTTGGCATTCTTGGACACTGATTTGTGGCACTGATACGTGGCACTGATACGTGGCACTGGTGGACACTTATTCGTGGCACTAATACGTGGCACTGGTGGACACTTATTCGTGGCATTAATACGTGGCACTGGTGGACACTTATTCGTGGCACTAATACGTGGCACTGATACGTGGCACTGGTGGACACTTATTCGTGGCACTGATACGTGGCACTGATACGTGGCACTGGTGGAAACTTATTCGTGGCACTGATACGTGGCACTGATACGTGGCACTGGTGGACACTTATTCGTGGCATTAATACGTGGCACTGGTGGACACTTATTCGTGGCACTAATATGTGGCACTGATACGTGGCACTGGTGGACACTTATTCGTGGCACTAATACGTGGCACTGATACGTGGCACTGGTGGACACTTATTCGTGGCACTGATACGTGGCACTGATACGTGGCACTGGTGGAAACTTATTCGTGGCACTAATACGTGGCACTGATACGTGGCACTGATACGTGGCACTGGTGGACACTTATTCGTGGCATTAATACGTGGCACTGGTGGACACTTATTCGTGGCACTGATACGTGGCACTGATACGTGGCACTGGTGGAAACTTATTCGTGGCACTAATACGTGGCACTGATACGTGGCACTGGTGGACACTTATTCGTGGCACTAATACGTGGCACTGATTTGTGGCACTGGTGGACACTGATTTGCGGCACTGATTTTTGGCATTCTTGGACACTGATTTGTGGCACTGATATGTGGCACTGGTGGACACTGATTTGCGGCACTGATTTGCGGCACTGATCCGTGGCACTGGTGGACACTGATTTGTGGCACTGATACGTGGCACTGATATGTGGCATTGTTGGACACTGATTTGTGGCACTTATATGTGGCATTGGTGGACACTGACTTGTGGCACTGATTTGTGGCACTGGTGGACACTGATTTGCGGCACTGATTTGTGGCACTGGTGGACACTAATTTGCGGCACTGATTTGTGGCATTCTTGGACACTGATTTGTGGCACTTATATGTGGCACTGGTGGACACTAATTTGCGGCACTGATTTGTGGCATTCTTGGACACTGATTTGTGGCACTTATATGTGGCACTGGTGGACACTAATTTGCGGCACTGATTTGTGGCATTCTTGGACACGGATTTGTGGCACTGATATGTGGCACTGGTGGACACTAATTTGCGGCACTGATTTGTGGCACTTATATGTGGCACTGGTGGACACTAATTTGCGGCACTGATTTGTGGCATTCTTGGACACGGATTTGTGGCACTGATATGTGGCACTGGTGGACACTAATTTGCGGCACTGATTTGTGGCACTTATATGTGGCACTGGTGGACACTAATTTGCGGCACTGATTTGTGGCACTTATATGTGGCACTGGTGGACACTAATTTGCAGCACTGATTTGTGGCATTCTTGGACACTGATTTGTGGCACTTATATGTGGCACTGGTGGACACTAATTTGCGGCACTGATTTGTGGCATTCTTGGACACGGATTTGTGGCACTGATATGTGGCACTGGTGGACACTAATTTGCGGCACTGATTTGTGGCATTCTTGGACACTGATTTGTGGCACTTATATGTGGCACTGGTGGACACTAATTTGCGGCACTGATTTGTGGCATTCTTGGACACTGATTTGTGGCACTTATATGTGGCATTGGTGGACACTGACTTGTGGCACTGGTGGACACTAATTTGCGGCACTGATTTGTGGCATTCTTGGACACGGATTTGTGGCACTGATATGTGGCACTGGTGGACACTAATTTGCGGCACTGATTTGTGGCATTCTTGGACACGGATTTGTGGCACTGATATGTGGCACTGGTGGACACTAATTTGCGGCACTGATTTGTGGCACTTATATGTGGCACTGGTGGACACTAATTTGCGGCACTGATTTGTGGCACTTATATGTGGCACTGGTGGACACTAATTTGCGGCACTGATTTGTGGCATTCTTGGACACTGATTTGTGGCACTTATATGTGGCATTGGTGGACACTGATATGTGGCACTGGTGGACACTAATTTGCGGCACTGATTTGTGGCATTCTTGGACACGGATTTGTGGCACTGATATGTGGCACTGGTGGACACTAATTTGCGGCACTGATTTGTGGCATTCTTGGACACTGATTTGTGGCACTTATATGTGGCATTGGTGGACACTGATTTGCGGCACTGATTTGTGGCACTGGTGGACACTGATTTGCGGCACTGATTTGTGGCATTCTTGGACACTGACTTGTGGCACTGATATGTGGCACTGGTGGACACTGATATGCAATGCAACACATATCTCCCCCCACATACATGCTGTTGTAAATGCAGACATGAAATCAGACACAAGGCAAGACATGCAGAACACAACACTTTACCTTTGTCATGCTGCTGCTTCTTGCTCAATGTCGACCACCCTGAAATAACTTTACTAGCTATTTCCTCCCATGCCCTCTGCCTCTTATTCCTGTTCTTATAATGGATGTTTTTGGTATCATACAGACAAGGAAAAGTCCGGATAATAGCAATGAAAGATTCAGCTTCTAATAAGAAATTAGTTTCTTCCATGTTTCCTGGACAATGTGCTCACAGAGGCGTGCCAAGGGGGTGGAGAGCTGGGTGGAGAGCTGGGTGGAGAGCTGGGTGGAGATTTGTGCTGTTTGAGCTGATCAGGAGCAACAAAACGTTTGTAAAACACTTGTAAAACGCCTGTGAAACGCCAAATAACACTTTACATTGATGTCTATGGGACAAAACGCCTGTGATCTGCCCAAAAAGAAGCTCAAGTACTTTTTTGAGCGTTTGGCGTTTTCCTTAGGGCGTCAAAACGCTCAGATGTGAACAGGGGTCATTGCAATGAATGGGATTTGTCTTGTTGGGCGTTTTGAGAGCTGATTAGTGAGCAGAAAAACGCTCCAAAAACGCCCAAAAACGCCCACATGTGAACGGAGCCTTAGAGGGGGATAAGAAAACAAGGGGGAGGGGGGTAAACTGGCCTCCAACTAACAAGTGTAAAATGTATGCACAGGAGCAACAATGCAATGAACATAAGAAGTGAGTAAAGGCGGGCCAAACAGTTAACACAAGAGGGGTAGCAAAGAGAAGGGGAAGAAAAGCAGGAAGAAAAAAAGGGGTAAAAGCACAGAGAGAAAAAAGAAAAACATGAATTCTACCATACACATCCATATGCACCCTACTGGTGAGAGCCCGAGCCAGTGGAGTGGCAGGACTCCCCCTGGTCTGGGCCTTCGGCCCCAGTTGACCCAAAGCTCCCCCCTCAAGGAGAAGGGAGAGGAGAACCCCCACCACCCATTATTAATTCTTCAAGGCATTGTGCTAGGGGTGGCCTAGCCCACCGCAGCAGAGCGACTATTACCACATTAAAGAGAGAAGAAAAAAAAAGGAAAACTGCAGATAGGATCAAGTAGAGAGTATCCACGCCCGGTTCTAACTATATAAAGTTGACTATAAGTTGGTCAGTGGTGGAGGTCATTTGAACCAGCTGTTGAAAAGCAGGATCAGCCAAGGCCAGGAGGGCCAGGTCCAAGCTCGAGGACACCGGAGGCAAGCTTAAAGCATAAAGTTTCCATGCCTTTCAGATAAAGTCGAACCTGTCGCGAGTATCCCTACACGTAGCTATCCATTCCTCCGCCTCCATTATCTCATTCACCTTCCGTAGCAATTCTGGCTCTCTTGGAATGCATGTGCTTTTCCAGTGAATAGGTATGAGGCGCTTGGAAGTGCTAAGGAGATGTGGGAGAGCTCTCTGTTTATAATTAGGGATGGGCGCGGGAGGGGCACGGGGGAGGAAAAGCTCCGGTGAATCAGGAAGGTCCAATCCCAAGCCATCTAAAACATGCTTACATACCATCTCCCAGAAAGGCCTGATCAAAGGGCAGGTCCACCAAATATGGAGGAACATCCCCTCCAGCACCCATCCGAAACAGTGGGGCAGAATCTAGACAAAGTCGCAGGAACCCAGTACCATCTTGTCAACAACTTATAATTATTTTCCTGTTCTCTGGTTTCTACTGAGCTGGAGTGTGTCATACGATACAAGCGCCGAAGCTGTTCTGTGAAAAACTCGCACTGTAAGTAATGCTCCCATTCTCTAATAAAATAGGGTTTAGGAGTATGTTTAGCTGCATCTAGCAATTTATACAAGACCAAAATTGCATGTGGCTGTGAGTCACGTGCTGCCCAGAGCCACTCAAAGTCAGTGAGTTTGGGTCCGACCAGGGCTTCACGCCAGATGGAGGCTATAAAATTTGCCAGCTGGCAATATCTCCAAAAATCAAAGGGGGAAAACGCCATACCTTTCCCTCAGCATGGCCAAGGGGAGAATGATCCCTCCAGTCAAAAAACATGCCAGGCTGACGATACCATCTATTGCCCAGGTTTTAAGAGAGGACTGCCGTTCACCTGGGCTAAACCATGGCAAACCCCCTACTGGAGCCAACGGGATCACTGACTTAATGGCTTGTCTGTCGGAAGCCTGATGCTAAAGGATAGAGTGTTGTCAGAATCTGTGATTTCCATGCTGCTGCTGGGTAGTAACTCTACTTCTAGGAAGATTTACCATCGCGTTTGAGGAGTTTACTTTGCAGGTGTGAATCTCTTGGGTTCTTTTCGGTGACTCAGAGTTTGACTTTCCTCCAACAAGGTGTTGAGCAGCGTCTGGCCTCCAGTACCATCGAGGGCCAGGTTCGGCCTTGGCAGTTTTCTTTTAACATCCTTTGTCTACACATTCTTTGGTTCGCACCTTTGTTCAGGGTGTTCGCCACTTGGCTCCCCCAGTGCGGTCTCCATTGCCCTCTTGGGATCTTGGCTTGGTGCTGAAAAATATTTGTGAGATTCCTCTGCTTACATTGTCCCAGAAGGTAGCCTTCTTGGTGGCCTTTTCTTCTGCATGTCGGGTGTCGGAGGTGGCAACTTTGTCTTGTCGTTCACCTTACTTGGTGCTCACAGAGATAAAGTGGTGCTTCGTCCTTGTCAGTCGTTCTTTCCTAATGTTGTTTCTGGTTTCCATCTGAATGAAGACATGGTGTTGACTTCCCTGTGTCCCAGTTTTTCCTGGTTGAGCTCCGTGTTACCTGGTTGGCTAGGTTTAGCCTTTGGGAATTTATTTCTGCTGTGTTTTTTCCCGTTTCCTCATGTTTTGACACTGCAATGGTCAATAAGATTCTGGAGCTGTGTCCATCAATGAACGAAAGAGAAAATTGTATTTTTGTCTTACCGTAAAATCCTTTTCTCTGATGTTCATTGACAGACACTGCATCCACCCCTCTATTGAGTTGGGTTATATTTCTTCTGACACTGCTATCAACAGCATATAGCAGGAAGTGGGAGTATATTCCCTGGGACTGTGCTGAAAAACCGTGGTTATGGTTTTTCCTACTTGGTATTCTACTCCTGTAGGGGGCAGCATAACCCAATGGTCAAGAAGATTCTGGAGATTTGTCCGTCAATGAATATCAGAGAAAGGTTTTTACGGCAAGACAAAAATCCAATTTTATTTCAAGTTGAAATTATTCAGATTGGGGTGCTGCTGTTAAGTTTAAGCCAAAATAAATGTTAAATTATTTACACATCCAAAATATATGATGCCAGAATACTGTGTCGCTGCTGCTGTTTGTGAAAATTATACTGTTCCGTAAAACACTACATACAGTTTAAAGGCATCTCCCAAGCAGGTGATTGCAAACATTGGTGTTCTTACTATGTCTTCCTCAAACTGGCAAAAGCCTTTCCACTAAAATGTAGTGCTCAGTGCCCTGACCCTTTTTGACAATAGCCTGCCTATTATTCCTGAAAATAGGCAGAATGTGGTATCAAAATTCACCACCTATAGACTTCATTGGGATTTTGCAGATATCAAACAAGATTTGACCAACCTTCCATGGATCAAAGCTGGGGAGATCCACTAATCTCTAGTCCCTAGCTGACATAGCAACAAAATTAGGGGCTAAGGTAGCAACCTAGTTTTCTGAAATGGGTAGTAAATGTGAAACTATAACAAAAATAAATGTTTCCCCTGAAAAGCAATGTTTTAATGTTCTAGTATGCATCGCACACTAGTACATTATGTGAAAATCTCTTCAGAACAAAGCCCTCCAGTGGCACGCTGTCACTGCTGACAGGGCTTCCATCTTCACCCAGTCTTCCTTCTGGGTTTGCAGGCCTTTTAATGAATGAGCTGTGATGACGTCACTTCCACATATGCGCACAGGAGTCACTGTTTACCATACAGGACTCACAGGATGGCATGGGTCGGCTGTTCTTTCAGAGAGCATGTGCCGGTGATGTCACCGGTGGGTACAGAAGTAAATATCTCCTTAACATTGCACGTTTAGGAGACATTCACAGTATCTACAGGTAAGCCTTAATATAGGCTTACCTGTAGGTAAAACATCCAATATGCGGCCTTTACTACCACCCCGTCGCAGTTGTTAGATCATGGGTTCTACACGTATATGTAACTGTAAAATTGTTCTTGATCTTATAATGTATCCTAGCTACCCTATCAAAATAGAGAAGAACCTGCCATTATAGATTTGAAAAATGTTATAGCATATGCCCCAAATCTCATCAAACATGTAAACAATTTTAAAATACTTCACACTAGGATTGTCATCTTAAAATAGTTTTTCAGAGGCAGCTTTTTTCGAAGCCTAGAAGAGATATGTTATGGGAGTCCATGAGTACTTACCCAATCCATACAGGGATCAAAACTCTTAACTGAAGCTTGTCATTAATGTACGGAACAAACTCAATGAAAGCTCGACCTGTCTTTGTCCATAAATCAGCTTGTAACTCAGAAGAAACCCATTAGCCAGGCATCAGCTTATAAACAGACTGCACACTTTGAAAAGCACCAGGAAGATTTGGAATCACTGTCTGAAGCCTTTCTTTTCACAAAGAAGCCATTATACAGCACAGTGTAACCTTAACTCATGCTTAAATGGTTTAAGTCACATAAACATACCTGTACCAAGGCAGAGTGGATAGTAATGACCAATGAGGTATACCCCACTGCGTCTTTGTCTGAATTACAAGGACACAAAGCAGATACTGAAGGCTTTTAATGGCCTCTTAATATGGCCCAGTGGCATCACACTTCTTTCAAATTAGCACTTAACCTTGACAATTCATATGTGATACGTAAAATAGTAGAACTGTCTGTACTGTTAATTAAACTCATAGCTGGGTATATCCTTGCATACCTGCTTCTGACAAGGGGATTGAGCTATAACTGAATTATCTTTTGCAAATTCATCTTCATTCAGAACAGATTTACTATAATAAAAGCTTGTGATAAGTATTGTGACAGTATTTATCAGATAAATGACAGTTACATTATATTGGTACAGAATTACTGTTAACAAAATACTATGGATAGAGAAAAAATAGAAGGAATAATTTAAGTATATTACGTTAAGCTGTATTGTTCTCTGTATATCTGTTTCATTTGGGAATATATCAAATATTACTTTACATTACTTTTAAATTTAAATTTTAAATGCTTGGTGGAGCTTAGAATTCATTGAATATGTTTTAATAAAATAACTATCAAGTGTTTGACCTGTTTATTAACCACTTTACCACTAGAGGATTTTGCTGTCTTACATCTGGGCCACTTTTTACGATTCGGCGCTGTGCAACTTTAACTGACAATTGCGCGGCCGTGCGACGCCATACCCAAATGAAATTTATGTCCTTTTTTTTCCCACAAACAGAGCTTTCTTTTGGTGGTATTTGATCACCTGTGCGATTTTTACTTTTTGCGCTATAAACAAAAAAAGAGCGTAAATTTTGAAAAAACAACAATATTATTCACATTTTTGTATATGAAATTCCCCCCAAAAAAATGTAAAAATCAAAATTTTTTTAATTTTTGCCCAATTTGTTTTCTGCTACCTATGTTTGGTAAAAAATTCACAATAAGGGTATTTTGATTGGTTTGCGCAAAAGTTATTGCGTTTACTAACAAAGGGAAAGATTTCTGTCATTTTTGGTGGTTTTTTTTAATGCGTAATGGCGGCGATCTGCGATTTTTTTTTTGCGGGACCGCGACATGGCGGCGGACAGATCGGACCCTTGACTGACATTTTTGACACTTTTGGGGGTACCAGTGACATTACTGCAGTAATCAGTGCTATATATATGCACCACTGTTACTGTAAAAATGACACTGGCAGGGAAGGGGTTAATTTTATTGGAGAGGGAGGGGTTAATGTATGCCTGGTGCTTACTGACGTGTGTGGGGGGAGGTGACTATGTGACACAAGGACAGATCCAGGGTTCAGCTATGCTGAACCCTGCAATCTGACCCTGCCTGTCACTTGGGAGATCCGCCCGCTTGTGTTAACACAAGCAGGCGGATCTCCACACTAGATCCCCGGCGATCGGGGAAGAGCAGCGGCGATCGCCGCTGCTCCTCCTCTGGCCTGACTCTTGCTGTGACTGAATAGAGCAGGAGCGAGCCTCCGGCGGCGCGTGCGCCACCGAGAAAGAGGAGTGTCTGACGACATAGTACTACGTCGTCAGACGATAACGAGCCACTTTGCCGCAGTACTATTACCGTACGCAGACGGCAAGTGGTTAAAGGCTAACTCCACCAACATCTGAAAATTCTGTACTGTTTGGGAATTGATCCATTGGACTGTTGAACACGGAGTGCATATATATATATATATATATATATATATATATATATATATATATACAGTATCTAACAAAAGTGAGTACACACCTCACATTTTTGTAAATATTTTATTATATCTTTTCATGTGACAACACTGAAGAAATGACACTTTGCTACAATGTAAAGTAGTGAGCGTACAGCTTGTATAACAGTGTAAAATTGCTGTCCCCTCAAAATAACTCTACACACAGCCATTGATGTCTAAGCCGCTGGCAACAAAAGTGAGTACACCCCTAAGTGAAAATATCCAAATTGGGCCCAAATAGCCATTTTCCTGTAACGCTCCTGCGTTTTTGTAGTAGGCTGGATTTGCAGCTGCAGAATCTCCACTCAGTAGTCATGTAGAGATGTGTTGAATAACCAAATCCAACTCTCCAGACTCATCACTTTGGGCTTGTCAGCTTCAGCATACAGATATACACACTCAATAAGATGTTCCTGGAGTGATAGGATGTATATGATAGTATGAAGATGATGTGCTGAAGGGACAGGTGTGAACAGTGATAGAGATGGTAAGCACTTGATAGAAATGTTCAGGAGAGTATTAGATGGTATTAGGTAGAATGCAGATAGGTTAGTAATCGAGTATGGTAACAGGTGGTAAGGACAGCAGATGACAAATACAGGATAGACTAACCCAGTGCAAGGATAGATGGTAGTAGACTCAAGAGCTAGCAATCTATGTAACAGTGCAGATGATAGAATTAGTATGCATAGATAGTAACAGTCCTTAATGTGCAGAGGTAGATAGTGTAAGTAAGGTTATGGAGGATTCCCCTGTGGGGTACTTATCACTAGTAAGGTTAGTAGTAGAAGGGTCCAGTAGTGAGGGAGTGATCCAGTAGCGAGATACAGGGATCAGTAGCGAGGTTCCGGTCTGTTTCCAAGTAAAAGAGAATAGCTGGAGGTTCTGGTAGCAAGACAAGCTTGTAAGCATGTGGACACACAGGCAGGTTGAACGAACAACGTGAGAGAGAACGCCGGCGGTTGAAATAGCCGCTCTGCCCCCCCCTTAAGGCCGGCTCCGGAAGGCCTATAGCACTGGTTTCTCCGGGTATTTCGAGTGAAACCTTCGTATAAGCCTAGGTGCGTGAACATCAGTGGTATCCAACCAGGTGTCGTCTTGGGGTCCATAGTTCTTCCATCTTATGAGATACTGGAGTCTTTCTCTGTGGATACGAGAATCCAAAATCTCCTTAATCTCATATTCTTCTCCGCCTTCAACTTGTACTGGAGGTGGAGGCAAGATGGTAGGCCTTATTCCTTGATTAGGAACATGGGGTTTCAGTAGCGACACATGGAAGATGGGATGGATCTTGAGATCTGCTGGTAAGGTGAGCTGTACTGCAGCTTTTCCAATAAGTTTCTTAATTGGGAAGGGTCCCAGAAATAAAGGTCCAAGCTTTTTGCTAGGGATCTTTAATCTTAAATTTCTTGTCGATAGCCAAACGAGGTCCCCAATAGCATACTGAGGAGAAGGTCTTCTACGTAGGTCGTAGTACCTTTTTTGTTGGCTGTGGGCATGTGAGATAGTGGTATTAAGTAAACCCAGAGAGTCCTTTATTTGGGTAAGATAGTCTGAGGCTACTGGGTTACTTGATGGTAGGATGCGTGGTGGAAGAAGTGTGGGATGAAACCCATAGTTCAAGTAGAACGGACTTTGCTTAGTAGTACTGTGGGTTGCGTTGTTATAAGCAAATTCCGCCAGAGGGAGAAGGTCCACCCAATCATCCTGTAGGTATGATGTGTAGCAACGCAGATATTGTTCTATACACTGGTTGACTCTTTCAGTCTGTCCGTTGGTCTGAGGGTGGTAGGGAGAAGTGAGCTTTCGCTCAATCCGTAATATTTGACAAAGAGCTTGCCAAAATTTGGAGATGAACTATGAACCACGGTCGGATAAAAGAGTCTTTGGAATTCCGTGTAACTTGAACACATGTTTCATCAGTAGTTCCGCTGTTTGTTTAGATGAAGGTAGTCTACGGATAGCGATGAAATGTGCCATCTTTGTCAGGTGGTCCACTGACACTAGAATGGTATTAAATCCTTTAGAAGGTGGTAGTTCTACTATAAAGTCTAAGGACACAACTTCCCATGGAACCTGGGGTATTGGTAGACTGCAGAGTAGACCAGATGGTTTTGTAGTGTCAATTTTGGACCTTGCACAGATGTCACATGAGGATACAAATTTTTGTACAGACGTCTTCATATCAGGCCACCAAAACTGCCTAGTAAGCAAATTAAGGGTTTTCGTCATACCCATATGTCCTGCCATGGGCACATCATGTGATAACTCTAAGATCTTGGTGCGCATAGTAGGGGGTATGTAGAGTTTGTCGTTGTAGTAGAGGAAGCCTTCTGCATCAGTACTTAGTTGTGGTGGAGGTGAATCCAATCCTATACTGTGCAAAATCTCTTCCTTCAGGGAACGAACAACCCCAATAATACATTCATAGGGTATTATAGGAATAGAAGGGATTTCAGCGCAGTTATCTTCGGTTAATCGTGATAGCGCATCCGCTTTTTTATTTTTGTCTGCAGGTGTGTAGGTCACTAAGAAGTTGAATCTTAGGAAGAATAATGACCATCGTACCTGCCGGTGGGAGAGAGTTTTGTTAGTCTGGAGGTATTGAAGGTTTTTATGATCTGTATATATGAGTATTGGTAACCGGGTACCCTCAAGTAGATGTCGCCAATTCTCCAGTGCCAGTTTTATGGCAAGCAACTCCTTTTCACCCACTGGGTAATTCACCTCTGGGCTGCTTAATGATTTTGAAAAGAAAGCAACTGGGTGGAGTGGTGAAGTATTTGTTGGTCGTTGGGAGAGAACTGCTCCTACTGCCATATTTGACGCATCTACCTCCAGAATATATTGGAGGGATGGGTCTGGATGGCGTAGTATGGGAGCAGAAGTAAAGCTTGATTTTAACAAGCAGAAAGCTCGATTTGCTTCTTCTGACCATTTGAATGGTTTCTTTATACTTGTCAGTTGTGTGAGAGGTCTCACAATGGCAGAAAAGTTCTTGATGAACTTCCTATAGAAGTTTGAAAATCCAAGGAATCGCTGTAATGCCTTACGAGTTGTTGGTATAGGCCAGTCCAGAATACAGGATATCTTGCTCATATCCATCTTAATTCCGGTTTTGGATGTGATGTATCCTAGGAATAATATTTCTTCTTTATGAAATAGGCATTTTTTTAATTTCACGTATAGATTGTGTGCGAGTAATCTGGATAACACAAGTCTTACATGTTTTATATGTTCAGAGAGAGATCGAGAATAGATAAGTATATCGTCCAGATATACTACAACACAGACATCAAGTAAGTCTCTAAAGATGTCGTTTATGAACCTTTGGAAAGCTGCGGGAGCATTACACAACCCGAATGGCATCACAAGATATTCGAATAATCCGTATCTGGTTCTGAATGCTGTTTTCCACTCATCTCCGTCACGGATTCGGATTAGGTTGTATACCCCTTTCAGGTCTAATTTAGAGAAGTAAGTAGCCCCACGCACTTGTTCAATGAATTCAGGGATGAGCGGTAAGGGATAGCGATCCTTTATTGTAATCGTATTTAATTGCCTATAATCGATAATAGGCCTAAGACTTGAATCCTTATTGCGGACAAAGAAAAGTCCTGCAGCTGTGGAAGAAGTAGAGGGTCTGAAGAACCCTTTTGTCAAATTCTCATCCAAGTATTCCTTGAGATGAGAAAGTTCATCCTGTGAAAGAGGATAAACATGACGGAAAGGCAATTTGCTGTTAGGGAGTAGATCGATAGTGCAATCATAATCCCTATGGGGAGGCAACATTTGAGCATTTTTTTCAAGGAATACTTCGGACAGATCCTGATAGCATAGTGGTGCAATCTCATCTGACACCACAGACAGGATCTTTCCATAAGATGGGAGGTTACACGTAATCTCAAAATAGTGAGAAGGGAAAGACAAAGTCCGTCTTTTCCAATCTATGATTGGTTGATGTGTGTGTAACCAGGGGAGTCCCAAAATAATAGAAAAATGGGGTGAAGATAGTATATCAAAAGTGGTGGTCTCCATATGAGACTCGTTAGTAGTGACGAGGAGTGCTTGTGTCTGGTTGGTGATTGGACCAGAAGATAGTGGAATACCGTTAATGAAACTAACAGAAACAGGTTTAGGTTTTGAAATAATAGGTATTTTATTTAAGGTAACAAAACATGTATCAATATAGTTTCCACAAGATCCGGTGTCGATCATAGCCTTGGTGGTAATCCTAGTCTGGTCCCACTGTAATGTCAAATGAACAAAAAGATAGGGGTTAGAAAAGGAAGTCGTTAATTCTCCTAGCAAGACATGTGAACACTCACCCTCTTTTTTGCGGACAAGGGGACAGACGCTTATCAAATGATCCGGGGATGCGCAGTACATGCAGAGGTTTCTGGATCTTCTTCTGGCTCGTTCAGTAGTTGATAAAGGTGGGCGTATGGTTCCTACCTCCATGGGAGTAGGGTCAACGGCCGAAATCCGAGAAGGACTAGACAATGGCATTCCCATTTTCTCAGCCTTTCTTTCACGCAGTCGCCTGTCGATGTTGATGCTGAGTTGTATTAAGGCATCCAAGGTGCCAGGTAAATCCGCTCGGGCGAGCTCGTCTTTAACAGCTTCTGACAACCCGAGTCTGAATTGAGTTCGCAGAGATGTATCATTCCACCCTGAATCAAGGGTCCATCTTTTGAACTCAGCTACAAAGTCTTCTACAGGTCTCCTTCCTTGTTTTAAAGCCCTCAATTGAATATCAGCAGTACTCTGCCTGTTGGGGTCATCATATAAACTAGCGAGTTCCGCTAGGAATAAAGAATAGGAGTTGAGAAGCTGATCATTTTTCTCAAAGAGAGAGTCTGCCCAGGCCCGTGGGTCACCCGTTAAGTATGAGATAACGGTACAGACTTTAATTTGATCAGTAGGGTATGTACGAGGTTTTAACAAAAAAAGCAACTGACATGCGTTTTTGAATTCACAAAATTTTTTCCGATCACCTGTAAACACTAGAGGAGGATTTATTTTAGGTTCAGGGGGTTGAGCAGCAGTGAGCCGTGAAAGACGGGTTACCTGCTGTATCAGAGTCTGATTTTCTTCTTTTACTTCAGTAAGAGCAAGCATTAATGCATTTACTTGTTGTGTTAATTGTGTCACTTGAGTGGGTAATTCTGCTGAATCCATTTTTTAGGTTCGTTCAATCTGTAACGCTCCTGCGTTTTTGTAGTAGGCTGGATTTGCAGCTGCAGAATCTCCACTCAGTAGTCATGTAGAGATGTGTTGAATAACCAAATCCAACTCTCCAGACTCATCACTGTGGGCCTGTCAGCTTCAGCATACAGATATACACACTCAATAAGATGTTCCTGGAGTGATAGGATGTATATGATAGTATAAAGATGATGTGCTGAAGGGACAGGTGTGAACAGTGACAGTAATGGTAAGCACTTGATAGAAATGTTCAGGAAAGTATTAGATGGTATTAGGTAGAATGCAGATAGGTTAGTAATCGAGTATGGTAACAGGTGGTAAGGACAGCAGATGACAAATACAGGATAGACTAACCCAGTGCAAGGATAGATGGTAGTAGACTCAAGAGCTAGCAATCTATGTAACAGTGCAGATGATAGAATTAGTATGCATAGATAGTAACAGTCCTTAATGTGCAGAGGTAGATAGTGTAAGTAAGGTTATGGAGGATTCCCCTGTGGGGTACTTATCACTAGTAAGGTTAGTAGTAGAAGGGTCCAGTAGTGAGGGAGTGATCCAGTAGCGAGATACAGGGATCAGTAGCGAGGTTCCGGTCTGTTTCCAAGTAAAAGAGAATAGCTGGAGGTTCCGGTAGCAAGACAAGCTTGTAAGCATGTGGACACACAGGCAGGTTGAACGAACAACGTGAGAGAGAACGCCGGCGGTTGAAATAGCCGCTCTGCGGCGCTCTGCGATGACGTCATCCGTCTTAAAGGTGTATGCGTACCACCTAATTAGAAAGGTGGGACGCATATCAAAAGAAAATAGAAAATAAGGGTACCAGAGGTACCAGAATCTTACATTTCCCTCCCTGGTGCCATGGGACTCTTTAGTGTTACAAGGTCTCAGGTGTGAATGGGGAGCAGCTGGGTTAAATTTGGTATTATTGCTCTCACTCTCTCATACTGGTAACTGGAAGTTCAACTTGGCACCTCATGGCAAAGAAGTTTCTGAGGATCTGAAAAAAAGAATTGTTGCTCTACATAAAGATGGCCTTGGCTATAAAAAGATTGCCAAGACCTTGAAACTGAGCTGCAGCATGGTGACCAAGACCATACAGTGGTTTAACAGGACAGGTTCCACTCAGAACAGGCCTCGCCATAGTTGACTAAAGAAGTTGAGTGCACGTGCTCAGCGTCATATACAGTGGTTGTCTTTGGGAAATAGACATATGAGTGTTGCCAGCATTGCTGCAGAGGTTGAAGGGTTGGGGGTCAGCCTGACAGTGCTCAGACAATACGCCGCACACTGCATTAAATTTGTCTGCATGGCTGTCATCCCAGAAACAAGCCTCTTCTATTGATGATGACAAGCAGACTAAGGACATGGATTACTGGAACCATGTCCTGTGGTCTGATGAGACCAAGATAAACTTATTTGGTTCAGATGGTGTCTAGTGTGTGTGGCAGCAACCAAGTAGGAGTACAAAGACAAGTGTGTCTTGCCTACAGTTAAGCATGGTGGTCGGAGTGTCATGGTCTGGGGCTTCATGAGTGCTGCCGGCACTGGGGAGCTACAGTTCATTGAGGGAACCATGAATGCCAACATGTACTGTGACATACTGAAGCAGAGCATGATCCCCTCTCTCCTATTCCAACATGATAATTAACCCAAACACACCTCTAAGCGGACCACTGCCTTACTAAGGATGGAGGAGCGTTGCCGTAGGAGAAGGTGTCTACCTGGAGAGAACGCATCCCGACCCTGGGGGTCACAAAGCTCTAATGGTCCTAGTGTTGTAAGGCACATAGGGCCCACGCGATCTGGTGAGTGTGAAATCGTTCTATCTTGTCACGGTGGAGCACAAGGAGTGACACCAGGGATAGAGTGGAAAACCTATCACAGCAGCACCTAGCACTATTCACTGTGCACTTTATTTATTTATCTACTTTGAACTTTCACTATCAAGAAGTCACATCATTTTAAACATGAACTTTTTTTTGCATATGAACTTCTGCACATTTTTATGAGAGTATTTTATACCTCCTGCACTATATATATATGAACTTGCAAATTTTATTTTATTTATTTAATAATGTATTCATTTATCTTTATATGTATATGTGAAGTGTACCTATTTATTTCATCACTTTTAGCAGATCACGGGGTTATATATGCACTTTAATAAGTTTGAATCTAACAGTGTTAGAATTATTTCTTTTATTACTATTTATTTAAGCAAGCGCTATAGGTAATCATATATAAATTGATTACTTCAGAATTATGGGTACTCACTGTTGTAAATGCCCCCCCTAAAGTATAATATAGCTACTTTCTCTTGAAGGTTTGATGGGGAAGATATGCCAAGGTAATTAATGTCAAAAGGGTGAGTTGTGTGTTGTAAATGTGTAGGCTTACATTTGCACCTCAGGCTGACTAAGCTCTTTCAAAATATGCTTAATTTATAAAATATTTTACAACTTTCTTTGATCCAGTTGTCAGGGTAGGTTTAAAGTAGGGAAATATTATCTTCCCTGTATGCATTGCATCTTTCCTGAGCTTGCTGTCACCTAAGCTGTGGAGTGTGAGCCACGATACAACTTTCAGTTTAAGGAGAATCTAGCAGCTCTTTTAGCGTACCTTTACAGGGAAGACTTGTGTGTAAAGGCCTATCTTGGCAACCAGTAAAATGAGAAAGCATGATGCAGAACTTATATGAGTGACATAGACTTTCTGACTTTAGACGGAAAGAGTCTAGCCTTACCATGACTGGAGTGGAGTTTACGGAATGGGCAGTCTTCTCCAGAGCTGCTGATAGTTGAGATGGGTTGACTGCTTCTAGCTCCCAGGTTGCTAACCCAGTTATTACTACCAGCCAAGGCAAGGTAAATGAGAGGCTCTGGCGGTGTGCTGACCACTGGAATGATGAGCGGTGGATAAATACTGCACACAGGCCACGGGGGACTGAGTAGAGTGCAGAGTACAGGGGTCTGAGGGGACTAGAGGTTGTTCAGCACACAGGATTTCCAAGAATGGGTTGTTTTTTAGCACACAATATTTCCAAGAATAATGACTCATCGTACAGGATTTCTAGGTAAAGGTGAGCAGAGGAACTACCAGGGCTGGGGTCCTGCCCAGCATGCAGGATTTCTTGGAACAGATGAGTGTAAGCCTAGTGGAACTTGCAAGGGCAGGGTACTGCTCATTGTGTGTGATTTCTGGGGACAGGTGAGCAGAGTTCTCAGTTAAACTTTCAGGGACAAGCAGTCACAAAGTACAGGACCCACGGTTCTTGGGCAAGGATGACTAATCTGGATTGATCTGCTGAGCTTAAACATAGTTACTGATAGCCAGACTGCAGTGCCCAAGGCTGCCAGACCAGTGTAAGATTCAGATGAGAACAACAATCAGTCAATGGGACAATGGATAATATCAGAGCAACATCAGAAAGTCAAAATAACTCTCAGTGTTTAAGGGACATTTGATTTAGAAATAATTGGATAATATTGCCTCCTACAGGATGATTTGGCAAGCAAAAAAACAGGGACTAGCCTGGTATAAATCCTCCCATTCTCAATGTGTCTTGTTGTTTGCTAATGTCCTAGGAGAATGGATGTCTTTTTTCTACCTAGAAAAGTATGCGCTGCTTGAGCTAGTCTCTGTGCAGCTAACTGTATTATCGCATGGACCTCGCTGGGCTGGACAGTTGTGGGGCCTCTCTGGATTTTGACCTTTGGGCCTTACTAATACTGAGGAATTAGGAGCAGGGTCATTAAGTGGAATGTTACCATTCTGCATGAGGTTTCATCTCAGTTGATACTTGCTACCTTCTACAATGACTTGGTCACCTCGGAGCTTAGAACGGTTACCTGCTTCCAGCAGCTGGGTAAAGAGTGCTCAGAGTTTTACCCTTTCTTAGGCTGCATTCACAACTTTGCATCCTACGAATGTACGCAAAAGTGTACATTTTTGCATGTGTTAATGGATGAGTGAAAAATGGGAGTACAACAAGAGAGAAAGGAGAGTCCTGGGAACCACCAGTACAGCCGGAACCAGCGAAGACTCCCCGGATCCCCGCTGCTCGTCCGCCCACTGGAGTGGATGAACCCCTTACATGCCGGTTTATCATGCCCATCTTGTGAGTTTGCATTTGTCTGTTGTTATTAAACACATCTTTTATACTGCACTTAGATGGCGCTGCTCTCTTTTCTCTCTTGTTGTACATTTCCACTGACTTCTTTCTAGCTCTCATCAGAGCCTGCAGCCTTCTACAGCCAGTATCTCTCCATTGACCAGCAATCAGCCCATGCTTGAACTTTTATGGACATTTCAACCAGAACTTACTTCTGCGTATGCCCTCCTCTTCTCAGCCTATAGAACGCTTATGTTTTTGTGGTTTGTGCTGAAAAATGGAAGCCACGCTTAAAGTGCCATATATTCCTAATGACACTCTAAATGCAGCAAGTAGACATTCATTTTCATGCGTGTCAAAATTTACAGTTAAAACAAGCTAGGTTCACAAGATGCTAGGTGTGAACCTAGCATTAGAGCTAAATTGTCCCTGCTGGAGATGCAACATGTTGGGTCCCAAACACAAGAGAAGCAGTGGCACTGTATCGGCTCCCTCTGGCGCATTATCCACTAACTTTTCAGGAATGACCTGCAGTGTTCCCTCTGGGAGGGCCTGCCACCAACAGCCTGGAACAATGTCCCTTACTTCGGTTCCTACATTCCACTGAGTTTTCCTTTGGGTCTCTCCTTGGTTCTAAGCTAGGAGGAATTTGCTACCAATACCCAAGGTTTTCTGGAGCAAATTTTAAATGTGTTTGCTGACTCTGACCACAGAGGCCATAAATATACCTCAACATCTTCCCATTCAGAATCATTATGTGATCTGCATACAGCCATAGTGGCTTTTGAGGCGTTGGCTGTGGAGAATCTTTTGAATGCAGAATCTGTTGTCACTGATGAGTCGCAGCAGTAGCCATAAGACAATTGTTGCTCTTATTGATGCTGTGCATAGTAAATTAAAGATGAAGGAGTAGCCTGTAGCTTTTCCCATGCACAATACTATCAGATGTCTTGTATGCTAAATGGGAAACTGATAAACTGTTTACATCTTCCAAACATTTTGCAGTCTATTACCTGTTTGAGTAGACCTTTATTAGGAAATGATCAGGCAGTGTCCCATCTTAATAAAAGACTGACCTTTCTTGTAGAGGATGCACTAATATTTAGGGATCCCATAGATAAGCGTTTGGAAACACTCTCCACAACCTTGTATTCTCTATCAGGCACTGCATTGCAGCCTGCTATGACCATGATTGTTGACTGTGACCAAACATAAGGGGAATGGACAAAACTCATGCCAGGGGATCCATCTTTTCTCAACACTAAAGTTATATTTGTGGAGCGATTAGAGTTTATGCCAACAGCCATGTACTACTGTATAAATGGATTAGTGGCTGTCTCCCGTCTTACTTCCCGAGTAAGTCTCTTATTAGTAAATATGTGGAGAACTCTTTGTTATAAATTAAAAAAACTAAGGAGAGACTTAATGGTCCACTTGGTCTTTTTTCTGCAATCACTTTTCTATGTATCTGTGTTTTTGTGTTAAAAGGTTGGGTTGCAGAACAGGCATCTTTGAGCTGCAACCTGTCCTTGAGCTACTTTGGACATTGTCATCATGGAAGGTACTGGGAGTAAAAATACCCATTTACCCCAGCGGAAGAAGCCTGATCCTCAAACTGGGAAGAATCACTTCCCCTCTGTGGCCAAGGGATTTCCTATTCGCAACTCCTGAGTATCAACCTCTAAGGCAGAACCCAAACCCATTAGCACAGTTTCTCTGCAAACCCTGGGCCCCTAAATTCCCCAAATCTGCAGACAATGCTGTTTTGGCATGAAGGACATCCCCATTTAACAAAGTGGGAGGATGTCTCTTAAGTCTGGTACGCATGGATCGAAATTTGGCCAGTTTAGCAAAAACTGTACATATTTCAATTTCTGTGTGGGTCTCCCTGTTTGACCGAAGCCAAATGTTAGACTGGCTTCTTTCGAATGGTCCTACTGGAAAACCTTATTTGATCAGTGGTCTGAGGCCAATGGGAAATTGCACAGTGAATGGCATCTCGCTTGTGTGGATGCAGGAATCTATAATAGAGTGAACCTAGCTTTAGCCTTTACAGATACTTAGATAGACAGCATCCTAGATGCCTGTGCACAGGGGATGGTTTCAGTGGGCTACAATCTAAAGTTCTGCTCCTAACTCTCTCATTGCATTATGTCTTTCAACCTTCCAGTTTCACAGCTAAGTAGCAGACCTTCATGGGTCTGTTGGAGAAAGGCTTATCTATCACCCTTGATCCTGTGACAAGAAAGGTTTCAGGGATTTTATTGCAATCTACTATGCCAAAACCAAATGAGGATATCTGCCCCATCTTTAATCTGAAAGGACCTGAATGTTTTTTATTCAGCCCCAAAAATTTGTAATGTAATCCAACAGATCTGTCTTAGCCTCCCCCTATCAGGGAGATTTACTGATCTTTGTAGACATTAAGAACTTGCATGTCCCAATTTTTCCAGTACATCAGAGATTTCTTCCAGTTTATGGCTTTGCCATTCAGCCTGTCTTCTAGACCATGTGTATTTACCAAGGTTCTAACCCCTATGCTTGCCTTATTACACTCACAGATAATCATCATTGTGGGATATATAGATGACCTCTTGTTGAGGGAGCAGTCAGCACAAATTCTAACCGACAATGTGGCGCAGACAGTTAGATCCTAAAAAAGGGATTGGTTTGATTCTGGCTGTGTCACCTAAAATACTGGGCAGCTCTCTGTCTGATCTCTTAGGACAATCTTGCCTTGTCTTATGTTTCTGGTAAACTTACATTCTTTGCTCCTTTCATGAACTTCCTAATTTAATCCATGTCTCTGAACGTACTGTTTGCCAGATTATTGTGCTCTCTCCAGCCAATATCTCCCTCCTTTATGTACCTGCAGCTGTTCTTATCTCCACTACCATTCGTTATCGACCTTTGGCTTGTTTCTCAACTACGCTTCTGCCTGATCCCAACCTGTAACCACTTTGGCTTTTTTACTGACTATGCTTCCACTTGATCCCTACCTGCTATATATGCTATTGGGCCCTGCCTTGTTCACCTCCTGGTTGGGTGATCCTGAAGATTGCCACCTGACACTAACACCTCGGGTAAGCCCTCTTCATCCGCCCAGGTGACCTGCTTATGTACTCATCCTGCTGGTTGGTGGGTGCCTTTCTACTGCTTTTGCTACTGGTCTCCGAGCCTGACCCCTGTCCATGACAGTGTTTTTCTTCCACAAGAAAAATGTCTAACTTTCTACTCCCAGACTCTGACTCTTCCATCTAGGAGACAGCACACTCTTTTTTTCTGAATGTGAGTCCTGAGGCTGATGGTAGCGTCTTTCATCCTATTTGACCAGTTTAGCTCTAGCCTCGTACAACTAGACATCCTGTCGTTACATGACATTTCTCTGGCCTGGTGGCTTAGGAATTCTGCTCTGAGGTTGGGAAAGCTTTCTCTCCAAACTCTTGGTCGAATATCACAATTAAAGTCAGCCTGTCCAGTACTTCCTGGCTTCCAGGTTAAAAAACAAACCTTCTCTGGGTACCAATATATGCTCTGATGGCTTTGTGTAATCAGTATACCTGGATCTAGGCCTTTCCTCCACTGCAGCTCCTTCCTCGTTTGATTCAGAGGATCAAGATAAAAATGCATTCCAATGATACTTGTAGCCCTAGACAGGTCCATTATCATGTGTTCCTCCAGATCAATTGGATCTTTCACTATTGCAAGGACAAGTTTACCTCCCTGCTTCAGTCTCTGGACTTAATGGCATGGTTGTTGAAGTCCAGGGCTAAAGGGACAGGGGCTTCTCTGACTATAAGATCCCCACGATGTTAAAAGCAATATTTATATAAAACAGTAAAAATGGTATAGTTCCCTTTTAAATGCAAAATGTTCACATTTGATGGAGTATACCTTTGAAGCCTACTGATTTTTATCATGTACTGGGACCACTTGCTGTAACAATGACAATTACTTCAGAATTAATGTCAGCTGCTTTTGGCCTTGAACAATTTCTTTCGCTGCTGCTTGTATGTTAAACCGGTCAAGGAAACAAAGTTGTGTAGCCTGCTGTGTTTTGTGATTGCCAACTGGCAAGCCCTCTTTATATCTCCATATGACACACATTTTCATGTTTTACATCTTCAGATCGGGCCGTGCAAGGGAGTCTGTGATACTGCTGATATTTAAATATTTACCAACATTAAAAACACTAAGGGGTGTGCTGAATTTCCACAGGGATCACACATTTCCAAGTTAATATTCTTTGTATAATATTATGCAAATAGCAAGAAGTATGTTTTTTTTCCTCTCACTCTCTCTGCTTCAAGCTGTGTATCCCAAGGCATTAACTCACTAAGTTGAGACAGATCAAGTTTTAATAATAAATAGTACAGGCAAACAAGTTGGAAAGTTTATACTATGTTAATAACGCTAGAAGATAGACCACTGGCAGTTTATTAGATAAACAAATATACTGAAAAGTGGCCTTGTTTTCTCCACTTTGAATTATTGCATTTCATTTAGAGTCCCGGTAATTAGCGAGGAGCAAATTGGTTTTCAAATGAGGCAAATCTGTGAATGGCTTTTTCTTCATTACCTGAATGTATGCCTGTATATCATGTAATTCTTGAATTACAATTACCTGGATTGTGTAATCTTTACCAGATTTGTATGTAAATATTCAGGTTAACCCTAAATTAGCAACTCAGTGATTCTCATGATTAGATAATCATTAATAGTAATTAAAAGAACATTACTGACCCCCCTTAATATAAAATACAATTACACTTTTTAACCACTTTCCGCAAACCGACGTACCCGTACGTTGGCTTGCAGAAGTGCTTGTACCGAGCAGGGGCAGGCATCAACTCGGGAACCGTTTTTTAGAGCCGGCTTTCAAGAGATAACAGCCGACCACCCACCGGGAGACCTGAAAAACCAGCCGACACGTCTGCTGGCTGGTTGGAGTCCCGTACAGAGCCGGATTTGGCTTTGTTTGAGTCTCCGATGTAGTAACCCAGAAGCAACGTCACTTCTGGTTTACTCGGCTGCTAACGGTGCCGATTTTAAAAAAACTGTGAGTATTAAAAAATTCGGATTTCGGCATTTTAAATACTTTGAAGTGTAGTGGAGGGGTTCGGGGTCTTTAGACACTCGTTCCCTCCATAAAGAGTACTGACTTCCTATTACTATCACAAGGGATGTATAACCACTTCTGGCCTGGAAGATTTTCCCCCTAAAGCCCCGTACACACGTAACGATTGTCAGCCATAAATATTCGGCCGACGAACGATCGGTCGATTGTCGGCTTGTTAGTATGATGCTTCCGACAACCGACAGCGACTTTTCGGCCGAACAGAATCTGTTGTGCAGGCATTAAAATTTTTGTTGGCCAACACCAGAACGGCCGATTGTTCGCCAGTCAGTACAGAATTCGGCCGACAAACAGCCGATTAGGAAGACTGGGCATGCTCAGAAAAGAAAAAAGAAAGTTAACCATCACATGACATCACTTCTGCAGTCGGCTGTTGTTGGCCGACAAAATTCATGTGCAGTCTTTTGCAGTTTTCAGCCGACACGACAGCCCTGGACAAAAGACGGCTGATCGTTCGGTCGACATTCGGGACGTGTGTACGGGGCTTTAATGACCAGGCCATATTTTGCGATTCGGCACTGCATTACTTTAACTGACAATTACACGGAAGTGCAACGCTGTACTCAAATAAAATTGATGTTCTTTTTTTCCCACAAATAGAGCTTTCTTTTGGTGGTATTTGATCACCTCTGCAATTTTTATTTCTTGTGTTATAAACAAAAAACAAAAACAGCGACAATTCTGAAAAAAAATATATATATTTTTGACATTCTGCTATATAACATTCGCAAAAAAATGTAAAAATCTAAATTTTTTAACATCTTAGGCCAATTTGTTTTCTGCTACATATTTTTGGTAAAAATATTGCAATAAGCGTATTTTGATTGGTTTGCGCAAATGTCATTGCGTCTACTAACTACGGGAAAGATTTATGTCATTTTTATTGTTTTTTTTTTTTTTTACTAGTAATGGCGGCGATCTGCGATTTTTTGCAGGACTGCGACATTGCGATGGACAGATCAAATCCCTGACTGACATTTTTGACACTTTTGGGTGGACCAGTGACATTACAGTTACAGTTACTGTAAAAATGACACTGGCAGGGAAGGGGTTAATAGTGTGGGTGATCAAGGGGTTAAATGTGTACCTAGGGGTGTGTTTCTAACTGTGGGGGGCGTGGCTTGTGGAATGACCATAGAGACCTGTGATCCTATATAGAAGGATCACAGGGTCTCTGTGATCATTCCAGGCAGAAGAACGGTTTACAACAGCTGACCGTTCTTCTCTCTCAGCGGGGAACAATCGCGGGTGTCAGGCGACAATCGGAATCTCACCAGTGAGGACACAGACAGCAATAAAAGCATGACAAACGATCTTACCCTTACCCTAAATAAAAAATACCTTTTTTCCCCTTTTTTTTAATAGATGATCACATACCCTCGGTTCTCAGTAGCATAAGGAGCTCAGAGAGCTGGAGGAGAAGAAACAGCAGTACACACTGATCTTCCCAGTGAATGACTGGACATGGGGGGAGCATGTCAGGGCAAGTCTTATCATTGGAGGAGAGCAGGCTGAGTTCTTAGCACAGCTAGAGAACTGACAATGCTGTGTTATCAGGCCTAGTTTGGTCAGTGTTTGATAGGAAAGAAGAGGGATTGACAGGAACACCAGGGATTTCACACAAAGGAAGCAGTACAATGAAATAGTACATGGTACAGCAGACACATAACAAGAATATGAAATGTTGGGTTTACATATTTTTTTTTTTAAATAAAGCCTATGGTTTAGGTTGTGACATGTAAAGTGGGGCTTTGTTGTTTTATAACTACAACCTCCGCCTTACCCTAATGAAATCTAGGTGAAACTAGCAACAAATTCAACTTCCAAATAAAATTACCTCAAAAGCAATGATGCAGTAAGAACTATAAAAAGAAATTACACAATAAAATGATGTTTACGTACCAGATAAAATCCCACCATGGTCCAGTGTCTTACTATACTTTACTACATGAGCTCCAGAGGCTTTACGCTGAGAATATAACAGCTATACAGTACAATTGGTTGACTTGTAAGCCAGTTAAACTGTGTAGCATACACATGGATGCTCCATTGGGCAAGTAGTTATGTTTGGTTATTTCCATGCCTCTTGTTACTATGATTCAGTTGGTCATTAACCACTTCCAGACCGCCCACCGCATATATACTGCGGCAGGGCAGCCCAGCTGGGCAAAATCACGTATGGGTACGTGATTTTGTGCATGGGTTCTCGGGGGCAGAGCGCTGCTCCCGCTGTGATTAGACACATCGGGAGCAAATCAGCGGGTCCAGCGGCTACGATGGCCACCGGCCACCCGCGATCGTTCAGGAGAATGACAGAATGGCCGCCTGCCTATGTAAACAAGGCAGACGGCTGTTCTGTCACAGAGGAAGAGTGAGATCTTGTGTTTCAGCTAAGCTGACATCCGTCATCCCAAATAACAATCCTGCATGAACACACCATAGGAGCTTGAACAACTCTGTTAAAACCTGATACAGTTTAATAAAGGAGTACAAACACAGCGATCAACTCATGGTCCACAAGATTAACAGCAAAGAGGTTTTTTTACAGATCGAAATGTTGCACTAGGTTGCCCCCCCCCCCGACCCATTAAATGTTAGGGGTATGTTTAAAAAAATGTATATCTCAGAATAGAATATCTCAGTTTTAAAATAAAACAATGCCATGGTTATAATTGAAAAAGGTAGACCACCCAAATAACAATATGAGTTGATTTAATGTAAAAAGGAGAATGGGTAAGCCAGGAACTCCTGAAAAGAAAAAAAAAAAAAAAAAAAAAGGATTGGGGAAATTCCCCATGGTAATTTTGCAAGTACCCATTCAAGCCAACCAGATAACATTTATGGAGTGCACAGACTTATTGCATGAATCCCCATCTGTTGCTCCTACAAATTATTACAAAAATGTATGTGAACAGATACGTTTTGCTTTTTGAAAGAAGAAGCGAATTATGTGTAGCAAGGTGCTGGGCTGCAGAAACACGAAGAATGAAACATTTCCCCCTTTACACTCAATTTACTGAGATACTGCTGTTATGTTGCACTATACCCCTTTGGCCAGCAGGGGGAGAGTTAAAAGCAAGCAAGCTCATAGACTTCTTTGCAGAATGCCAAGAATACTTTATTGTACTGTAGTTCGGGACAGCAGCCATATAATGGGACCCATGGACTCTTTGGACTACAAATCCTAATGGACACTGCCCATTAGGAGGAGTGGAGAGAGGATTTTTTGTTAAACTGCTGGGAAAGTTCTTTCTCATGGCACAGAAGAGAGTGAGAGTATAGAGCCTCTGTGTAAGTATTCACAGCAGGGATGCGAGCCTAGGAGTGAGGACACCTGGGGGCAGCACAGCACCACCCACCTAACAGACCCTGTAGTGCTGAAAGGAGCCCCCTTCTACAGTGAGCATCCACAAACGTGTCTTGGGAACTGGTGAGAGGGTCATCACCCACCATTCAATCTGTTAGCAGGAACACTGCAGACAGGGTATTAAGTCTATCACAGCTATAACTCACCTTTGCCATATATATATTTTGTGGCTATACTGCTTTTGTACTCCACCTATACCAACTGTATACCCCATTATACCAAAGGTTTACCACCCCTGCACCTGTGCCAAGACTTTACTGTACCAAAACTGTACCTCTACTACATGCTGGTTAACTGGGCCCAATGATAGCCGGCAGAAGAACATCTCAAAAGGCTGACCCAAACCCCCCCCCCATAATACTTATCCAGAAAGCCCCTTTGTTCCCCTGCCCTCTCCACTACCAACCCCCTTCTCTTTTGGACAATGCATACCCAGTCAGTATAGGACTAGCTTTGCTGCCATAGAATGCAATCTGGCAGTAAAGTTCCAGCACTTGGTAGATTAAAGAGATTGTAAAATATCATCTTGCAAAACAACCCATTAAGTTTAAAACAGAAATTACATTTTTGTATAGATATATAAAAAAACATAATTTCTCCCTTTTTTAAAAGTGATCACATTCCCTCTGTTCTTAGCTGCATAAGAGCTGGGGGAGGAGAAGCAGCAGCACACTGAGCTTGCCAGTGAATGGCTGTGCAGCGGGGGCATGTCAAGACAAGTCTGATCATTGGAGGAGAGTACACTGAGTTCCCAGCATAGCTAGAAAACTGACCACGGGTTGCTCTCCTGCTTAGTGTGATCAGTTTTTAATAGGAAAGGGGATAGCAGGGACAACATGGATTTCACATAAAGGAAGCAATACAAAGAGAACAGGATACTTTCTACTACAAGTACATGGTACAGCAGACACATATCAGAAATATGAAGTATTGGGGTAACAAATGCTTTAGGTTTTATTGCTGCCCACTGCTGCACTTTAGGTGACCTTGCTACTGTTTATGCTGATCTGGATGCCAAGTTCTTACTACTAATCACTCTGTCTGCTAAATTGTGTTATTGACTTTGTTAACCCATTTTCAAGCTTGCCTCTTTACCCACCCTATCGGGTGACAATATATTAATTTTGCCTCTACTAAATAGTTCAGTGTCTGGTTCTTGGACATAATAGAATTCCTTCTGCTGAGAAACCAGTCCTCCAACTAAATCTTGGTGGGGGGGATATGGGTGGACTTCTGATAATGTGCAAGTGCACCGCGCTGACACCGAGGGCAGCTCTTGGGAATGGCAAAAGCAGTTTTAACTAGTAGGCAAGGAGTTTTCCATGCAATGCTGTTAGCCGTGACCTGGGGCCTGTCCTGTTCCTGTGTTTCTCCTCCCATGGACTGTTCCGGTTTCCTACCAGTTGTAACTTCCGGTTTCCAGTGTTTTAATCCCCGTGTCATCTCTTCCCCTCATCGGTCTGACGAAGAAGCATTACTGCGCATGCTCCGAAATGCGTTACCGCTCCCTTACGTCATTACGCTTGGTGCGGTCCACGAGCAAGGCATGTGTTCCACCGCAGCCTCTGACTGATCCACCATTCCTGATTGGGCTCCCCTACTGGCGTCACCTCTCGGCTGCTGGACAGTTGGAGGATAGGAGGAGTCGCGGGACCAGGAAGAGACCCCGAGCCGTGGCGACACATGTCATCCTATTTGTAAGTTTGCTTATCGTTGTCAGCTGCACTCAGAGGCGCCTTTTTTTCTCCTTAAAAAATAGAATTAGTGGTTACCAGATATTACTTTCAGTGATTTTCTTTGGTATCGCACACTTTGTACACTCAATCTAGTATGTCAGAGTGGCTGAAGTTCCTATGGAGGGCGAAGCAAAGAATAGAGGACCCATCTTAACCAGAGGCTCCTAAGGGGGCAGCGCTACATATGCTTTTTAAGGGAAAACCATCATAATTAACTAATTTTCAAACCATCAACCGGGCCCAGTTGAGTATATGATGTAAAGTACCTGATGGCATGCCTGCTAATATCAGTTAAATGCCCCAAAACTGGTAAAGGCTGTGCCTGGGTTCCAGTTATTTTCTTTAGTTGCTGTTATATTGATGATGTTAATATACAGTGTATAATATACTGGATGTTGGTGGCTAGAGGCAAACGCAGCCCACCAATCACTGCCTGCTTTGAAGTAAACTCAATTTTAGTGTCTTTTGCTTTAAGATCTACGAGCCATCTCACTAAAAGCTGACTTTCCCCTGCAAAGGAAGGCCAGGAGGGTCTGATGCAGATGAGGTATGAAACAGGGCAGCTACAGATAGGGAATATGTCAGCTTCCGAAAGTTGAAATTAGCGTATGAGTCTTGGTCTGATGAGAGGTGTACTTTCTGTGTTTTTTTATTTTTTTATAATATCGTTCACATTTCTACTTTACATACAATGCCTAAAAAGATGTTAAAATAAATGCGTGTTCCTATGTACTGGATGTGTCAGTTATTTACAGGACAGAGGTCATGCACAGCATGTGTCTATGTGAATTTGTGTTCTATAGAATAATTTTTAAAGTTAAGTAGTGAGCATGTTCTTTATCTCCTTCACCCACATCACGCACATTACCACACTCGCCAGAGGCATCTCAGCAACTGCAGCACAGATGTGCTCTTCCTGAGCGTACCTGTGTCTCGTCATGGGGAAGTAAGTCAGAGGAGCACTCTTGGCAAAAATTAGCCAATCTGTCGGTGACTAGTAGAATGCTGACTAATTGTTTTGTCAGGATTTACAGGCAAGCCCTGAGCAAGAACAGCAGGACATTCCGAAAACATGAACTGAGTGGAGTCATTTAGAGGAAATTTCTCCCTTTCAAATAACAAAATGAAATGTTGTGTGTAAAGAAAACAGGGTGAATTAGTATTTCCCTGATGTTTTCTCCAAGCAGTGAATGCTATAAGTCCTGCTGAAATGGCAGCTGTTATTGTGTCCTAATGCCCGTTAGGGAGCTAGCTGCAGAAACCTTCATCTTATGCCCGTGAGAGGTCATGTAGGCATTTTAGTGTCAAATCATGATAAGAGTCAACCCTCCAGTTGACTCCATCTGCCAGTGCTCATTGTCTAAAGCTAGTGCTGTCTTCACATAGAACATGAGTTAACACAGTTTCACACTTGTTCATAATGCAGTGGTGGAAAACAGCAAACCTCAATTTCATCAAAATACTTTGAAGAAATTATGTTTTCTTTTTGTGCTCTTTATGTAGGGGTGTTTCTAACAGCTAACTCAGTAAAAAGCAACCAAAAAAAAAATATTAATAATAGCGTAATCAGAATATACTGTAAGACATAGGGGCTGATTTACTAATAGTGAATATAATCTGTTCACTTTGCAATAGGAATTTGCCCCTGAGCTTAGTAAATGTGGAAAGGCTTCATTTTGCAAAAAACACCAAATAACGCACAAGGAGAATAAAAAAAATAAAAAAAACAGTGTTTCTGCTGGAACATGATTGGATGATGGAAATCAGCAGAGCTTTACTTCAATAATATCCCTTGCAAAGTGCAATTTGCCTTGCAAAGTAAACAGTCTATTTGCCTTTAGTTAATCAACTCCATTGGGATTGCTTTACTAAAGGTGGACTGTTCACTTTGGATTGGAATTGTGACTTTGCAAGAGAAATTTCCCTTAGTTTACTGAATGTGGTGAAAGTTACCTTTGCAAAGATCACCCAATCATATAGAAGGAAAATTTAAAAAAAAAAAACGTATTTTGCTTGCATCTGAATGGATTATGGTAGTCCATCTCACCTCATTCACTACCATAATAGAAAAGTCCCTTACAAAGTGAACAGCCTATTTGCCTGTAATAAACGAACCCAATAATGTTTAGCTGAGTAGGGCAAATGTTAGCCGATTGTATCTAGTTCTGCACGTCTTAGTGGCACTTTAGTACTGCTGTTTATTTCATTTCTCGGCTTTGTAATGCCCATTGTGCCAAAGTCAGACACTCAAAATAAAGGAAAGGAAATCTATTTCTTTTCCATATACTCAAAGAGAAAGTGTTAGGAGGAATGGGTCTGCTTTTTGATCTTTTTTTAAACGTTAACTTGTGTTTGCTATAAAGGTCTTGGTTATGGAATTATATTCTGTAATAAGACTTGATCTAGCTTTGCCATTGCCTGACCCATGTGCCATTTACCTTCCCCCAAAATCAGTTTGTGGCCTTAACTATACTAAATATTGTATCAAAGATGGGTTAAATGAAATGTAAACTAAAAACAGCTGTACAAAACTAATTGTGACTGCACAATTTCCCTTTGGATCTACAAATAACTACATTATGTAGACTGAAGGTTTTTCTTGATTGTACTGCACTCCACATATATAGATTGTACAATTCTTTGTATTGCATGTTGTCAGCCTAATGGTGACCTTGTTTTAGTCTGTGGAACACTAATTCCCTCGTCATCTATTTCTGTATTTAAGTTACCTAGGCATGCTTTGGTGGGGTCCCCCTCCCCAATCCATACCAGACCCTTCCATACCGGCCAGGGTTGGGGAGAAGAGGCCCTTGTCCCCATCAAAATTGAGACAAGGTGCTCTGGGGGGGTGTATATTCCCCCTGCCCCGAAGCCCCCCCCCCCCAGTTTGAGGGCATGTGGTCTGGTATGGTTCCTAGCCTGCCAGGCTGCATGCTCAGATAAGGGTCTGGTATTGATTTTGGGGGAGACCCCCACGCCATTTTTTTTATGTTGGCGTAGGATTCCCCTCAAAATCCATAACAGGCCTGTCGGATTGGGGGGGGGGGGGTCCCACACTTTGTTTTTCTTATCTTTTTCTTTGCCAGCAATTCTTTTAGTTAAATTTAGCTTTTAACGGGGCCACCCACTCCTTAACAATTCGCTATTCACAGTTTGTTAAGGAGAAAAAAAAATGCATTAAAACTGTGTTCACAGTTTGTTAAGGAGAAAAAAAAAATGCATGAAAAATGTGTGTTTAAAAACCAAAACGCGTTTGAAAACCATATCAACCGCAACCGCATAGATGTAAACCTAGTCTTACACTTTGGCTTGAGTGTGTTATCTGAAGTCTGACAGTAGTTGCTTTTTGAAAAGCCTGTCCTCAAACTGTAACTTCCAAGTGCATAAAGGTATCTAATAACAGACCCTTGTAGTTGTGTATATCCCTCTTATCTATGGAACATTTGTAATTGATGATATATTCCTTCTCAGCATTTGACAAACTGACTTTGGGTGATCTCTGACCCCTGTCACTGATACTGAAATGTCAGGAGAAGACAAATTAAGTAAAGATAAATAAGGGGACACATATAAATATGTTAAAGGTAAGGTCACCACCACCTGTATCCAACCTCTTATGGATGTGTTATTCTGCCTTGGTGTACTGGATTAGGCCGCATTGGGAAGCTGAGGTGGCGGATATGGATGATGAGGAATGGAGTCAGGTTCTCGGTACTTGTAAACTAGGATCGCCTAAGTTAACAGACGGCCTTACACAACTATATACTCTCCATTGAGTGTATATCACCCCAGTTCAACTTGCCTGCTATCGCTAGGATCGGAATTCCCATTGTTTTTTATGCACTTATAGCCTGGGCATGTTTTACCATCTGCTTTGGGCCTGGGGTTCAGGGGTTCTGGACACAGTTTTTGCATGTCACCATTGGCCTCCTCACTGACCCTACACCCCTAGCTGTGTCTGCTAGAACTATATTCTAATCCAGACATGGACAAGTTCATTGAACTCTTTTTACATTTATATGTAAGGAGGACTAAAGGTCCACAAAGAAATCTTCAGAAAAGATCAACTGCTCAGTTATAAACAGCTTTATTAAAGTATATTTGGTAAAAATAGAACATGAAAAATTGCCATTTTCATGTTCTATTTTTACCAAATATACTTCAGTAAAGCTGTTTATAATTGATGGGTTGATCCTCTCTGAAGATTTCATTGTGGACCTTTAGTCTTCCCTAAATGTCTTCTTATGTATCTAGAGGATCACGCTACCATCCAATCCCTGTATTAAATGTATGGGGTTTATGTGACTTTGTATGGGGCGATGGTGCATGAGATTGAGGTATCTGATTCCTTATAGGATACTCACCTCTATATCTCCAGCTGAGGTGATGCAAAGTGATTTTTATCTTTTTTTTTATGTACAGTATATCTTTCTACATGAAAACTTATTCATAGCTAGAAAACTAATTGCGAGAAGTTGGATGAAAGTTGACCCCCCCTACATTAAACTCCTGAATTCCTGAAATCAATAATACATTACCCTATATACCCTACTTATGTCCATAGAGGCTGCCCATCCAAATATATGCAAATTTGGGATAGATGGTTGGAGTGCTCAGCAATATGTGGTAACTGTGCTTCTATGCCGCTTAGAGAACAACAGCTCAGTTTGTATACCGCTTTGTCCCACATTGTGTTATGCTGAGATTGTCCAAAAATGGGGTTCTTTATAAAATGGGCTATACACCTTCTATTGGTAAACTTCCACCGATCACTTATTAGACCCTATCATAGCTATAGTTCCCTCCCACTTACTGCTATGGATACTCGATTGACTAGGATAACTTGTTTTGGAGTAAATCTCTTTGTCAGTAATTTCAGCATTGTATTACACTGTCCGTTGTACTGTATCACATTGTTTTATCAGGGGATTCCTCCCTTTCATGTGCTTCTATTGACCATCCTGTAATCAGCATGTTCTATGTAATTTCCCATGTGTCATGTTTTAATAAAGATCAAGTTTTTCAACAAAAAAAAAGAAAAAAAATAAGGCCACAATTTTAAAATAATTTAGGGCTAAATAGTCATATTCTTGTGTAAGCCTTGGGATATATTTATGGGCAGTAAGAAGAGTTTGGGACTTTGAATGAGGTACAACTGGACATGAAAAAATGTTTGTATTTTATTAAATGAATAAATATGATGTAAAAACACTGTAACATATGCATTTACAGAGATAAAACACACAGTAGATACAATAATACATAATAAATCCAAAATCAATACAATATCTCTAGGACCAAAAAATGGATTACTCAAGAATATAATGAATATGCTATGACATTAATTCACTGTGTGCTCACAATCATTATACGTATATATCATAATTGGATGACACATCAATTTTGAGTATTTTGTAGACTCAACGCGTTTCATGGACCTCCGTCCATTCATCAGGAGTATTAAATATATGTCTAAAAAATGAAAATATAGGTTATGTTAAATGTGCTAATGTAAATTATGGGCTATAATAGATAATATGTTGGAATGGACACTACCTGGAGTAGTGTCATAGATCCACGAGCGGTCCAATCTGGAAAAAGAGACCAAAGCAGATCCAGGGAATGCCTAACCCGGGGCTGAGGCGTGGAATACATCCAGCAAAGGGGCAGCAGGGAGGAGAGGACCAGATAGAGTAAAAACATATTTGGAAACTCCTTGGCATATATTGTTCTTTTTGCAGTTAACAAAGTAGTTTATATAGTTAGCAGAAAACACTGATATATTATTAAAGAATATGTCTCTTGATTGCACATCCACTGAGACAGTACTAGGAAGAAATATTGTGATGCAAACTTCCTGACTTCATGTTTTTACGGTTGTGTTTTAAAGATGCAGAGAACACAGCGCATATATCATATGAAGAAAAATATCCTGCAGTAAGTTTCTTCTATCTCAGCGCTATAAATATTTCACGTTAATGAGGCTTCCCTCAATGTTTCACGGCTGTTCATTCTGCAAATCCATGCACAATTGACTATCTTTACAGCCAATAAGAAAGCACGTTAAAAAGAGAGAATTTTACTTAGCAACATGACCTGCAGCCGTGCAGCATGCGCAAAGCCTAGTGGCAAAATGCTTTATTGACCAATATATCTTTATTGCTGCTTAACAGTGAAAGAATATGGAGAGATAAAAGCCAGTAAAGTACTAAAACAAGCTACATGTGGGTTTTACTGCTCAAGTGAAATTTACCTTCACAATATTCTTTCCCAGTTAAACTGCAATAAAGAACAAAATAGTTGGTAAAATATTTCTTTTTTGCCATTGTTCAGTGGATATATTTGTTCTCCCTCCACCTGCTCTGTACAGGAAGATATCTAAATTATTGTGAGTTCTACAAACCAAAGATAATTTAGGAGCATATTCAAGTATTGAAGTGTGTGTATATGTAGTAATAAAACATTTAATATTTTTTTTTATGTATTATTATTATTATTATTTGGTTAGTGTTTTAAACTCGCTACATCACTAACCGTAACCTAGTCTCAAAATACCAACCAAATTGTCATCTTTGTTTCTCCCAAGACCTCCTGCTCTCTGGCTTCCTTGTCACCTCCTCCCATACTCACCTCCAGGACTTCTCCCAAGCCTCTCCCATCTTATGGAATTCCCTACTCCAGTATGTCCGACTGTCTCCAACTCTATCCACTTTTAGGCAATCTCTGAAAACTTTTCTCTTCAGAGAAGCCTATCCTGCCTCCACCTAACAACTGTACTTATTATTTTCTTCATCAGCTCACCTCCCACAGTTATTACCTTTTGTATCACTTGACCCTCCCTTCTAGATTGTAAGCTCCCAGGGCCCTCCTGTATTGAATTGTATTGTAACTGTACTATTTTTGTGAATGATAAAATAAATCTGTGCAACCAGTGAAAAAAAATATAAACAACAGCAGCTGTACACAATCCAGACACTAGACCGATACCAGTCTAAAGCCCCGTACACACGTACCGATTGTCGGCCGTAAATAATCGGCCGACGACCGTTCGGCCGATTGTAGGCTTGTTAGTATGATGCTTCCGACAGCCGACAGCGCATTTTCGGCCGAACAGAATCGGGTGTGCAGGCATTAAAATTTTTGTTGGCCGTCACCAGAACGGCCGATTGTTTGCCAGTCAGTACAGATTTCGGCCGACAGACAGCAGATTTGCAAGACTGGGCATGCTCAGAGAAGAAAAAAGACAAGGAAAGTTAACCATCCCATGACATCACTTCTGCAGTCGGCTGTTGTTGGCCGACAAAATTCGTGTGCAGTCTTTTGCACTTTTCAGCAGACACGACAGCCCTGGACAAAAGACGGCCGATCGTTCGGCCGACGATCAGTACGTGTGTACGGGGCTTAAAACAAAAAGGCAGCACTATAAATAGTGATATAGTGAACATATGAAAGTCCGTATAAGTAAAATCCCATTGAAGAGTTTCAAAGTGAGGAAAGATCCCACACTCCTTGAATAGTGATGAAAAATATTGGAGGTGTCACCAGCCCGTGATCTCACACTGCGCTTACTGTGTGTGTGGTTTGGGCAATCCGGGTGTACCTGGCAGCTATATAGCCTTTTCAGAAGTCAGACTCACTATTTGTGCTCACAGATGGGCCTCAGAAAGGACTGTCCTCTTCTTCTTCGACCATGTCCAGATGGATCAGACAGACGATGATTCAGGCCTATTCCATCAAGGGTCAGGTTCCTCCTTTCCCTGTCAAGGTACACTCTGTTTGGGCGCTTAGTGCTTCTTGGGCCCTTCATCAGGTGTCAGTGATGTAGGTTTGCTAGGCAGCCACCTGGTCGTCGGTTTACACTTTTATAAAATTCTATAAAGTGGATGTGTTGGCATCTGCAGATGCTTCTTTTGGCTGCAAGGTTTTGCAGGCTGCTGTTTAGAGGGCCTGTTTCCTCTTTGGGGGGTGTAAAGTTTTCAGGTGGGCTCCAGTTGTTTTTTGGTTGAGCTCCTGTTACCTGGTTGGCTACATTATAACCTAGGGAATGGTTTCTTGCTGTTCCCACCCCTCATGTTTGACACTGCTTTGGTACATCCCAATGGTTAAGAAGATGAGGAGCTGTGTCTGTCAATGAACGAAAGAGAAAATGGGATTTCTGACTTACCGTAAAATCAATTTCATTGATATTCATTGACGGACACAGCACCCACCCCTCTGTGGAGTTGAAATTCTTCTGACACTGCTTGTAACAAAACTGAGTACCTATAGCAGAGAGAGGGAGTATACCCCCTGGGACTGCTCAAAGGCATTGTCAGTCTTTTTTTATGCCTAGTGTCCTACTCCTGTAGGGGGCAGTATAATCCAATGGTTAAGAAGATCAGGAGCTGTCCGTCAATGAACATCAGAGAAATGTTTTTTACGGTAAGTCAAAAATCCTATTTTTTAAATTTTTTATTTGTGTACAGAGTCGCACGACCGCACAATTCTCAATTAAAGAAATGCAGTACCATGTCGCAAAAAATAGCCTGGTTATGAAGAGGGGTAAATCTTCCGGAGGTGAAGTGATTAGGGTTAAAGAGCAGGACGGGGTTTTAGGGCCCTTTCACACTGATGCAGTTTGGTTGTGCTTTTGTACAGCTTAAGGGACCTTTCACACTGATGCGCTTTTGATGCGTTCCCATCGTCTTACAATGGAAGGTGCCTTTTTGATGTGCTTGTGTAAAACTGCACCAAAGATGCAGCATGCAGGAGTTTTCACCTGCAGTATGAACAGTTACATAGGATTTCAAGGGGGAATGGTTTTCATGCCCTTTTGTCACCCTGGAAAAGTGCACCAGTGTGAAAGGGGCCTTAAGATAACTGGTAACTAGATAACTAACAGCAGCAGCCATCGCCCCAAAATTTTACAGAATGTGTTTTGATAACGTGCATGTGAAATCGTTATAATACCTTACTTTTATACAAAACATTTTCCTTAGGTATAGCTGTCTATCCATCACACTAGAAAGCTGGAAGGCATTTGGACTTTGAACAGAGAGATGCTACCCTTCACTTTCCCTACAACGTTCAGTACATAGCAGAATATAATCTAATACTCTGATGAGGATGTTTTTTTTTAACTTCAGCTATCTTCCATTTATCTGCCCCAAACCTGCTTTTTAATACTATTTACCTATCAAATATTGTTTGGCCTCATGTACACTGCAGCTGCTAAACTGACAGCAGTTGAGCATTTTTTTTCTGAAGCCCTTGAACTCTCCTCTGCTATCGTACAATGGATATAAAAAGTCTACACACCCCTGTTAAAATGTCAGGTTTCTGTGATGTAAAAACATGAGACAAAGATAAACCATTTCAGAACGTTTAGCACCTGAAATCTTTTAGGTGGAGAGAAGTTAAAATGAAAAAACTAAAATAATATGGTTGCATAAGTGTGCACACCCTTAAACTAATACTTTGTTGAAGCACCTTTTGATTTTATTAAAGCACTCAGTCTTTTTCGGTATGAGTCTATCAGCATGGCACATTTTGGCCTGGCAATATTTGCCCACTTTTCTTTGAAAAAACACTCCAAATCTGTCAGATTGCGAGGGCATCTCCTGTGCACAGCCCTCTTCAGACCAACCAACAGATTTTCAATCGGATTCAGCTCTAGGCGCTGGCTGGGCCATTCCAAAACTTTAGTCTGCTTCTGGTGAAGCTGTTCCTTTGTTGATTTGGATGTATGCTTTGGGTCGTTGTCATTCTGGACTGGTATTTGGAACTGTTCCTAATTCCCTCTACCTTGACTAAGGTCCCTGTTCCAGCTGAAGAAAAACAGCCCCAAAGCATGATGCTGCCACCACCATGCGTCACAGTGGGTAAGGTGTTCTTTTGGTGATGTGCAGTGTTGTTTTTGCGCCAAACATATCTTATGGCCAAAAAGTTCCACCTTGGTTTCATCAGACCATAACACATTTTCCCACATGCTTTTGGGAGACTTCAGATGTGTTTTTGCAAAATTTAGCCGGGCTTGGATGTTTTTCTTGATAAGAAAAGGCTTCCGCCTTACCAGTCTACCCCATAGCCCTGGCATATGAAGAATACGGGAGATTGTTGTTACATGTACCACACAGCCAGATATTCTTGCAGTTCCTTTAATGTTGTTGTAGGCCTCTTGGCAGCCTCCCTGACCAGTTTTCTTCTCACCCTTTTATCAATTTTTGGAGGGACATCCAGTTCTTGGTGATGTCACTGTTGTGCCATATTTTCTCCACTTGATGATGACTGTCTTCACTGTGTTCCATGGTATATATAATGCCTTGGAAATTCTTTTGAACCCTTCTGACTGATACCTTTTAACAATGAGATCCCTCTGAGGCTTTGGAAGCTCTCTGCGGACCATGGCTTTTGCTGTAGGATGCAACTAAGAAAATGTCGGGAAAAATATATTAGAACAGCTGAACTTTATTTGGGGTTAATCAGAGCATCTAGTATTGACCTAGTTCCCTCCTGTGCTCCACACCTCGCACCCTTGCTGAGGCTTATCTCCATACGATGTGTCGGTGGCCCTGTGGTGTCTGACGTCACTGTGCACTTGCGTGCGCGGTTTCGCCAGACTCTGCGGGACCGGGGGATCACCACGGGAGGCTTGGCGTCCAGGGATGACATATTTTGCGGGGTTATGCCCCTATTTGGGCATTACCTTCCTACAATATCAGCGACTCACTCGCCGCAGGTGATTGTTTCCAAATAGATCATTATATAAATAGATCTACGCCAATGATTCCTCCCCATCAGCTAACTATTTACCCATATGGATATTGAGGAAACAACAGACACATTTTTGTTTTTTTGGGGAGTGGATACTTTTTATACTTCCTTCTATTTTTGTGAATTTATAGAATTTATTCTTATACAGTTGCCCATGTTTTCCTGACGCCCTTGCTAGCATCCCCTGCTTTATAGGGTGATCCTCGTGAGCAACTAGGGGGCGCGGTGCTGCATTAGGGTTTAACGAGGCCACCATTGACATCTGTTCCACCTGTATTTCTATCTGGCCATATTATGGCCCTTGCCCTGTCCTCTCTGGGCTTATGGAACCATAAATAACAAACCAGCCACTCAACACTATCCAAAAAATTATATATAGTGGGAAGAAAGACTCAATATCTACAGATCTTAGCTGACTCTTGATCTTGGATGACACAACTCAGTGTTGTAAATATGGTTGTCCACTTCTATATGGACTCACGCATAGATGAAATGTTAATTGTAAATTCATATTGTATACATTCCTATACATATATGATGTTATACCAACATTTTGTATTATATTCATAGTAATAAAAAAATCCTGTGCTTTCCTTTCCCCTCATGAAGAAATCATCTAAGATTTTGAAACATGTTGGGATGCCTTATTTAACCACTATCAGTAGGCTCGTTTACCACTGAGTACTGTATAGTTTTTGTTTCAAATTGTTGGCACAGTTATTTACACTATTTTGTCATCTACATATTTACTTTAATGTGTCTGAGTGATTGTTTCACTCACTCTATTTTACAATATAGTTCATAATAAAATGTGTAATCTCTTTTATGCAGTTTTCTATTTATTACTCTATATACTGAATGTGTATGTCTTATGTTTAAGTCACCCTGCATCGGTTATGAATGCAGGGTGACCAGGAGGGTGGTGAACACTGAAAATATGGTTTGGACTACTACAAATGGGACAGTCATATTCAGGAATAATGTCTCCCTTGTAATATGAAGATTTTTGTTCCCATTTGCCATGAGGTCTCTGAACAGGAAGTCAACTCCTAATATGGTCATTACAGGAAGTTCTGAGGAGACAGACTGTCTGAGGTGGCTCTCCATTCACCTATTGTCAGGTGTGCTAATGACCTCACCTGTTGTCTGCTAAGGGATGTATTGACACTCAGAGTAATGTGTATTGAGGGCTCGTTAGGGAACCATTGTTCTGTATCTGACCAATCCCTGTTTACTCATTTTCAAGCCCTCATTTGCATGGCTGGAGAGGACCTTTTTGGGAACTGCAGGTACTGTGCAATTGACCAATGGGAAAGCGGTTGTTGGGGGAAGGATGTTCCAAATTCTGTATAAAAGTGTGTTGTGTTCTTCCAATAAATGTTGTTCCTGTTTTACCCTCAACTCGGAGCTTTGTCTCGTTCTTGGGGGGATTCACTGTATGCTGTTGGAGACTGATTGCTTGGAGTGTAGGCTGATGTATGCTTTTCCTGTTCGTCTGCTAGCAGCTATTTGTGAGGTTCCAGGTTGGAGTGCTATTTTGTATCCAGTTCGGGAGTTTGGTGTTCTGCAGTAGCTGTGCCTGTCTCTCAGAAAGGGGCATATCGCCTAAACGGATTTTAACCCCTTGTCTGCTGAAACGGTCCGTTACAACCACCACCATAGGAATAGTAGTCCCAGACTCCTCCACAGTTATTACAGACTCCAATGTATTTTTGGCTTAGCCCCCCCATCAATAGGATATTTATACTGAACATGGAATGAAAAAATGTTCCAAATAGTGTAAGAACAAAAAACTGGAAAGCTTTATTATATTTTATATAACATTATTATTATTATTATTATTATTGTTATATAATATTATTATATATTACTATATTTATTATGTTAAAAGTTACATATCCGTTGTTAAATATGCATGTAAACAGGCATGGGAGACCCAAAGATAAACTCCCTCCAATAACCAAAATGGCCGACGATCAGCTGCACATGTGTGGTAGTATGTGTACCTGGCTCTCCGTCCTATGCGTTTCATCAGATATGACATCATTCTGTGCTTCCTAAATCGGGCACCAGGCCATGGAGGATCTCCACTATTGGTTAACCAGCCGCAAATAGAAGGATGGCATTAAACACCTCCGCCCTTACAATTAGCTTTAAAAAAAAAACTTTATTTACGCAGTGCCATCTTGTAGTTAAACAAAAGAAAGCTATGAAGCACATTGAATAACATAGTATTAATTGCTTTACTATATTTCAAATGCTAAAAAATTCCTTTCATGAGATGATGAGCCTTCTTATTTACAGTAAATAAGAATATACATAATGAGATTAAAACATAAATTTAAAAGCAAAACTTGGAAACCCCCAGATACAAAATCCTAATATAAAGTTTCCCAATATTACTGGTAAACCACAAAAATCCATAACTGATAGCTCCTATGATGACAAAAGATTTTTAACTATTGTTAATGAAGCAGTTTATATTCCACTCTATATTACCCCTAGAGTGGTATAAGATTTAAGTTGGTATATCCAGCTTGTCTCTGCTCTGGATATACTCATTTTAGCATTACTGCCTTTCCAATTAGGGATGTGTTTTTCTAGGGCAATAAAAAGTAGTTTCAGAAGGATTCTTATTATGTTTTAAGGCGTAGTATTTTGACACACTATGTCCAGAGAATCCTTTTAATATATTAGTAATATTTTCACCAAGACAGACATATAAGGCCCGTGTTGTGTGGCCAACATAATCAAGTCCACGTGGGCACCTAATCAAATACGCTACATTTTTCATTGTACATGAAATAAAGGAATATCATAAAACATTCCAATTTAGGCTGAAGCAAAGTTAGTTATTTTTCTCCCCCTAAAGGAGTTAATCTGGCATGCTCTACTTTAGAGATAATAACCATCCATATTGCCGAAAAACAAAGGCCTTTTGGGTGAATCAACAACATTAGGCGCCAACTTATTAGCTGTTAGCCCCCCTGAAAATAACAGTTGAATGGTTTGGTCGGGCCCAAAACACAGTCTTTTTTCAAAATCGGCCAGTGTTTCTTGATAATGTTTTTGATAACTTAATGTTGACATGAGAATGTTGTAAAAAAAGCCAATCCGAACAAATCAGAACCCCTAGAGGGGCGAGTATTGTCATAGGGAAGCTGCTCCTGATCTCAACACCCAGCATCCTGGATGATTTGATTAAGAACCACCTCACCGTAAACCTTTTCAAGAAAGCTCGATTTTAAAACGGTTGACTCTCTTAAAGAGTCCTCTCTCCATGTACTACCAGGTGAAAACAGAGGGAAAAAATCCAAAGAAAAGAAAACGTATGCAGCCACCACATCTACAGTAATGATTGTTAAGCTGCAATATATGACATTTTTGGTTTCGGATTTAACCTCTTAACCTCCCTGGCGGTATGATTATGTCAGGAATTCTGTACCAAAAGCGGTACAATTTTTTGCGTGGAAATTTGGTGTTATGTATTATAGGCCTACAATTCTTAGTAATTACTGACTTAAACCTGACCAAAACAAGACTCTAGTAGACATCCCAGATGTGATAAATTTGAAACACAAACGCATGAATTATAATCTAATCAATAATATAATTGTATTATATAATATATAATATAATATATATAATATTATATATATATAAATATATATATATATATATATATATATATATATATATATATATATATATATTATATTATAAAATTATATTATTGATTAGATTATAATTCATGCGTTATATATTATAATAATTTTATTATATAATATATAATATAATATATATACTATTATATATATATATATATATATATATATATATATATATATATATATATATATATATATATATATATATATTATATTATAAAATTATATTACTGATTAGATTATAATTCATGCGTTATATATATATATATATATATATATATATATATATATATATATATATATATATATATATATATATACATATATCTGTATATATATATATATGTGTGTGTTTGTGTGTATATATATATATATATATATATATATATATATATATATATTATGAATGTTATGTGTTTGAATTTCCCTCCCTAGTTCCGCTCCCATGCAGCATTGCTGCTGCAGGGAACGGAACCAGGAAGTCATCAGACCGACGGAGGAGCGGCGGGGATCTCGGCTGGCGATCACAGCAATGGGAGATCATCGCTGGATGGCCAGGAGAAGGTAAGAGACAGCGCTGCACGCTCTGCTCATCTACCCCGAGCGTGACTCGGGGATACCGATAATAGCATGGAAAATCCACCCCGAGTCACGCTCTGGGATACCGCTAAGCAGGTTAAGGACCGCCCCACACAGATATACTGCCGCAGGGCGGCCCTCCTGCTCAAAAATAACATACCTGTATGTGATTTCGTGTACTGGGTCTGGGGCGCACATGCCTGCCGCCAGCGACCTGCTCCTGCTGTGATTGAAAATAGCGGGAGCCAATCAGCGGGTCCGGGAAATGTGATGTCCGCCGGGACCCGCTGATCCTTAAATTTTTGGATTCTATTAAGTAAAATAATCAGTCCAAATCTCTTTTCCTTATAAAATCTGTCTCTTTTAATTTTTTGCAGCTGTTTTAGTTTAGTTGTAAAGGTTTGTTTTAGTGAGTACATATGGAGTGCCTGAAAGTGGTCTTATGATTGTTCCCACCTGCAGTAACAATGGGCGTGTTCACTTCTTCTCTCCTACAAGTACCATGATGCAATGGGAAGCTGTTCTCTGCATTTCTGTTTTGACTTCTTGGTTGGGCGAGATCAGTCCTGAGTGCACTCTCTGGACTGTGTCTTTAACCATTTAGGGACCAAGCCTATTTCTGACACTTGTTGCTTACAAGTTAAAATCAGTATTTTTTGCTAGAAAAATACTTTGAACCCCCCCCCCCCCCCCCCAAACATTATATAGATTTTTTTTTAGCAAAGATTCTGGAGAATAACATAGCGGTCGTTGCAATATTTTTGGCCCCGTGAATCAGCTTCCCTGCTGGCAAATGGGGGCGTGTGCCCCTAGGATTGCTCCCGCGGATTGCCGTACAGGTGCGACGATTCGCGCAGCTAAGCCAGCCACCACAGTATATCTGTGGCGGGCAGTTGGCAAGCGGTTAACACTTTGATAAGCCTTGATGTTAACCTCTTCCCTGCCAGTGTCATTAGTACAGTGACAGTGCATTTTTCTAGCACTGCTCACTGTTTTAGTGTCACTGGTCCCCAAAAAAGTGTCAGAAATGTCAGTTAGGTGTCCAATCTGTCCCCCGCAATGTCGCAGTCCCGCTAAAAATCACTGATCACCACCAATAATAGTATAAAAATATTAAAATGCCATAAATGAATGTCCTAGTTTGTAGACGCAATAACTTTTGCGCAAACCAATCAAATACACTTATTTGTATTTTTTTTAATCAAATATATGTAGCAGAATACATATTGGCCTAAAATATTTTTTTTTTCCTAGCTGGTTTTTATAGCAGAAAGTGAAAATATTGTTGTTTTTTTTTTTTTCAGAATTGTCGCTCTTTTTTTGTTTATAGCGCAAAAAATAAAAGCCACAGAGTTTATCAAATAGCACCATAAGAAAGCTCTATTTGTGGGAAAAAAATGACATACATTTCATTTGGGTACATCGTTGCACATTCACATAATTGTCAGTTAAAAAAAAAAACACAATAAGAGTATTTTTATTGGTTTGCGCAAAATTTATTGCGTTTACTAACTATGGGAAAGATTTATGTAATTTTTATTGTTTATTTGTTTTTTTACTAGTAATGGCGGTGATCTGCAATTTTTTGCGGGACTGCGACATTGCGGCGGACAGATCAGACCCCTAACTGACATTTTTTACACTTTTGGGGGGACCAGTGACATTACTACAGTAATCAGTGCTAAAAATATGCACTGTTACTGTAATAATGACACTGGCAGGGAAGGGGTTAACACTGTTGGTGATCAAGGGGTTAAATGTGTGCCTCGTGCTTACTGATGTGTGTGGGGGGAGGGGATTGTGTGACACAGACACAGATCGCAGGTTCAGCTATGCTAAATCCTGTGATCTGTCCCTGCCTGTCACAGAGGAGATCCGCTTGCTTTGTTTACACAAGTGGGCGGATTTCCTCAGTCTTTCCCCGACGATCGGGGAAGAAAGGCGGTGATCACCGCTTCTCCTCCCCTGGCTCGACTCCCCCTGTGTCAGAGAGAGGGGGAATCTGGTGACGTAGGTCTACATAGCCAGACCCAGGGCTGCCGCGTTGCTGCAGTAGCAGCAACGTGAGCAGTCTTAAAGTGGTTAAAAAAAAAAAACTACGTTCTATGATAGTCTACATTAATTTACCGGATTATTTTTGTTTTAACAAATAAACATGTACAGTACATTTAATTAAAACTGTATCCAATCATTCTGTTTAAGGAACAGAAACACTTTTAATAGTTTTAGTATAAATCCCTTCGTGACCTTTCTGGTCTGCACTTATCACATATTAGCGAATTCGGCACTGGTTACATTACTTTAACTGCCAAGTAAAGAAATTCTTCTAAGAGTTTAAAGTAGCTGTGCATAATTAGATAGTGGGTATAACAGATTCAGTGTTTAATGAAGGCTTCTGCTAAAGGATAGTTATGTTTATTATACGCCTTCTTCCCTACCCTATCAAAGTGAACAAAAAATGTTTTTAAATATCCTTATTTAAAAAAAAAAAAAAAAGTGCTTTGGGTTTTTGTCCCAGCACCATTTTGAAACAGTACTCTTGGCTCTCTTAGGTCCTGGCAGGTTCTAGGTTGTGTGTGCTCACACGGGGATGTACAGGTGTTCCATGCACCCCGGTGCAGGCAATCCTCTTCATTTTAATTGGGATGCAGCATCTGCACAGACACAGCTCTCAATTTTGCAGCTGTGCGAGTGCCGGTATGTGGCCTCCAAGTGTAACCAAGGAAAAAAATATATGTGTAGCACTACTCCCATGGGAGCTGCTGGTTACGGATTCCCCTGGGTTATCCATAGCAACAACTTGATAATTCAGAGTATTTCAAGTGGATGGCTCAGTCAGAAATCAGTCCAGGGGATTTGTTTTTTGTTGTTTTATTGAGAACTGGGATGGGAGAAGGGATGAGGGGGATACTCCAACTGAATAAACTATGCACAATTTCTGGGACTTCTGGTTATAGCTGAATGCGGCAGGGTCGCTGCTTCGCTTTGCTACTATAGTGAAGTAGAAACTAAGCGAACTTTACTGTGAATCACTCTTCAGGGCCCTGCACGGCACCCCCTTTACCCCTAATCTTCAGGGCTATACTTGGAACCCCTTTACTCTGGCGTACTGTGTGAGCTGACAATCTATCCTCTGACTTCACTGGAATGGTCCCCCTTCCTGGGCAGACCCTTAGGCAAGTCCCCTGGTACTCACAGACACTGTTTTTTCCAGATGACTCCGCCAGCAGCTCCACTGTCAGCTAAACTGGATCCTTTAGGTTCAGCTCCACACCTAGTTCACTAGGTCGACTGCCTATGACCACCTTCCTCAGACAACAGGAGGAGAGACAGCCGCAAGCCTCCTCCTGGGACTCTGCTTCCCGCCAAAGACGCCCTGTCACATGTCCCCCTGGCCTTTATGAGCAATCCCAGGATGCACTGCAAGGGTGCTCTCCCACTGGGACTCTCACAAATGCCAATGTGTCACTGGCTGGGTTTCCTCCACCGTCCAACAGGCTCCCCTATTGGATACAGTGGGGACACTCCTTCAGACCCAGTGAATCACAATTGGGAACATGCAACAGGCAAAACTAACAGATCAGGCTCCTCTGATAAGCAGAAGGAGCATATAATGCTTTTAAACCTAGCACCTAACTAAGAGAGTGCTACATATGTATCCCATTTTGCTACTGAATTAAAGCCCTATCTGTCCCGAAAAAAAAAGATGTATAGTGCGCAAGGGTAAACTACAAATGCTAAAAGGTAAAATGTGTGGTGCTGAGACATCACCAAATTGAAAAAAAAAACACGCTGGGACTTAGAGGGTCTTAGGGAGTATAACGCTTGGGGAAGTGGTTAAAATCTTAACCAAAATGACCCTTTGCTGTAATTAACACTGCTTTACACCACGGGTAGGCTGTTCTCTGTTTGTTTGTTCTGTTTTTTCGGGAGGGAGGAGGGTGTTGAAAGAATGGTAGTATAAAAAAAAAAAAAGAACATCTTTTGCCAATCATCAAGGTTTTTGTGTCTGCCTGTTCTGTCTGTGCATTGTTGGCAAAATTTCCCTTCATTTCCTTCTCCATCAACACAACAGGATATTAAAAGAAAACTCTCAAAAGTGAGGGGGACAGATGTCACTGGAAAAATGTCCCTATTGGAAGATTTCAACAAGACAATTAGATTGACGACAAGAGCACTTGCTTCACCCCTTGTCTATCAAGGTACTTTTATAAACTTAAATGTCCTGGTATTCGAGGGGTAAAAACAAGCACATGGCCTCTGTCTCAATTTCTAAAGCTGGTGAAGGGCTTTCAAGTAAAAGTGATCTGGAAACTCTAGACTTTTAGAGAATTTGAATATGTGACCCCGCCACCCACCATAAGTGATGCCCGCAGTAGTTCCCAGAATTTCAGGATTCGCTGGGGACCCAGGCACCATGGTAAACTGTGAAAATTTTAAGAGCAAGAGGTAACTGGGAGCATCGTCCCCTGATCCCCCTGCAACTAATGAATCCAGAAGCTCCATGTATTACCTCACTTCTGGGTTCACAGTTGTCATTCCCCAGCTATTGTAGCCAAGGATGCAATGAAACAAGCAAGATTTGTTCTTCATTAGCTATAGTGGGGAGGGGGTAGGGGAGACATTGGGGGTTCAATAGACTCCTGATGTCTCCATAGAGATTACCTGTCAACTGCCCATGCTTCCACATAGGGGACTGGTGATAGCAATAGAGTAAGAGCCGGTTCACACTGGAGCGACTTGTCAGGCGACCTGGTCGCCTGACAAGTCGCCGCGGGTCACCTGCCATAGATTAGCACAGGACCCGTTCTAATAGGAGCGACACAAGTCGCTCCGACTTAGAAAAAGGGTCCTGAGCTACTTTGGGGCGACCATGAAAGCGACCTGCATTGACTTCAATGATATGAAGTCCGTGCATGCCGCTCCGAGGTCGCGGTGCGAGCTGCGCACCGCGATTTCACAGGTCGCCCGGCAAAGTCGGGTCGCGCCTGTGTGAACCGGCTCTTAAAGAGGAAAAAGTGTTAAAAAATAAATTATAATATAAATAATTTTAAAAAGTTTAAAAGCATAAACATAAATTGCACTACACGGTAGGTATCGCCATAACTGTCGAAGTGAGAACAATAACTCTAGGGCAGGGAACTCCAAACTATGGCCCTCCAGCTGTTGCGGAACTGCATGTCCCATGAGGCATTGTAAAACTCTGACATTCACAGAAATGACAAGGCATGATGGGAATTGTAGTTCCTGAACAACTGGAGGGCCACAGTTCGGACACCTCGCCTATGAAAAATGTTGGGTTTTTTGCAGTTTCACTGATGCACACAATTTTAAAGCTTGCCATTATTGGTAAAGAAAGGTCTCCCCTGCAGCCACACATCCATGCTTTCCCTTGAGTGAATGTGTGAGTGCATGAGTGGCAACCTCAGTCTGGACTCCGACCAGGCCATGCCTCGAACGCATTTCATTCCACACCTCAGAGCATAATCATGGGCAACATTGCCATATTTGGTATCTAATTACTCGACACAATGCCATATTTTCTATTTTTTACCAAACAATTAAGTATAGTATTGTGTTTTGTTTGCACAAAAAAATAGAGTTTTCCTAAATATATGCATGTAGTATATAGCTGTACAAAAATTGTGTGTCGAGAGTCTCTGCTGTTAGAAAATATATAATTGTTTGGGGTATAAAGTAATTCCAATCAAAAAATGTTGATAAATTTCCCCAGGTGGATAATGCATCCAGAATATTAAAAAACAACTTTTAGGTGTCCTTCCAACTTCTTCCGGCTCGGTTCACACCTATGCAGTTTGTTTTTGATTCCTGCAGTGCTTTTTGCGGTGCATTTTGCATTTATGCACACAAGATTTTACTGTAATTTTGCTGCGATTTGCGTATTGCATTTTTTATGCTTTTTATATGGCCAATTTGTTGTTGGGCAGACTAAAAAAACGCAGGGGCTGAAAAAAGCATAGATGTGAACGTGTCCCATAAGAAACTATGTTAAATCAACTGTAGTGCGTTTCTGCAAAAAGCACCAAAAAACGCATAGGTGTGAACCAGGCCTTATAGTAAGAGTCTGTCTGGGGGTGTTGTAAAGCAAAGGAATACTTACCTTATTCCTGGCTTCCTCGAGAGTCTGCACTCTTCTATGATCCTTTCCTGTCCCTAAATGTGGACTGGCCCTCATACTCCTCACATGCAACACAGGTCCAATGGTCCCTGCAACTCTGTCTAGTTTTGTCTTGTTTGATTTTCCTTATTGTCATCCACCTTGTAGGGGGCACCTAGGAAGGGCCTTGTAGCAGTTATCAAGTCAGAGCAGTTGCTGGATCGCTGCCTTAGTTAAAACAAAAAGGACTAGACAGAATTCTAAGGAAATTCAAAGTTTACTTATCTGGCTTTGTTTTAGTTCAGACTGCATGTAGAGAAGGGATCAGCAACCCGTAGATCACAACCTACCAGTAGACCGTGGACAGGTGCCTGGTGGATCACAGTCTGGGCTTGCTGACCTGCCATGCTAGAGCATCAAACAAAGTGCAATGCAAAGGGACTATTTGTAAAGTTTGAGCTATAGTAGGGAGCAAGAGCCGGATAAGCCGATGCTTCCTCTGTAGTGCTGGCTCCTGTCCAATGCGAAGTGACACCAACTGCACTCCATCTCTTATCTCGGCTAGTGGTCTCCAGATTGGTGCCAGCAGGAAAGAAGAGATCTTCAGGTCATGTGAAGCAATACAATGAGCATAATAGTATAGGGCTGCTTTCATATTGATGCACCACGTTTCTTCGCTTAGCCATAGATTTCTATTATATCTTGTGGGTTTAGTGCGCTTTGAGAAAGTTCATCACACCTGCAGGATATAAAAGAAGTATATGGCAAGTGCAGCTAGCCCAGGAAAGTCACATATGCACTACCCTGCACCCCCGGTATAAATAAACCACAGCACATCATTGTAAAAGCAGCTTTATGGGAGGCTCAGAACACTAAGGGTTCATTTACATTTGAGGTTTGAGGGGGTGGTAAAAACTCATAGCTAAAGTGTTACTAAACCCACAACAGTAAAATCAGTCTGTATCTGCAGTAAAGCATGCTTGTTATACTTACTCTGAAACCTAAGGGGTTAATCCTCCACATTGTGTAAAAAGGCTGTTTGATCCTATCTTCTGTGATCCTCCCCTGTCCCCAATCCATCTCCTGAGGCACTCTGCACATGCTCAGTTTGGTGTGTATTGCTAGAGAGTTTTTTTTTTTTTTTTTCTTTGGGAGAGTGCATGTGATCAGCACATGGCCGATTGAGGGTCAGGGGTCATGCAGCCTTAAAGGACAGAGAATGCAAAACTCCAAGCAACAAGCTTTACCAGTAGATAGATATCATAACACTGCTATGAGAAAAGGTATTTATCAGTTTATATTTACTAAAATAATTGCATTTCCATGTTCTGTGTAGTGTGGGAGACCAAACAGAGTGAATGCAGGCTCCTGGGTTTAGTAACATTTAAGACGGGTTTTTGCTATGCCCACCTCAGCTTCACCCTTTTTAGCTGCAGTGGCCAGGGGTGTACACATATCACAGCAGGAGTTCTACTCCCTGTCATGGTTGGTGGGTGTAGCACCTGCCAAGAATTACCTATTTAAGTGAATGGGGCCACTCTGCAAGTGCCCTGCAACCTTGTTCAGTACAGCAAACAAGGGGTTAAAGCAGACAGCTTTGTATTGCTATCTCACCACCTGCTTTAACCCCTTGGACCCAACAGAAGCATGCAGTTGCGGGGTGCTTGCAGGGTGGCCCCATTTACTTTAGTGGGGCGCAATTGGCAGGCAGTAGCACCCACCAAAGGCAACAAGGGGTTTAACTCCTGCTAAGACATGTGTACACCTTTTATCTCCGACCTCAGCAGCTAAAGGGAGTAGGGATTGGGGTTTGTAAAACCGCAACTCAACCGCAGGGTTTTACTACCCCTCAATTTTACATGTGAACGAGCCCTAAGGGTGCTGCTGTTGAAGGGAACTAAGGGCTCATTCATAAGTGGCTCTGAGCCTTGAAACGCGTCAGCCATCATCTTAACAGGATTATGGACTAACACATGGACTATTCCTGACACTGGAGCGACTGAGCTTGATATGATCATTTTCTACCTTTGTTTGTGAGTAGCCATTTTATATGTTGCATAAATAAAGCCTTTTATTGAGGATAATGCACTAGGTCGGTGCGCCCTTTTTTTGTTTCTTTTTGCCTTTAGTACTGTTAGACTACCCCAGTCCTTTTGGGCAGCAAGACTCTAGCCATCCGAGACGCCATATGTGAGTCCCGTGGGGAGTGTGGTCGGGAAGCTTGGATTCTAAGCGCAGAAGGTTGGTATCACCTTATTGTTTTGGAACTCATTCATAAGTGGCATGACTGCTCCTCTGAAAAGACTAGTGACCTGAGTGAGTTTGATAGGTGGTGAGGAGGCGATTTGTTGCTTCCTCACCACCTAATTTAAACCCATGATTGCCGTCCAATGCACGTGATTGTGACTTGGAAGTACGGCAATGAGAGGTTTAATACAGGTGTGAGGATGCAAAATTGGGCAACACCGTGCCTGGTGATCCTTGACTTCTCCCATGTTGATCAGACCTCCACCTTTATGAGGTTGCCTACTCCTGATGTAGAATTTATTTGTGCTCTTTTAACCTCCCTGGCGGTATGATTATGTCGGGAATTACATACCAAAAGCGGTACAATTCTTTTCATGGAAATTTGGCGTTATCTATTATAGGCCTACAATTCTTAGTAATTACTGACTTAAACCTGACCAAAACAAGAGTCTAGTAGACATCCCAGATGTGATAAATTTGAAACACAAACACGTGAATTATAATCGAATCAATAATATTATTTTATTATTTAATATATAATATATATAATAAAATTATATTATTGATTAGATTATAATTCATGCATTATATATTATATATAGATATATGTGTGTGTGCTTATATATATACATATATATATATATATGCATATATATATATATACCGGTGTATATATATATATATATATATATATATGCATGCATATATATATATATATGCATATATGCATATATATATATGCATGCATATATATATATATATATGCATATATATATATGCATATATATATATATATATATATATATATATATATATAATATAAAATGTGTTTTGTGCAACGTTTTTTTTTGTTTTTTTTTTAATTTCCCTCCCTAGTTCCGCTCCCATGCAGCATTGCTGCTGCAGGGAACGGAACTAGGAAGTGATCAGAGCGACGGAGACCGACGGAGGAGCGGCGGGACTCTCGGCTGGCGGTCACAGCAATGAGAGATCATCGCTGGATCGCCTGGAGAAGGTAAGAGAACACCACTGCGCTCTCTGCAATCCACCCCGAGCGTGACTCGGGGTTACCGCTCCTGATATGAAAAACCAACCCCGAGTCACGCTCGGGATTACCGCTAAGGAGGTTAAAAGAGTGCATGTAAAGTAGCATTGTGTGGAATCTCACTCACCTTCATTGTCTAATTTTGTTAACCAGTCAAGTTAAATTTCTACATCATGCACATGTTGGAAATGTTTTGGCCTTCAGCTCTTTATCAGGGCATTGGAGACTTCCATTAAATACCTTTTAGGATGACAGTTCAGACAATAGAATTCAACAATTTGTAAATGCAAAGCTACAGAGAAATATTTTTGCATTGTGCTAGTGACTTGTTTTTCTGCCTGAACAGTTTAGCTATTTCAGCACCATGGATAGCCCCCATTACTACAAGTTACAGAGTTTGTTTTCTATCCTTTGTCCAGTGTGCTGGCTAAGATTCAGTATAAACAGGCAAAAAATTTGGGGGAGCATACCCATGTATTTCCAAAGCTGCTGCAGCTATGAACCAAAAGACATGTATATTAAAAAAGAATAGCGCGCAAATGCAAAAGAAATTACTACCAAATCTGAAGAGAGTCCATAAATAAAAATGGGGGTTTGGTCCCACCATATGGCCATATCGTGCTCAAGCCCACTACTGCGTCAAAGTACCCCATTATCAGTGGGTCCTACACTATCCATGAAAAAGAGATGAATCCAGCCCTTCTAACCCTTGGAGATAACACTCCTTGCTGGGAAAAATGTGCAAATGCACTACAGGGGACTCCTCCTATATCCACTTGATGGTGGACACTGATTGAGTACAGGTGTATGTGGGGGGTGGGGAAGGCTGCTCAACCTCGATAGTCTGGTCAGACCGAATACATAAAAAACAGGCAAAAAATTTGGGGGAGCATACCCATGTATTTCCAAAGCTGCTGCAGCTATGAACCAAAAGACCAGACTATCGAGGTTGAGCAGCCTTCCCCACCCCCCACATACACCTGTACTCAATCAGTGTCCACCATCAAGTGGATATAGGAGGAGTCCCCTGTAGTGCATTTGCACATTTTTCCCAGCAAGGAGTGTTATCTCCAAGGGTTAGAAGGGCTGGATTCATCTCTTTTTCATGGATAGTGTAGGACCTACTGATAATGGGGTACTTTGACGCAGTAGTGGGCTTGAGCACGATATGGCCATATGGTGGGACCAAACCCCCATTTTTATTTATGGACTCTCTTCAGATTTGGTAGTAATTTCTTTTGCATTTGCGCGCTATTCTTTTTTAATATACATGTCTTTTGGTTCATAGCTGCAGCAGCTTTGGAAATACATGGGTATGCTCCCCCAAATTTTTTGCCTGTTTATTATGTATTCGGTCTGACCAGACTATCGAGGTTGAGCAGCCTTCCCCACCCCCCACATACACCTGTACTCAATCAGTGTCCACCATCAAGTGGATATAGGAGGAGTCCCCTGTAGTGCATTTGCACATTTTTCCCAGCAAGGAGTGTTATCTCCAAGGGTTAGAAGGGCTGGATTCATCTCTTTTTCATGGATAGTGTAGGACCCACTGATAATGGGGTACTTTGACGCAGTAGTGGGCTTGAGCACGATATGGCCATATGGTGGGACCAAACCCCCATTTTTATTTATGGACTCTCTTCAGATTTGGTAGTAATTTCTTTTGCATTTGCGCGCTATTCTTTTTTAATAAGATTCAGTATAATTATGTTTTGTGGCTTGGATGTCATAATAATTTATTTGTAATTGTCAATGTTCTAGAGAATCTATATGAGGTTGGATAAAGTAATTTGGTACCTTTATGTAATGCAGTGATATTGCCCTGCTAAAGGCAAATAGGCTGCCCCAGAGCTGAGTGAATATGGTGATGCAAGAAAAAAAATAAAAAACAGAATTTATGCTTGTATATGGTTGATGGAAGTCAGCAAAGCTTCACCTTTTTCACTAAGTTCTGCGAAAAACATCCTTGGAAAGTGAACAGCCTATTTACCTTTAGTAAATCAACCCTATTGTGTTAGATTTCTGTTATTGCTCGCCATGTATTCTCAAGTGCTTTTTTTTTCCCTTCACTTTAGCAGCAACTCTATTAATAAAATATTTTAGTACAAAAAGCATTACAGTGATCTGTTGTATGGCAACCAAGGCAAATAGCTCTGCATGTCTATATATGACATATCCAAAAGATACAAAATGATCATTTTAAATAAAAGACTGTTTAGACCAGGCATGTCTAACCTGCGGCCCGGGGGCCGCATGCGGCCCAGAACCACAGACAATGCGGCCCACTGCCCCCTGACAATTTGTTTTGTTGCTTGGGAGGAAGGAAGTCGGGTCGGGAGCACAGCCACAGCAGCTTCCAACTAACGTTAGGCAGAAGCTGCCTAGGAGGGGACGGAGGGGGGAGGCGAGCATGTGCAGTGTTTCTGACTCATACCACCATTAACACTTCAAATTACTGAAGTGGTCATGGTGGTTAGAGTGTTCCTTTAATATCTCTCAGAAGAAGTAAACCTCTGTATACTGATTCCATTTCATTTGATTATCCTCTAGTTGTGCTAAATTAGTGCGGGGGGACGCGGCGGCGCCGGAAGGGCGCGGCGGCATTTTATTACTTATATACCTAAAACTATAGTATATATTTTATATGCGGCCCAAGAAAATTTCTCTACACTCAATTTGGCCCCGAGAAGCCAAAAGGTTGGACACCCATGGTTTAGACCTATATATTTTTGAGTTTGATTGGGCTGTTTAAAAGTTTATGCTCAGACCTAGATATCTTCCTGCTTGTGTGTTTCAGACAACAGCCATTACACACAATGCAGTTTGAACCTAAGCTTCAGCTGTAAGCCGTTCACATATTCGTACCAGCAAAGAGCACTAAAACGATTTGCCGTGCAACTAAAATACTTTTAACTATTCTTTTCCTGGTACTGGCAAGGCAGAATATATTTGGTATGTGGCACCATCCCCAACCTACCCATTTTGCTGGTGATAACTAAAAATAAATGCCTCACTCATTTTATTCTCCCTTTTCTACCCTCAAGCATAGTAAGCTGACAACACTGCATCTGCTGCATTGAAAGCAAAAGCAGTTTTGTAGCATAAGGGGGAGTTGTTCTGTGGTTCAGCAGGGGAGAACTCCAGCAGGGCTAACAATTCTGCTTGGGATCAGAAGATGAAGTAATGTCAGCTCAGTCCAGGAAGTTGTGATCCTATTGGATTTCTGGCAGAATCGGTAAGTATTCTTTCTGTATTTGTAGTGTTATTTAAAGAGACGAAATATAGAGAATGTGCATATATTGCAGAGTTGTACTAAATACATACACTGATCAGCTATAACATTATGACCACTGACAAGTAAAGTGAATAACATTGATTATTTTGTTACAATCGCATCTGAAAGTTAGTGGGATATATAGGGTAGCAAGTGAACATGTTTTTCCCAAAGTTGATTTGTTGAAAGCAGGAAAAAAAAGGTAAGTGTAAGAATTTGAGCGACTGACAAGGGCCACATTTTAATGGCTTAACCACTGGGGTCAAAGCCTGTCCAACACTTCAGCTCTTATGGGATATTCCTGGTCTACAATGGCAAGGACCTACCAAAAGTGGTTTGTGGAAAGAAAACCTGCGAACCGGCGACAGGGTCATAAGTGGCTAAGGCTCACTGATGCACGTAAGGAGCGAAGTAGTCCAATCCAATAGAAGAGCTACTGTAGCTCAATATGCTGAAAAATGTAATGCTGGTTATGAAAAAAAGGTGTCAGAATACACAGTCCATCATAGTTTGAAGTGTATGGGGCTGCTTAGTCACAGACCAGTCAGGATGCTCAAGCCGACCCATGTCCACAGCCAGAAGCACCTACATTGGACACATGAGCATCAGAATTGTACCAATGTGCGATGGAAAAGGTTTGTTTCATAGTTACATAGTTACTCTGGTTTTAAAAAAAGACACAAGTCAATCCAGTTCAACCAACAGAGTAAAAAAAAAAAAAAAAAAAACACAAATCGAATACCTCCATATATACTATCCAATACCGACATTTGATCCAAAGCATCTTCAAGTTGTTGAATTGGCCTCCTAATCTCAATCAAAATAATCGTGTGATGTGCTGGAAAATATTTCTTTAATCTCATACTGACCCTTGGTATCTGCAACTGGAGCAGGGTGAGAAGGGCAAGAGAAATGATTGAGGATAAGTGGCCTGAGCAGGGAGACATGGAAGGCATTGGGGATCCTGAGATGAGAGGGCAGGCAGAGCTTGAAAGCAGCTGGATTGATCTGAAGGAGAATTGTAAAGGGACCAATGAAGCAAGGGGCAAATTCCATCAAGGCCACCTGGAGTCGGATGTGCTTGGTAGAGAGCCAAACTATCGCCAGGTAGGAACCTAGGACCAGGGCGATGATGACAATCTGCTGCCTTTTTATGCCTGGAAGCAGCCAGATAAAGATTCTTAGAAACTTCTTTCCAGATTGAGTTTAAGGTCCTTTGAGTTTCAGCTGCTGCTGGTACGAGAGAAGAGATTGGAACAGGAAAGGGAATGGACGGATGCTGCCCGTAAACAGTTAAGAAGGGAGATTTTCCAGTACTGGCATTGGAGTGGTGGTTTAAGGCAAACTCTGCCCAGGCCAAAAGGTCCACCCAGTCATCTTGGTGGGCTGGGATGAAGGCACAGAGATAACATTCTACATTTTGATTGACGTGTTCTGTTTGCCCATTGGTCTGGGGATGAAAGGCAGATGAAAAATCCAATTTAATCCTGAAGGAGCTGGCCAAGGCTCTCCAAAACTGAGCTGTAAATTGAACTACCCTGTCAGACAATGTGTGAAGGCATCCTATGGAGACAAAATATATCCTAATGAAAGTCATGGCAAGACTGGTAGCTTTAGGTAGAGCTGGGAGAGGTATCAAGTGACACATTTTAGAGAACCGATCCACCACTACACAGATGACCGTAGTCCCTGCTGAGGGGGGCAGATCTGAGATAAAATCCATAGAATTACAATGCCAAGCTATATCGGGAACCGGTAGGGGTAGAAGCAGCCCAGCTGGGGCGGACATGGAAGACTTGGATTATACACAAACCGTGCAAGCTTGTACGCACTCTTTGATGTCCTTATGAAGAGAGGGCCACCAGTAGTAACGCTGAAGAAGGTTACAGGTACGATGTATACCAGGATGTCCAGAGAACTTGGAGTCATGTGCCCACGCAAGGAGTTTGGGAGGAAGTGTCGGCACCACAAATGTTTTACCTGGAGGAGGCTACGCGGGCAGAACCTGAGAAGCGGCTAGAATTTGGTGTGAAGGGATGATGGGGTCAGAGAAGAAGGGGGTCCCATAGGTTTTTGGTAAACCAGTGTTGGGAAGGCCAGAAAGAGGACGAGTGGATCTGGATCCTTATAGGGCCCATTCTTGGAAGCGTGTCTATTTGAATGCTCAATGTGATCAAATAATCAAGCATGGTAGGAATGGTGCATCCAGCGAGTTAATTCTTTACACGCTCAGATAGGCCTTGCCAGAAGTTAGAGCCTCATAAGAGCCTCGATAAGAGCCTCATTATTCCATGTGAGTTCCGCGGCCAGCGTACGGAATTGAACTGCGTATTGGCTGACTGTCATTCCTTGCTAACAAAGATGAAGGAGGGCTCCAGCAGCAGAAGATGCTCTGCTGAGCTCGTCAAAGGTTTTTCGGAATGCATCCAAAAATGCATGGAGGTTGGAGGTAATAGGATCCTGTCGTTCCAAGAGTGGGGAGGCCCAAGCAAGGGCATCACCAGAAAGGATGGAGATGATATGCAACTTTGGTGTGATCTGCTGGAAAATGGTGGCTGGAAAGTTCAAAGTGGATGGAATACTGATTAATGAAGCCACGACAAGCCTTAGGGTCACCAGAAAAATGAGGTGGTGGTGGCAGACGAAGGCTGGAATTGCCAGGTGTTGCAGGTAACACTGGAGCCAATGAGGCAGAAGCAGGGACTGAAGGAGTCGAGGTTACAGCGGCTTGTAGACGATCTAGGCGGGAGGTAAGATCCTGTAAAAACAGCATTATCATGACTTCCGGTTCCGGCGCCGCATGGAGTAGGTGAGCGCTCTCCAGCTCCCGCGGCGTGCCCTCCAAAACCGGCTTAAAAAATCTGCCCACAGCCCAGGATCAGCCTCGAACCCCCCTCCGGAGGTCCATCGACACCCAGGGACCCGGCGGTGCTGTTCAAAGTCCGGCCGAATGGAGCGGTTCCTCGAGAAGGCCGCGTCCCGACCTCCGCCGGCCCCTCCGCAAATTGAGGCCCCGGTCTCGGCCTGCTCCGGCGCGGCCGCGGAGCTCCCAGCCATGGACATCACTCCGCCACAGCCGGGCACGACACAGCAGCCCCCTACACTGGCTCTCTCCTCTGCAGGGCTAGGCAACTCCACGGAGCAAATAGCTCAGGCTGTAGCAGCTCTGCTAAACCCCACCATTGCGGCCTCTGTGGAGAAAGCGGTGGCTGCTGGCATGGCCAGCATAAAGAAGGAGCTGGAGGCACATTATAAGAGGCTTAATGAGGCTGAATCCCGCTTATCTAATATCGAGGATGAGGTGTACCAAATGCAGGGAACTGAACAGGCTCAGGATAAGCTTAATCGCATCATCATGGATAAGTTGGAGGATCTGGAGAACCGATCGCGTCGGAGCAATCTGCGATTTATTGGGATTCCGGAGAACATTGCCCCCTCTGCCATTCCTGAACTTTGCGCAAAAAAAATCCCCGCTGCCTTGGGGCTACATGGTACGTGTGTGGTCGAACGGGCCCACAGGATGGGGCTTTACTCCGAAGACCGCAAAACCCCGCGCCCGATCATTGCAAAATACCTGAATTATGCGGACAAGTCTGCTATCCTGCAAAAATTCCGGCAGACTTCCAATTTCCAAATTGAGGGCATGAAAATTCTAATATTTGCGGATTATTCTGTGGATGTCGCAAAAAGACGCAAAGCCTTTCAGACCGTATGCTCAAAACTGCACCAGGAACACTTGAAGTTCACCTTGGCCTATCCGGCGACGTTACGCCTTCGTGCACCTAACGGCAACCAAATGGCGTTTCAGGACCCAGAGGAAGCGGAAGCTTTTGTTCGCTCACTTCGCCTGGGGGATCAGGGCCCCTCTTTTTCTTCATCTGCTAAAGCCCTTCCTTTCTCCAGACCGCTAGATCAAAGGAGCCCCAGTAAGGAACCTGCCAAACGGCAAAGATATGCCGATGTGGTCAGCTCTGGTCGCCCGAATGTTCACCGTTGATCTGATCCTCCCGACTGTCTCTGATTTGCACTACTGGGCCCATGTATGGGCCTGTTCCCACTAGGACGTGGGCTTAGAGGACTCGGGGTACTCCCGCCTTTCCCTCAGGTTTGATATCTATTTTGCTCTGTTTTATTGGCATGTCTCTTTTGTTTGTTCCGATGCCTAGGTATATCGTTTACTGTTTCATGTATTTTTACACTGTGTGCTCTTGCTCTTCTTCCGCTTTGTACACCCCGGCTGCCCAGAATGCCAGAAGAGCTGGGTACCTGAGCCATACTGACCACTCGGACCATTAAGTGGGTTTACTACCATGGTTGGACTCGGGGGCACGCTTGGTGGGCTGGGCTCCGTGTTGTACACATGCGGAAAAAAGAGAAGTTCTTGATGCTTACATTGTTATTCTGCCGTATTGAATTGTATGTTTATGCTCGGTTTCTCCCTGTTTTCCTACATTCCCTACCTTCTCCCCTCCCCCCAACGAAGGTGAGCTCCTATCCTCAGTATGCGAGCTCTTGGTTCCGAGAGCTATCTAAGGTCAGACATGTAATTCCGGTGTTTTACATAACATTGCCCCAGAGTGGGGCTAGGCCGACCCTGCATGCTTCCAGTATAATTCCCCTTTTTCCTGTCCCATGCCTATAGTGACGTGGAATGTTAAGGGCCTCCGATCCCCGGCTAAGAGGATGAAAGTCTTACGACACCTCAAACGGTTGAAGGCGGACATTGCTCTTATCCAGGAATCGCATCTGCCTGCGGAGGATATGAAGCGCATGGAGAAACTCTGGGTAGGCAAAATAGTAGGGTCACCTTCCTCCGGCCGCAAAGCCGGGGTGATGATACTGTTCCATAAGCGCCTCCCGGTGGAAATTCTTTCCACAGACACAGATAGTGAGGGGCGATATGCATCCGCACACGTTCGGCTTCATGACACTGAGTTAGTTATATCCAACATATATGCCCCGAATGTCCTGGACCACTCCTTCCACGCCACAATTGCGGCCCGGCTCCTCTCCCTCCCTGATGTCCCCCGTATTGTGGGCGGTGACTTCAACGCGGTAATGGACCCGGTTATGGATAAATCCACGCCCCGGCAGGGACTGCGCGACACCCTGCGAGCTGACCCCACTCCGCTAGCGTCGCTAATAGAATCACTCTCCTTGTCGGATGTTTGGCGTCACTCGCACCCCGCGGATCGGGAATACTCCTTCTACTCCCACCCCCATAAACGTTTTACTAGAATCGATTACCTGTTCTGCACGGACTCCCTCCTTCCTCTCCTGCGCGACGCCACCATACATGACATCGCGATCTCAGACCACTCCCCAGTTTCAGTATCTCTACCATTTGCGGAATCCCCCCCGGCCCCCCTAATTTGGAGGTTCCCTTCCTACCTTAAAGACAATTTGGATTTTGCCCTGTACCTTCGTCGTGAGTGGGATGATTACTATGTGACGAATAAACAACACAGCAGCTCCCCTCTCCTCTTCTGGGAGGCGGGGAAGGCCTTTTTGAGAGGTCGTATTATTTCCTATGCGGCGGCTTTCAAACGGCACACGAATAGCAGCTACAAAATGGCTAGTGAACGGTTGGCGGCGGCCCAGCGGGCACTGATACAGGCCGACACCCCCACGGTGCGCACGGCATGGCTTGAGGCTAAACGGGACTTTGACACTTGGGCTGATAGGGTTGAAATGATGCACAAAGCACATCTTGCGGCGACATTACACCGCTTCGGTAACAAGGCCGGGAAACTGCTTGCCAGGTTATGCAAGGGCCCGATGTCCACCACGCACATAGGCTCGTTACGGAACAAATCGGGAGCAGTGGACTCCACTCCGCAAGGGGTGCAGGGGATCATGCGCGGTTTTTACGCCTCGCTATACGCCTCCGAGGCCATGGACAGCTCAGTAGCTGATTTTTTCCTATCTGGGACTGAAATCCCCAAAATATCCGAAGAGCATTTAAATACACTTAACGCCCCGATCACGGCGGACGAGATTGCGTCGACTATAAAACATCTTGCAGCCAATAAGTCTCCGGGCCCCGATGGTCTTTCCGGGGAATTTTACAAATTAGTCTCCCCTGGTGTGATCCCGACTCTAGTGGACGTGTACTCTTCAATTTGGCACGGCGGACCCTATCTCCAGACGGGTAACCAAGCCATTATCAAGCTTCTCTCGAAAAAAGGGAAAGATCCGCTGGAGCCGGGCTCATACCGGCCCATATCCCTATTAAATCTTGATGTCAAGATCCTATCTAAAATTGTGGCCACGCGTCTGGCCAATATCATGCCGCATCTGATCCACCCCGCGCAGTCTGGGTTCACCAAGGGTCGTTCAGCCACTGTTAACATAAGGAAGGTCCTGGTAGCTCTGGACCAGGCTCGCATACACCCTGGCCGAGACATGGCTATTGTGACTCTCGACGCCGAAAAGGCATTTGACAATGTCAACTTCCAATGGCTGAGTCGGGTTTTGCACGGCATGGGCTTTAGTGGACCCTTTGTGAATCTCATCACTTCTATGTATCTTACACCATCAGCCAGATTGTGTGTAGGGGGAGCGCTTACGGACGAGTTTAGATTACACAAAGGCACTAGACAAGGCTGCCCCCTATCGCCGCTGTTGTTTAACCTCGCTTTAGAACCCCTCTCCCGGTATCTACTGACCAGAGCCCCTCTCCATGGTATTCGCATAGGCTCTCAGGAGCTGCGCATATCCCTTTTTGCAGATGATGTTTTACTGTTTACTTCAAACCCCACAGCAGACATCCCCGTAATAGTTTCCGCGTTCAACAGATTCAGACTGTGCTCGGGTCTCAAGATAAACTATTCTAAAAGCGAGATCCTCCCTTTGGGAACTGGCCCCCCTCGTCCATGGGAAAGGGAATCCCCATTCATGATTGCATCTAATCACATTACCTATCTGGGTATCAAGATAGGACGCACTCCGGCATCAATTTACACTCTGAACTACCCCCCCCTGTTGTCCAAAATAACGAAGGAACTGGAAAACTGGAAGGAACTGCCGTTGTCGCTTTTGGGGAGATGCCACCTTATTAAGATGGTTAGCTTTGCCCGCCTTCTCTATCTCCTGCAAACTCTTCCCCTATTAATCAGACACAAAGATGCGCAAACCCTGCAGAAAACTTTCTCCCGATTTCTATGGCGGGGAAGGAGACCGAGAATCTCGTATAACAAATTGCAACTCTCCAGAAGCGACGCGGGTATTAACTTGCCTAATCTGAGAATGTATAATCTGTCTTGTTTGCTCAGGGCTGCTCTGGACTGGGTATCACAGACCTCACATTACTCTAATTATGAACTTGAGTCTCAGATGGCCAGTCCATTCTCCCTAACCGCTCTTTTGCATGCCAAATGGGTGACGCTGTGCCCTGATCTACGTCAAAATATACTTTTGAGGGACACTGCCATAGCGTGGAGGGAGGTACGAAAACTACTGAAACTGCCAATACACTTTTCCAAATTCCTTCCAATACGGGGTAACCCGACTTTCACTCCAGGATTGACCCATCCCGTGTTCCACCAATGGGAGGAGAAGGGTTTGATTACCTTCGGACAACTGTGCGACACCAGTTCGGGTACTCCCCTTCCCTTCCGGGTCGTTAAAGATAAATTCGGTGTCCAGGACAAGGACCTTTTCTATTGGACACAATGCATTCACTATCTCTCCTCAACCACTGGGAAACCGGGGACCCGCTTTCATCTGTCTTTAATTGACTCCCTGCTGGATGCTGACACCTATACTATTTCCACGATCTACAAGCCCCTCTTGCGGCAATGCCCGCCGGCCTTGTTCACCTCTACTGCCTCCAATTGGCTCAAGGACTTTCCAGGCAATGACACGTTACCCAATATGGTCAAGGGTCTCCAAACCACCCTTGCTCTAACTCCTAACTCAATTTGGAAAGAGACCCAACTAAAAATCTTCCATCGGGCGCATATTCCTTTTCTATCGGACAAAACCATGCCGGACGCCCACAAATGCCCTTTGTGTCTGGTGGTAAGACCTTCACTCCACCACAAATTTTGGTCCTGCCCCGGTATAAGTCACTTTTGGGACCAAGTCCTTTTGTACATTACGGACGTCACCAAGTTCAGCCTACCCAAGGACCCTATGATACTCCTGTTCGGCTACTGGGACAAGAGACTCCAAAAATGGTCTAGCCCCCCCTCTGGGTCACCCCGTGTGTGGATCCTGACTTGTCTACTGATCGCCAGGAGGACTATCCTAAGCAACTGGATCTCCACATCTCCTCCATCTCTCTCTCGGGTCAGATCAGAGCTCTCCACACTTCTCACAATAGATATCGCCAATACGGACTTCTCAGCTTTATCTTCAAGGGAACTCTTCCACCTGAAATGGGACAGATATATAACTTACACCTTTCCCCAGACTGATCCCACTATGGCTCAATACAGATTCAACTTCAGAGACTCGCCCAGGACCTTACCCCCACAATCAGATTCACCTTCCAACCTCAAGGACCATTGAGGCCCCCCCCCCTTTCCCTCTCCACCCACCTCCCCCCTACTTTGCCAGCAGACGTTCTCTGCTCGGACTTCCTTTATGCTTAAAGTATGAAAATGTTTTTGTTACAGCTGTTGTTGTGTTCTGTGTAATGTCTGAAAAATTTTCAATAAAAAAAAAAAAAAAAAAAAACAGCATTATTCGCTCTTGATTAGCCTGCTGGGAGTAAAGTCTCTGAGCTAGGTGTTGCATTTGGTCTTCGGCCGGTGATGGACTCACCGAGGAGCTCATGGTTTGAGCAAACTGTCACGATTCTACGGGTGTGAGCCCACAGGCGAGCAGGTGACACAGGATCCCCGGGGCATGGAATCTAAGGGGCAGCCAGTATTCTGCCAGGGACCCTCTCACGTGAGTTTAGACTTAGCTGCGTGATGACCCCAGGTCACGACTCCCTGGTTCACTCTGCTCGCGGGGAGAGTTCCCAAAGACACAGTGCAAGCATGGATAGATAGATGGATGGAGCAAAAGGAGAGCCAGATAACAAGCCAAGGTCTGGGCGTGCAGTAGGCAAACTTAATCAGGAGAACTAGCCGAGTCGTTACACAAGAGATCAGTCCACAAGAAGTCAGGTTAGGAATGATTGCACAGAAGGGGTTTAGGAACAAGTGTTGCTCAAGCAACCAGAAACTGGTCTGAGTGGGATTTAAATAGGGAGAAACATGGGAGGCTGGACAGGAAGTAGCTGGAAGGAAGGTATATTAACCATTAGGTGAAGCGGGCAACACCCTTAGCTGCTAAGTCAGTGCAGCAAGAGCAGAGCACAAGCTTGCGGAACCACAGATGCCAGCAGACCTACAGCGGCAAAAGGTAAAAAACTTATGCAAACAGTAAGACAAGGATCAGCTCCGCAGCTGATCTGTGACAGATAGGTAATTTATTATTTTAAATAAGGGTGCTGCACCCTGGGGATCTTTGATCTCTTACATGTTGTCCAGGTAGGGCTCCGCCTCTCAAAGGTTGCCTACCCCTGCTGTAGAGGGAAAGACATACTGAGATCTATAACTTGCATAGGTCCCTAACTGAAGGTGAGAGACTGAACACTTTGGAGGTGGAGCATGTGTGAATTATTGATTTCGGTTGGAGCATTGAAAGTTTAAATTGATTTATCCAAATATATATTTCATATGAGAATTTTTATTCACTCGTCTATACTATATCTATGTGTACACGGTATAAGGCTTCTTTCACATGGTCCGCCTCCATCGGCGGACTCCGTGCTGCTCAGCGGGGGATCGATACACTGATCCCCGCTGAGCAGGCAGGTGACAGCTCCCTCTCCGTTCTGTGTGTGGAGACGGAGGTGTCAGAGCCCCGCTGCTCTCTATGGGGGAATCGGATGAGAGCGGACCACCTGTCCGTTCTCATCCGATCCCACCTGATCCAATCCCTGGATGGATGGAAAATAGGGTTTCCATCCGTCTGGATTTCACGAACAGGATCGGATGCGGATGGCAGTGGGTGTCAGCGGACATGTCTCCACTGACACCCGCTGCCCCATAGGGATGCATGGAGGATCCGATCAGATCCGCCTAAAAAAACTGACAGGCTGATCTGATCGGATCGTTCGTGTGAAAGAGGCCTAAGGGAATATATTGATTTTGCCACGCAGTTTAACCACTTTACCACTGGCCACTGTGCTGCTACTGCGACAAAGTGGCTCGTTATCGTCCGGCGACGTAGACTCTCCCCTCTCTCAGCGGCGCCCGCGCACCGCCTGAGGCTCGCTCCCGCTGTATTCATACACATCGGGAGTCGGGCCAGGGGAGGAGAGGCAGTGATCACCGCCGCTCTTCCCCGATCGTCGAGTGAGGAAATCTGCCCGCTTGTGTAAACAAAGCGTGCGGATCTCCTCTGTGACAGGCAGGGACAGATTACAGGATTCAGCATAGCTGAACCTGCGATCTGTGTCTGTGTCACACAATCACCTCCCCCCACACACATCAGTAAGCATGAGGCATACATTTAACCCCTTGATCACCAATAAAGTTAACCCCTTCACTGCCAGTGTCATTATTACAGTAACAGTGCATATTTTTAGCACTGATTACTGTAGTAATGTCACTGGTACCCCCAAAAGTGTCAAAAATGTCAGTTAGGGGTCCGATCTGTCCACCGCAATGTCGCAGTCCCGCAAAAAAATTGCAGATCGCCGCCATTACTAGTAAAAAAAAATAAACAATAAAAATGACAAATCTTTCCCGTAGTTAGTAAACGCAATAACTTTTGCGCAAACCAATCAAAATACGCTTATTGTGATTTTTTTTTACCAAAAATATGTAGCAGAAAACAAATTGGCCTAAAATGTTAAAAAATTTTGATTTATAATTTTTTTTTTGGGAATGTTATATATCAGAATGTAAAAAATATTGACATTTTCTACTTTGACAGCTAAAAAATATCCAATATATTCAATTTATGTCATATATTTAGGCCAAAATGTATTTAGCTACATGTCTTTAACAAAAAAATTCTCAATGAGCGTATTTTTAACCGCTTTAAGACCGGACGATTTTACCCCATTCCTGACCAGGATATGTTTTGCGATTCGGCACTGCTTTAATTTATTGGACAATTGCTCGGTCGTGCAACGCTGTACCCAAATTAAATGTAAGTCCTTTTTTTTTCTCCACAAACAGAGCTTTCTTTTGGTGGTATTTGATCAAGTGTGCGATTTTTAACTTTTGAAAAAAAGAGTGACAATTTTGAAAAAAAAACCCAAGTTTTTTCGCAAAATTTTCACTCTTTTTTTATTAATATCGCAAAAAATAAAAAGAGCAGAGGTGATCAAATACCACCAAAAGAAAGCTCTGTTTGTGGGAAAAAAAGGACGTAAATTTAGTTTGGGTACGGCGTTGCATGACCGTGCAATTGTCAGTTAAAGTCGCGCAGTGCCAAGTTGCAAAAAGTGGCCTGGACGTAAAGCAGGAAAATCCTCCGGTGGTAAAGTGGTTAATGTGTACTGTTTGTATATTTGTTTTCACACATTGATTTAGAGGGAGAGCAGCACGGCACTTATATACAGTATACTTTAACTGTTTGTAGATTGCCATTACTAAATATTTAAAAAGGATAACGGTGAAATTCTCTTAAACACATTTCTAAACCCTAGGAGAATATAGTTTATTATTAAAAAAATTGTGAAAATGGAGCTGTAATGATCTGCTCATTTTGCTTAGTAAAAAAAAACATAAACAGGAAATCTTGTACATGCAGTCATGACAAGCTTAGTGCTTGTTAGGAGTGCGATTAAGAAGCATTCTTTATATTAAAATGTTAGCATTCCCATGAGGAGTGTATGTTGCACACGGACAGAAGGTGTCCTGATAAATACTGCAAATTAACAAACCTGAAGATAATTTGTGCAGACCTGCAGCTTACTAACAAACACGAGAGTCTGCATTTTTATGGGACAGAGCAGTATGCCTTAATCTTGGCTGCCTTTATTGACTTAAACACATTTGCCAGTCTCCCAAGGCAACTCTTAAAAGTATTTTTTTTTTTAACGGCTGCTTTCGTTTGAAGCCAATTTCTCAACTGGAAACATGTTTTTTATTTTTTCAGAACTGTCTGATTTTCTTCTCTGGTGTTTTGGCCAGTCTCCACAGTTTCACTTATTAATGTTCATGTTTCTAACAGGCTGGTAGACCGAGGAGGCAGTATTTTGTACCGTAAACAAGAGATTATTCAATCAGCTTCACAGTGAGGACTGTCATTTGTGATGGGAAAAAGCTATCCAGAAGACCCTAAATATAGCCCACCTCTCCATGACTTATAACATCAAACAGGTCATTTTTAACAAAAGATTGTTTCTTGTATAGCCATTTTAGTTTCTCCGTGTAGTCTTAACCCTTTAAGTGACATCAACTTTCAAAAAGTTCTAGTGGTTTGGTGGAATACTCAGCCTTGATGTAGCACAGGGGTATTGAATTAAAATTTACAAAGGTCGTGTCAATAAAATATTCTTCCAGCAGAGGTCCGAATCACATGTTTGTGCGATGGCCACCCTGTATCCTCGCAACCAATCACTTGCTTGTTAACTTGGATAGCCCCCGTCCTCTGTCTATAGCTGTCCTACCTCCAGATGTTGGCTCTGTGAGACTGGCAGTGGTGATGGCTGTGGGCAGAACAACTCTAAAGGATGGGACCGCAGGGGTCCAGATGAGACATTAACTGGGTCCGGGTCCGGACCCCGGTCCGCCATTTAGTGATGCCTGATGTAGCAGATGAGTTTTTCATAGACACAGAAAACCAATTATTTCTTAATTTCTTACACAATGGAGGAAGGCAGCACAGGATGCAGTATGACGGACGGAAAAGGTGGAAGAGGATTTTTCGGGAGCTTTTTAAAATACAGTCAAACAAAATGGCTGGAGGATACTGAGAGGCTTCTTTGTAGGGGCTGTTTCAATTTTTTTCACAGAGTGATTTTTATGTCACCTGACCTATGCAACAGATAGGGATATCCATACCAGACCCTTATCCTAGCATACAGCAACGCATGCGAATGAGCACCCCCTCCTGAACCATACTAGGTCACACACCCTCACCATGGGGGAAGCATCTTGTCCCCATGTTGATGAGTATAGTAGCATCTTCCTCATATCCCTGACCTGGTGGTTGTGGGGATGCGGGGCTGACTTATCAGAATCTGGAAGCCCAGATCTCGGCTCTCCCCTTTGTGAATGAGTATGGGGTACATAGCAACCCTACACATTTACTAAAAAAAAAAAAGAGTAGTGTAAATGAAGACAGGAGCCAGTTTTTTGACAATTCCTTTATTTAAAAAAAAAAAAAAATGTCCCTCGTGTATATAAATCATCATTTATGATGAACGCCGCACTGCCAACCCGCTTAAAAAATGCATTGACGATGACATCACAAGGGGTGGAGTCACCCCTTAGGTTTTTTTAGCAGCAGCTGCAAAGTTCAGCTGTCGGTCAATGTATGCCATTGTCAGGTGTGGGCCTTTTTTTTTTTGGAGGTGGCAACCGGCGTTTATCATGATTGACTCTGGATCTACTTCGGGAGATATTGATTTATTTTATTTTATTTTTTAATAAAACTGACTGTGTTTTTATTTGCATTAAACTTTTTTTGTTGGGTGAATGAGTACTCATTCACATGGGGGGGCCGGATCTGGGGGCCCCTTGTTTGGCTGCCCCTAGTGCAGTCACCCCCTGCACCCCAACAACCAAAAGGAGTGCTGTTGTCTGGTATCGATTTTTTTTTTACATTTTGGCGTGAAGTTCCCCTTAAATTCCGAGGGGGGTGCCATTTTTTAATGCTAACGTTCTTTATTCTTTTGTGTACATTCAGCTGATAAGTCATTGTTTGTTAAGGACGTGGCGGCCACCCACTCCCTAACAACCATGTTTTTTCCTCGTTGTTAAGGACGCCGGCAGGTGGTGGCTCAATACCAACAGGGTGTGCCTCCAAGGTTGGACAAAACTGTCTTTTGAGGGTTAACATTGCAGTTCTATGACTCTCAATTTGCATGAAAGTCAGACCAAAGTAGTGTATGAACTACTTTTAAGTTACTGCGACTTTATATTGCATGAATTTTTACCAGTACTCATTGAAAAACATGGGGTGTGAATGGAGCCTTAAGGACATTAAGGAACCCATTTTCAACAAAGAGCTTAACTGACTTGTAAGTATTGTGAAAGAGGCCATCTACATACTGTAAAACTAGAACAGCAATCGCTAAACACTATTTGTAACCCACATATATTGCCATTTTGTATCTGTACCACAGCAATTTGGCAACAATTCATACCTTCAACCACGTGAGTAATTATCACCTGTCTCAGACATAATGGACCTATGTGATTGGATGATGAAATTAAAACAGAGTTGTTTGACAAACTTTCACACCTCTCATCATCTTGGATCTTGGAAAATTAACATGTGCCTCAACACAAGTCATGGTAATTGGATTATGGTGACTGAATTACCCCTATGTTTCTATATGGGGTATGCTCCTGACACTTATTAGAACTAAAGAAGCTACTTTAATACACAGTGAAACATTTTCAACATTACAGAATTACGAATACATCTGGATGGAACTAACTACTAATATGGGCAGAATGTTAATTCACATTCTTTACTTTAAACATTCACTGTTTTAATTTGGTGATCCTTTGATTTTTTTGAGTATTTGCCATTAATTTTTTTTTTTTTTTTTAGAGCGCTGCCTAGCTCACTCCTGCTCCTTTTTCTCAGTTTAGCCTCCCTAGTGGTAATCCCGAGTGTGGCCCGGGGTTCATTTTCAGTACCAAAAGCAGTAACCCCGAGCCACACTCTGATTTACCCCGTAGTGATTACTTACCTTGTCCCTGCGATCCCCCGATGTCCTCCTGCTCTGTCCTCTGGCCGATGCCGGCATTCATCTTCCAGGTTCCCTTCCCTGCGAGCACCGTGACGCAGGGGGGCGGAATCCGGCAGGAATTTAAAAGAAATAAAAACAAAACACACACATACACATTGTAATACATTGTAATCTGTCATAATTACAGTTGTGTTCATAAGTTTATATACCCTGGCAGAATTTATGATTTCTTGGCCATTTTTCAGAGAATATGAATTATTACACAAATCTTTCACTCAGGGTTAGTGTTTGGCTGAAGCCATTTATTATCATTTAACTGTGTTTGCTCTTTTTAAATCATACTGCCAACAGAAACTACTCAAATGACTCTGATCAAAAGTTTACATACCCCAGTTCTTCATACCATGTATTGCCCCATTTAACATCAATGACAGTTTGAAGTCTTTTGTGGTATTTGTGAATGAGTCTCTTTATCTTCTCAGATGGTAAAGCTGCCCATTCTTCCTGGCAAAAAGCCTTCAGTTCCTGTAAATTTTGGGGCTGTCTTGCATGAACAGCACATTTGAGATCTCCCCAGGGTGGCTCCATGATACTGAGATCAGGAGACTGAGATGGCCACTCCAGAACCTTCACTTTATTGTGCTGTAGCCAATGACAGGTCGACTTGGCCTCCTTATTGTGTATCTTGAAACAGCCTCACCACATGTTTTAAAGCGGAGTTCCGGGCACAAAAACGATATTTTTTTTGTGCCCCTCTGCTAGGTACACCTCACCTGCAAAGGAATTGGATAGTTATTTTTTTTTTGTTTACTCACCTTGTAATTGAAGATCGAAGATACTCACCTCAGAGTACTTCCTCCCTCGGAGCCGCGGCTCACCCCGTCACTTCCTGTCTCGCTATGATTCCTGGGAGCTGAACGTCATAGCTCCCAGGAATCAATGCAATGGCACCGGCCCCGCTCGTCATTTCCGGGCGACGCCACATTCCCCTGCTAAACAGCTTCTGGGCATGTGGAGGAATGCGGCGCCGCACCGGAAGTGACGAGAGGGGCCGGTGCAGGCGCATTCTGGGACAAGAAGACGCGGAAAAAGACACAGAAGAGGACCGCGCCGGCTTCAGCTGCCCACAAGAGAGATGGAAACGCTGTGGAAGAAATTTTATAAGTAAGTATTTCTTCTAAAAGGTAAGTGCGAACCGGGACAGAACAGAGGCTAGCCATTGTGGAATGTGCTAGCCCTGACTGTCCCTGGGGTATGTTTAGTAAAAAATGACTTCTGTGCCCGGAACTCCGCTTTAAGAGAGTCCTGTATTTCATCTGAAGTTATTTGTGGGTTTTTCTTTGCATCCTGAACAATTTTCCTGGCAGTTGTGGCTGAAATTCTAGTTGGTCTACCTGACCCTGGTTTGGTTTCAACAGACCCCCTCATTTTCCACTTCTCAATTAGAATTTGAACACTGCTGATTGGCATTCTGAATTCCTTGAATATCTTTTTATATCTCTTTCCTGTTTTATACAGTTACACTACCTTTTCCCGCAGATCCTTTGACAATTCTTTTGCTTTCCCCCGACTCAGAATCCAGAAACGTCAGTGCAGCACTGGATGAAAGATGCAAGGGTCTGTCAGGAGTCCAGAAACACATTGACCTTTTATGCACACACATTAATTACAAGCAAACAGATCACAGGTGAGGATGGTTACCTTTAATAGCTTTTCAAACCCCTTTATGTCAACTTGTGTGCATGTTATCAGGCCAAAATCGCCAGGGTATGTAAACTTTTGATCCGGGTCATTTGGGTAGTTTCTGTTGTCATTATGATTTAAAAAGAGTAAACACAGTTAATTGATAATAAATGGCTTCAGCCAAACACTAACCATGAGTGAAAGAAAAGTTTTTGTGTTATCATTCATATTCTCGGAAAAATGGCCAAGAAATCAATAATTTTGCCAGGGTATGTAAACTTATGAGCACAACTTTACATTACTGCGTGCAATCTATTTCACCTCAGTTTCGTCCCTAGTAATTTGTCCAGTGCCCTGCCTGCACTTTTAGTGTTCTTTCTGCCTGGAAGCTTGCGAACGTCCATGGCATCCAAAAAGTGTTCCATTAGGTCAAAAGCGGTTTTAGACCAGCTTGTAAACAGCAATAGTGAATTGGAGTTACTTGAAGAATTGAGCGATAGCGATTCATGGGGAAATTCGTCACTGGACACTGAAAGTGACCACAGCAATGATTCTGAGACTGAGCTCAGTGATGTGCGAACTTGGTGCTCTATTGACTGCAGTACGGATCAGGCAGCGCCCCAAGATTTCCATTTACTGGAGCACCTGATATGAAAGTAGACATTGAACACGACAACCCCTTGGCATACTTACAATTATTTCTGATCGATGAGGTTATTGAAAAAATAGTTACTGAGAAAAACCAGTATTAAGAGCAACAATTAGCTACTCTGCATCTGAAGTTTCCAAGAAGCAGAAAGTGGGAACCAGTGACCAAAGAGGATATTTGCACATTTCTGGGCCTAATAATACTTCAGGGAGTGGTGGGGAAACCACTGCAGAAGTGGTATTGGACAACTAATACATTACTTGCCACTCCATTCTTTGGCACAGTCGGAGTACAGATTTTCCCTGATCATAAAATATTTACACTTCAACAAATAATTTGATGAAACTACTCATTCTGCACCAAAACTAAAGAAAATTGGGGAAGTATCTCAAATGATTCTTAAGAATTTCCAACAGAGCTATGTGCCAGAAAGAGATATCAGCATAGATGAAAGTCTAATGGCCTACAAAGGAAGACTCAGCTGGGTACAATACATTTCATCAAAGAGGGCACGATTTGGCGTAAAATCTTACATGCTATGGGAATCGTCAACTGGCTACATTTGGAATTCAATCATATACACTGGAAAAGAAACAAAATTCAATCCAAAATACAGCAACTATGGAATGGCAACATCTTCCATTTTTTCACTCTTGGAGCCATTGCTAAATCAGGGCTATTGTGTAACAACTGACAACTTTTATACGTCTCCTGAACTTTGAGTTTCTTCTGCAAAACAAAACAGATGCCTATGGAACCGTTAGGGCTAACCGGCGCAACATGCCGCAACATTTGGCAATAAGAAGCTGAAGGCTGGAGAAATGGTTGCCTGGCAGAAAGGCAAAATTATGGCACTGCGATGGCGTGACAAGAAAGATGTGTGCCTAATGAGTACAGTGCATAACACTTCCACTGTTATGGTATGCACGAAAAGTGGGAAAGAAATTGTGAAGCCACAAGTAGTGATAGACTACAATAACACCATGGGAGGTGTCGACAGAGCCGACCAAGCAATGACATTCTACCTAGCAATGAGAAAGCAGCAAAAGAAGTACTACAATAAGATCTTCAGACATCTTGTTGAGCAATGCTTGTGGAATGCCTACATTCTGCTCAAAAAAAAAAGTGACAAGCCTGTGATTCATTCTGACTTCATTTGGAAAGTTGCCAAACGTATCTTTGTGAACCACCAAACACCATCAATGGGTGTGAATAGAGCTGGACGTCCTGCTGTTGGTGTTGTCAACCCAGAACTCCTGACTGGTCATCACTTCATGGACTACATCCCACCAACTGAGAAAAAGTCAGCACCTACAAGGATGTGCGTGGTTTGTTGCTCGAAGCGAGATGACAGTGGAAGGAAAATCCAAAAGGAAACCAGGTTCTATTGACCCGACTTTGACGTCCGACTTTGTGCAGTCCCATGTTTCAAAACTTTTCATACCCGGGATGTTTACTAAACCAATATGTAGTGTCTAGTATTATAGTGATAATAATATTGCACCCTTGTTTGGACAAATTTCAGTGGTTTTGGTTTGAATACATTATTGAATAAAATGTATTATTATATTATAATTTATGATTTCTTTTTTTTCAAACTTTATCATACTCAGAACTCTTGTTTGGACAGATTTAAGTGAGTTATTCCTAAGAATTACAGGCCTACAATATAAAACAACAGATTTCCATGCAAAACTATATACCACTTTGACATTCAAAAATACTGACATAATCAGACCGCCAGGGAAGTTAAGCATTTGATATGTTTGCTTTCCATTGTGAATAAAATATTGGTTTATAAGATTTTGTTATTGGATTTGTGGTTGTAGTTCAGTGTCAGTGCAGACCAGGAGGGATTGGGAAGAATCAAACTTGGGTGAGGTTCAGTTTAACTGGCCCAAGTGTAAGTGCGCCCTAAATCTAGACTTGTGATTGTTTCTCGGTTCACTTGCATTTTCTTAATAAGACTCATCATTTTGGAAACTATTTTGGGATTGAACTCTGAAGTTCCACTTCAACATTTTATTGACATTTTTTAATAAAACCTTTTTATAGCTTATTTTACACCCAGTGGCATATTCACTAAGTCTTTGTGCTTTTTTATGCATTGCAGGGAGATTAAAGCAGGTGGGAGGGTTTGGCAGGGCGCTGTGCATAGCTTCCTGAAAAAAAGGAAAGTTGTGGTAATGCCCATGTGAGATGCTGAGCTTCCATGATTGAACACTAATAAATGAAAGGGCTGGGCCAGGGTCAGTAAGGCTGGGAAGGAAAGATCTAGATAATGCTGGAAGTCCTCTGGCCTGGAAATTCCGCAGGTTCTATCTGACCTACAGTTTGTAGTGCCCATTATAAGAAGCTTCAAGGGTGCAGTGACATCAAAGTAAGCCATTTCAGTACTGAAGAGGTGCATGTATAACTGTGGTTAGGCTGGAGTTCAGATTTTGACCTTGAAATGAAATAGTTACCAGTGCATTTGGCACACAATAATGAAAATAAGCAGAGCGATATTAGTTTTCTATGGATCCTTTCACACGGCCGCTCCGTGTGAAAGGTCCGCTGCGGGACTTTTTTTTTTTTTTTCCACGGAGCGGATGACATTTCTGTCATCCGCTCCGTGTGCCCGCATATCATCCCATCCGTTTGTGGATGATATGCGGACCTAATGTAAGTATATGGCACTGCGGATGTCAGCGGATGACACCGCTGACATCCGATTTTCCTTCCTTTCCGTTTTTTACACGGAAGGAAAAATGGGGTTCTGTTCCGTTCCAAAAAACGGAACAGAACTGAAAGGAGGAAAATCGGATGTCAACGGATGGTATTCCGCTGACATCCGCAGTGACATTCACTTACATTGATGTCCGCAAATCATCCGCAAAAAAATAGGATGATTTGCGGACACACGGAAAGCAGCGGAGCGGCCGTGTGAAAGGACCCTATGTCTTGTTCAATTTATCACTTTAACTTCATCTCAGGCTGGTACAAGCAGGGCCCCAGAAGGAAAACAAATAGAAAGAAAGACTGCAATGTTAAAAGAGATATGATGGTGATATAGCAATTGCCAGAACAAAAGATTTCCTGAGCACAGTCCCGTGGTGGCAACCTTGAAGCCTTAGGCAGGCCATACATGGTGCAGATTTCTTGCAGGATGATTCCCCCCTTAACACAGACAGTGCTGACAGGGAAATCCCTTCTGCTGAGCAATTGTCTGCTCCCGGGGGGAAAACGTCCCCCAGAAAGCAACAACAAAGAAAAGGGCGCACCGACCTAGTGCATTACCACTAAAACCATTTATTAAAATAGTAAAAAGTATATATTATACTCACAAAACAGGTGTGAATATTACACACATCAACATTGATTCTCCAAGGTAGCCAAGGTACTGCGCGATGCTGGATGGCATGCAGTGCTACCTTGGAGATTCAATGTTGATCATGTTGATATGTTTAATATTCACACCTGTTTTGTGAGTATAATATATACTTTTTACTATTTTAATAAATGGTTTTAGTGGTAATGCACTAGGTCGGTGCACCCTTTTCTTTGTTGTTGCTTTCTAATTGATTTCGGATACCCTTGATCCTGAGGGGGCAGCAAGACCACAAGTCATACCCATCCAAGTCTGAAGTATTTCTCTTCCCTCCATCATATTTCACTAGAGTGCAGGAGAATTGTTCTTCATTTTGGGAAAACGTCCCCACCAGGAGAAGACAGTGATTATTGCTAGAGGCTATAGCAGTGGCTAGCGATAATCATAAGTGCTTCCGCCAGGCTGGTTGTACCCAAGTTGATTGATCGATCAACTTGTTACATTCCGATTCAGCCTGCCCACACACTGTTAGAATCTTGGCCGGTTCAGCCGTATTCGAATCGTCTATGGTCTGCCTTAATATTCCTCTCCCACTGACACTGCAACTTGTAATATAAGCAACCAACTAGTACTTACTCAAAAATGACAGGTATGTTTAAACAGTTATCAAAAAAACAAAGAGATTTCCAGTCAAAACTTACCAACCAGCCAGCGACCAACCAAATTGACCTGTCTAACAGTATGCGTTAAAAACAGGGGTTTGGTTGCACACATTTACAAATACATGCGTAAGCTGCAGCCCGCGACAAGGCACCCTGTAATCTGCAGTCCCTAACTCTACAATTTAAAGAGTCTCTACAATGAGAGCACATGCATTTAATGGGATAGATGGAGGACAGGTGACTAGAGGGAGTCCACCCATCCTTAAAGGCACAGGGTCACACTGAACACCCAGCACATCGCACAATGGCGGCAAAGGTGTCAGTGCGTTGCCTGGCTCAATGTAGATATCAATAATGCACAAAGTGGTCACCGCCTCCACCTACAACTGGTCTTAGTGGTAAGAAGCACTGGAAGGGCGGACGCAGATAAAAAAAAACCTGTTTTTAACGCATACTGTTAGACAGGTCAATTCGGTTGGTCGCTGGCTGGTTGGTAAGTTGTGACTGGAAATCTCTTCGTTTTTTTGATCTGTGTCCGCCCTTCCAGTGCTTCTTACCACTAAGACCAGTTGTAGGTGGAGGCGGTGACCACTTTGTGCATGTTTAAACAGTTAACTATCTAATGTAAAACACCAGTTATTGGTGAACATTAGATAGCTGGATCTTAAATTTCTAAGGACATGAAGTTGTGAATCTCCCTAGTGAAGCTTCTTATTCTGCTGCCTCAGCCATATAAAGTAAGGCTCAGTGATGGTATGCACAGATTTCACCCCTGTCCTGGTCGTCAAGTTGAATGCTTTCCACACTTACCCCACCCCTCTCACCCACTCCCTTACTTGTGGACTTCTCCTTTAAATCTAATCTGTACAAAATGCGCCATGAGGCAGTGTTGGTGCCTGAGCAAAATATTGAGAACTTATTATTGCCACTTTCAAAGAGGAGGTATAGGATGTCCTTATGTTGTGGCTTCAAAAAGCTCTAGGGTGTCCTGGAGCAAGATTTATGGGCATATTGGGCAGGCCTGGACAGATTCAAGTTAAATTTAGGAGCCAATCTGTGCAATCTTGGAAATACCAGAACATTTATGGAAAACTGTTCCATTGATAACAAAAGTCTTCACAAAGAAAATAATTCAAACATTAGGTGCCAGACATGTTGGCTGCTGTACTCAACTTCTGAAATAAGCAGAATTTATTTGTGCACCTGCCTTTTATAGATATGCGAGCTTACAAGAATTGCCTGAATTTTGTCAGGTTACCTTTGAAACATGCGGCATGCTGTGCGTTAAACCTTGTCCTGACCATGTGGAATTTAAAAGCATCTACAGTATACAGTATAGTCCTGCTAAAGATTGTCTCACTAGAAGCTTGGTTAGTTAACAGAAAAAGCCAGGAACCATGCTTTTTAGACTGATTTTAATTTATTTTTTTCTTACAAGTTGGCAACAGACGCTTTTTGATCTTTACAAAACACACAGTCGTTAGGCTGGGTCTTACATCTCCACTTTGTCTAATTATCCCTGACATCTCGCAAATGTTTGTAAAGTTCTTCAGGGTAGGAAATACACAAAGCTTTGTCTCTCTGACAACAAAGAAGAAAGGAGCGAGATGTGGTATTTGCATGGTGGGAGACATCTGTTTACTTCTTCGCAAAAAAAATGTGCTTTTCTTTCTCATAATAGATTATTTAAAAACCTGTTAGTTTTCCTAGTTATTTGTCATTTCTTGTAAATATTAGATATATGGTAACCAAATGACAGACCGCTCATAGGTCTCGCTAATGTGTTGCTCTGTGGATCTTTACATTCAAATATTCAGACAAGGGAAAAACAGAAGATGCACTTCCCTGTTTGGCTCATAGAAGAATTTCTTTTCATTCTATCTGCTTTGTTCTATATCACAGAACAAAATACCCCTTTCTGTATGTGCCATTTGATGACTGGGTGTTCCTTTTTCTTTGGCACAGCCACTGAAAGTTCTGAAAAGCAATTCCTCAAAGCCATGTCATAAACCATAGTTGTCATAGTGATATTGTTTCCATATATCTGTCATTTTCAAAAGTGATGCAACTGAGTATTGATTGTAATTTGTAACGGTTTACCTCTTGGAAGATAAAATGTATTTTGTCTTTATCATGAGGAGTTTATTAAAATCCGGTAAGTGCTAGCTTTCCTGGGCCTTGCAGAAAGCGGTTTTGAAGGAGCAATAGATAAAGCAACATGGCGGCATCACTAAATGGATTTGCAACATCTCATTAACCACTTTTTACAGGCTTTGTTCCCATTATTGCCAGAGCAGTTTTTCGAGTTCGGGGATGTAATACATTGATAATATTTTTTTTCTAGTCACCTTACTAAATTTGAGATTATTCTATTTAGGACAAAGCTTTATGCCAAAAAATGTTTTTCTTGGAGCTGTCTGTTAATATCATGTGCTAGAAGATATTGATTCTTGCTAGCAAGAATTTATTTTTAGAAATCTTTTCTCTAGCTATGTATAGTTCAATGTTGTATTTGTATACAATTATAAAAGGCACATTTTTCAAAAGGAAAGTAATACTTTATGCTTACATCAAAATTTGGCTTTTTTAGGCACATTTTCATTTATGCATCTGCTTTTTTTTGTTAAGAATTGAGATGAATCATATGCTTTGATAACTGGTGATTTTGTTTCCTTTTTTCATTTCTTTAATAGCACAGGCAATTCCATTCATTTAGGCCCCGTTCTCACTGGGGCGATCCGACTTCCACGGGCGACCTCACAGGTCGTGGCGCGCAGCTCGCACCGCGACCTCGGAGCGGCCGGCACGGACTTCATAACATTGAAGTCTATGCAGGTCGCTCCGGGTCGCCCCAAAGAAGCTCCGGACCCTTTTTCTAAGTCGGAGCGACTTGTGTCGCTCCTATTAGAACGGGTCCGCAGCTTTTCTATGGAAGGCGACCTACGGCGACCTGTCAGGCGACCAGGTCGCCTGACAGGTCGCCCCAGTGTGAACGGAGACTTAACTGGAGAAATGACACATCTTGATGTGTGTTTTTATAGAATGTCCTGTGTGCCTAATTTGTGCTAATCACACTTTTACCATCTACAGGTACCATGCTCTTGTTTCTTTTATATTTCTAAAGGGCTGCACAGGACAGTATTGCTATGAATGACAGGCTAGATGAGTAATAGTATTTCTCTAATTTTTGCACAAAAAAATAAAGAGGAACAAGAAACAGACTGCAAAAGACAGGCAGCTTTTCTCTTTCGTTCCTTGATGGATACAGTTCCATATCTTCTCGACCCTTGGGTTTATGCTTCCCCCTACAGGAGTAGGACACTAGGCGGAAAAAGTTTGACTACGCCTATAGGGCAGTCCCAGGGGGTATACTTCCACTTCCTGCCCTGCTATAGGTCTTCATTTTTTTTCTACCTAGTTAGGAGTAAGGACCTAGTTCCTTGCTGGGATCTCTGTTCCTAGCATTTTTTTCCTTTTTGAATTAAATTGTTTTGCTTCTTTTATTATTTTCTGTTCCTGTGAGAACTACAATCGATTCTGTTCCTGTGAGAACTACAATCAACTGCTGGACTGGGCGATGGACTGGGTATCCTTATGGTCTTCCCAGTCTGGCCAGAAAGCGTGACCTGGCCTAGCTCCGCGCTATGCCTGCTGCTACATGGCCGGGGAGTAAACGCTTCATGAGGATGCATAGCCCTGGTCACGATCTGAGTCGCAGCGTGCCTCTGGCCCTCAGCACCCTCATTCCAAGATGGTGTGGTCTGGTCTGCCTGGAGTGGTGCCCGCCCGGTTCCAAGGTGTGGGGAGTAGTGTCCCCCCTTCCCCTCTGGTGCTTTTTGGGGTGGACTTAGGCCCCTCCCTGGGTTGGTCGGGCCCCCCGAGTGCCCTTCTGTCCCACATAGCGCTCCAACTCCCATTCACTCACACCTTGCCCCTCCCTTCCCGGGTTGGCCATGCCTGTTATGTATGCGTGGGGGTTTTGAGCCAGTGTTGGGGACCGGGGGGTGCCTCTGGCTGCTCTAAATGCAAATTTTTGGGGAAATGGTCCTGGTGGGGGCTTCTGTCAGGGCCCCTCCTTGCTGTCCAAGTGTACCTGGGGGTCCTCTGGGGGTCCCGGAAGCCGCATGGAGTCACCATTTTGCCGTGGATGGCTGCTGTATATCTCGGCGGTCATGTTTGTGTAGTCCGGCAGCTATTTTCTTGTAGTTTCCCATTGATATCAAGTGGGAGCCATGTTTTTGAAGCCTATGGAGCGGTGAATTGGTGGTGGGCCTCTAGTGTCAGTCCCTGAACTTTTTTCTTCTCTGTAATCGCCGCACAGCCAACGTTTGTCCCCAGATCGCCTGAAAGGTCTTTGGGCTGTACAAGATCTGCTCTCACAAGGGGTCATTGTACCGATTCCTGAATCAGAACGCTTTCAGGGATTTTACTCAAACCTGTTTACAGTTCCCAGGAAGGAAGGCAAGGTCCGTCCGATCCTGGACCTCAAGGCCTTAAACCAATTTGTGCGGGTTCAGAGGTTTCAGATGGAGTCCAATTGCACAGTAGTGGCGTCTCTTACCTTCCTATCCCAATATATGTCAGGCATCAGCGTTTCCTTCGCTTTTCTGTGGGCGAGGAGCACTATCAATCCGTGACATTACCCTTTGGTTTTGCTTCGGCTCATCAGGTGTTTTCGAAAGTTTGAGCCTTGGTGTTAGCAATGCTAAGGTAGAAGGGGATTGCGGTACTGGGGTACCTGGACGACCTCCTTCTGCGAGCAGATTCTCTGCATGCCCTAAAAGTCCATCTGGACATTTTTGTGTGAACCTTGCAAGAGTTCAGATGAAAACTGAATTTCCAAAAGTCTGCTCTGTTCCCATCCACCAAACTAGACTACCGGGGCCTGACCCTGGACTCGGCCTCAGCCCGGGTGTTTCTTCCGGAGGTGAAACTCCAGAAGTTGCAAGATGAGATTCAGCTCCTGTTGTCCAACAGGCGGTCATCTCTGAGGACTTGCATGCAAGTGCTGAGCCTGATGGTCTCCACCTTCGAGGCGGTTCTGTTTACTCAGTTCCATACCGAACCTCTGCAAAAGGAGATTCTTGCCAAATGGAACAAGAATCCACAGTTTTTAGATAATCTGATCCTGTTGAGCCAGGGTATGAGGGGGTCCCTGATCTGGTGGCTCCATTCTCTGGTGCTTCGACAGGGAAAATCCTTTCTCCCCTTGTACTGGACGGTAGTCACCATGGAGGCCAGCCTGTCTGGGTGGGGAGGCGTCTTGGGCACGGATTGTACTCAAAGGGTTTGGACTTTGGAGGAGTCCAGTCTGCCGATCAATATCTTGGAAATTCAGACAATCAGGCTTTGCCTGTCCCAATGGACGGATTGTCTGCAGGAGCGCCCGGTACGGGTTCAATCAAACAATATGTCAATCATCTAGGGGGCACCAAAAGTGTCCTAGCGGCCCGGGAAGTAGCTGGCATTCCAAGGTGAGCAGAACTCTTTGTTCCAGCCCTCTCTGCTGTGCATTTTTCAGATTTTTCAGGGGTGAAAAATTGGCAGACGGACTACCTCACTCCGCAGACGTTGGATCAGGGAGAATGGTCTCTTCACCCGGAGGTGTTTCATCAACTGTGTCTCCGGTGGGGGACTCCCGATGTGGAGCTGTTGGCCTCTCGTCTCAAGAGGAAGGTACAGAGGTTCATAGCAAGGTCTTGGAATCCTCTGGCCAAAGCCACAGATGCTCTGGTGGCCCCTTGGGGCCAGTATCCTCTGATATACGCCTTTCCTCCGATAACACTTCTGCCAAGACTCCTCCGAAGAATCGAGGCAGAAGGGATTCCGGTCATCCTAATGGCCCCAGATTGGCCTCGCCAGTCTTTTTACACAGATCTAGTACAGCTGGTGGCCGATGTCCCTTGGAGACTCTCTCTCAGGGAAGATCTTTAGGCTTCCATCCTGCGTTACAGTCGCTGGCTTTAACGGCTTGGCTATTGAAAAGCCAAGTGCTGAAGGATAGAGGGGCATCTGAATCAGTGATTTCTACGCTAGTAAAAACTAGAAAATCTACTTCAAGGAAGATTTATCATCGAGTCTGGAGGGCGTACATTGCTTTGTGTGAGTCTTGGGGGGTCCCCTCCCGTTTCTTTTCGGTGTCTCATGTCTTGGAGTTTCTTCAAAGAGGTGTAGATCAGCGTTTGGTCGTGGGTACCATCAAAGGCCAGATTTCAGCCCTGGCAAATTTCTTTCAATTGAGGCTCTGAGGAAGAGGCAAGGCCTCAAACGCGTCAGTCTTCCGTCTACATGTGACATTCGGACATTTCTATTTTTGATGCTGTTCGTTGGAATCTATATGCTGACTTATCATACATGTTTGTGAGTAGCTGATTTTAAACTATTTTATTAAAAAGCTTGCTGAGGATAATGCGCTAGGCTGGTGCGCCCTTTCTTTGTGTTTGTTTTACAAATTTCTTTCAATGCCCGTTGGCCACGAATTCCTTGGATCACACCTTTTGTTCAGGGGATCCTCTAGGTGATGTCACCCTTGCCTCAGTGGGACCTCAATTCGGTGCTGTCGGTTCTTCAGAAACCGCCTTTTGAAAATATTTGTGAGCTTCTTCTGCTTACTTTGTCACAGAAGGTAGCCTTCTTGGTGACTAATACTTCTGCAGGCAGGGTGTCGGAGTTGGCTGCGTTGTCTTATCATTCACTTAACCTGGTGGTTCACAGGTACAAAGGCAACATTGTGTTGCCTTCCTTGTGCCCTAAGCCTAAGTACCCTAAAGAGATTGCCTTACAATCTTTGGATGTGATTTGGGCAATCTGGGTGTACCTGGTGGCTACTGAGTCATTCCAAATATCGGATTCCTTTTTTTCCTTACAAATGGACCCCGTAAGGGGTTGGCCGCATCTACTGTGACCATTTCCAGATGGATCAGGCAGACGGTGGTGCAGGCCTATTCCATTAACCACTTCGGCCCCGGAAGATTTTACCCCCTTCCTGAACAAGGCCCTATTTTGCGATTCGGCACTGCCTTACTTTAACGGACAATTGCGCGGTCGTGCGGCGATGTACCCAAACTAAATTTATGTCCTTTTTTCCCACAAATAGAGCTTTCTTTGGGTGGTATTTGATCACCTGTGTGCTTTTTATTTTTTGCACTATAAACAAAAAAAGAGCGACAAGTTTGAAAAAAAAAAAACAATATTTTTAACATTCTGCTATATGACATTCCCCAAAAAAAAATTAAAAAATCAAATTTTTTTAACATTTTAGGCCAAATTGTTTTCTGCTACATATTTTCGCAATAATCGTATTTTGATTGGTTTGCGCAAAAGTTATCGCGTCTACTAACTACGGGAAAGATTTATGTCATTTTTATTGCTTTTTTTTTTTTAACTAGTAATGGCGGCAATCTGCGATTTTTTGCTGGACTGCAACATTGCAGCGGACAGATCGGACCCCTGACTGAAATTTTTGACACTTTTGGGGGTACCAGTAACATTACTACAGTAATCAGTGCTAACAATATGCACTGTTACTGTAATAATGACACTGTCAGGGAAGGGGTTAACAGTATAGGTGATCAAGGGGTTAAATGTGACCCTAGGGGAGTGATTCTAACTGTGGGGGGGGGGGGGAGTGGCTTCTGAGATGACCATAGAGACATGTGATCCTATATAGCAGGATCACATGGGCTCTATGATCATCCCAGAGAGAAGGACGGTCGGCTATGTACAACAGCCGACCGTCCTCTCTCAGCGGGGAAAGATTGCGGGTGTCAGGTGGCAATCGGAGCCGCCAGACACACACATCGGCTTCCCCCCTGACGAGAGGGGGCACTGTACATGTACGGCGATTCGCCCAGGAGCAGCTGCCTGCCACAGTACATCTGCGGCGGGCAGTCGTAAAGAGTTAAGGGTCAGGATCCTCCTTTCCCTGTAAAGGGACATTCTATGAGGGTGCTTGGTGCCTCTTGGGCCTTCCGTCATCAGATGCCAGTGGTGCAGGTTTGCAAGGCGGCCACCTGGCCGTCCATGCTCACTTTCACTAAATTGTATGGTATGGATGTGTTGGAATCTGCGGATGCTGCCTTTGGCCGCAAGGTTTTGCAGGTCGCTGTTGGAGAGGATTATTCCTGTTTGAGGGTGTATTTATTTTTTTTTTGTCAGGTGAGCTCCAGTTGGTTCAGTTTTGAGCTCCTGTTTTCGCTGGTTGGCTACAATTAGCCTGTGGGAAGTATGTTTATTGTTCTGTTCTTCCCACCCCTCATGTTGACACTGCTTTGGGACGTCCCAAGGGTCAGGAAGATATGGTGCTGTGTCCGTCAATGAACAAAAGAGAAAACTGGATTTTTGTCTTACCGTATAATCCTTTCCTCTGATGTTCATTGACGGACACAGCACCCACCCCTCTATTGAGTTGGGTCATATGTTATTCTGACACTGCTTGTTACTAAACTGAAGACCTGTAGCAGGAAGTGGGAGTATACCCCCTGGGACTTCCCTATAGGCGTAGTCAAACTTTTTCCTAGTGTCCTACTCCTGTAGGGGGCAGCATAAACCAAAGGGTCAAGAAGATTTGGAGCTGTGTCCATCAATGAACATCAGAGAAAAGGATTTTCCGATAAGACAAAATCCAGTTTTTCATTAGATACAGCCATGCAATTTTTTTTTCTGAACTGGTTAAAGCTTTCTGTTGGCAGCCCAACTGAAGGTATATGTGGTGCCCAGCTATGTTGGAAAATATATGAAATATTCATGTGTTCCAGGGCTCTGTATTTCAAATCACCCAAAGTTTCTGCTGTTGACAGCTCATGCAGAGCAGTTCTTGTGATCACTGTGTACAGAGGCCTCCTTAACCACTTTACCACTAAGTACTGTAATAGTACTGCGGCAAAGTGGCTCTTGTAGGTCTGACGACGTAGACCTACGTCGCCAGACTCCTCCCCTGTAGGCGGCGCTCGCGCGCCGCCGGAGGCGCGCTCCCGCTATTTTCAATCACAGCGGGAGTCGGGCCAGGGGAGGAGCAGCGGCGATCGCCGCTGCTCTGCCCCGATCGTCGGGGATCTAGTGTGGAGATCCGCCCGTAAACACAAGCGGGCGGATCTCCTCAGTGACAGGGAGTGACAGATCGGAGTGTTCAGCATAGCTGGACATCCGATCTGTCCCTGTCTCACACAGTCACCTCCCCCCCCACACGCCAGTAAGCACCAGGCATACATTAACCCCTCCCTCTCCAATAAAGTTAACCCCTTCCCTGCCAGTGTCATTTTTACAGTAACAGTGCATATTTATAGCACTGATTACTGCAGTAATGTCACTGGTACCCCCAAACGTGTCAAAAATGTCAGTCAAGGGTCCGATCTGTCCGCCGCAATGTCGCAGTCCCGCAAAAAAAATCGCAGATCGCCGCCATTACTCGTTAAAAAAAAAACACAAAAAATGACATAAATCTTTCCCTTTGTTAGTAAACGCAATAACTTTTGCGCAAACCAATCAAAATACGCTTATTGCGATTTTTTTTACCAAACATGGGTAGCAGAAAACAAATTGGCCAAAAATTTAAAAAAAAATTGGTTTTTACATCTTTTTTGGGGGGAATTTCATATAAAAAAATGTGAAAAATATTGTTATTTTCTCAAAATAAACGCTCTTTTTTTGTTTATAGCGCAAAAAGTAAAAATCGCACAGGTGATCAAATACCACCAAAAGAAAGCTCTATTTGTGGGAAAAAAAGGACGTCAATTTCGTTTGGGTACGGCGTCGCACGACCGCGCAATTGTCAGTTAAAGTCGCACAGCGCCGAATCGCAAAAAGTGGCCCAGACGTAAGACAGCAAAATGCTCTAGTGGTAAAGTGGTTAAGAAGAACAGGGCATCAACTTACATGCCTCCATCTCTCATCTGCAGCACTTTTACATTACAGAGTATGTACTGTGTGGTACTGAGTGGACAGGCCATGGTCAAAGTGTTTTATCTAATCCCCTTCTCCAAAACATTGCTTGTGTTACCCCTATACAGTGAGACAGCTTGAAATTGGCCAATACTTGAACAGACACTAAAGCAAATGAAGGAAAATAATGGACTCAAAAGATGACATTTTTGAATATTGTGCAGGTACATTCCCTGGCAATTTATAAATGGATCCACTTTTTAGAAAGGGGATGGTATGCAATGAATAAATGGAAGGGGGTACAAATTGGACATCTTTGATTTGCTGTTGCTTATATAGTTTAATTTTGTTCCAGGAACACTACAGATTTAGAATCCCTGGAGGACCAGTGGTTTTATTAGGCATCTTTAATGAAAACAAAAAGCCTGTTGCTTTTTTTGACGAGAGGACAACTTTAAATGTACATGAGTTACAATGAGATGATCCAGAACTTACTAATTCAGTATTTTCCTGTGCACATTGTTCCTATATCTTCTGTGGTGGGGGGGGGGGGGGGCTGAAGAACAGAAAGCATATTACTTATGTAAGCAAGAAACAGTAGAGAAACCAATAGAGGTTTTGGAGATCCAGGACTTAACATTTTAAGTGGTTGTAAACCCATACATTTAGCTAATGAAGTAATTAGCATTACGAGAAACACAAATGAAACAAATCCAAGATTAAACAAATCGTCCTACATACGTTGTAGCTGTGTATCTGCAGTCCTTTATTCTGTAGATCGTTCTGAAAACATGCAGGAGAAAGACAATCAGCAGATGAAGTCTTCACACAACCAACAGCTCTGAGCCCTGACTGCAGAGAAGGGACACCCCTTTATACAGTATGGAGAACAAGCACAGCTGTGGATACCAGTCACAGGCAGCACCCTTCCCTGTCACCATTTTAACTCTTGGTGTCAGGAAAAGCTACCAGAAGTGAGTCATGTTAATAACAGAGGAACCAGGCAGCAGGTTTACAACCACCAAGTCTGTTATTTTTAAATGTTTTCTTTGTGCTGCATTTGCCTTGCATTTTAGGGCCATGGCAAATTTACTAGTTTTAGTAGGAATCTACAAAAACAGAGAACATTTTGCTTGTTTGTGACTTGTATGTAACTTGCAACTCAGTAATTATTATTATACAGGATTTATATAGCGCCAACACTTTGCCCAGCGCTTTACAATGTGAGGGAATACAATACAGTTACAATACAATTTAATACAGGAGGAATTAGAGGGCTCTGCTTGTTAGAGCTTACAATCTAGAAGGGAGGGTCAAGGGAAACAAAAGGCAATAACCGTGGGGGATGGGCTGATGGAGAAAATGGAGGTATAGTTGTAAAGTGTGGGTAGGATAGGCTTCTCTGAAGAGGAGGGTTTTCAGAGATCGCCTAACAGCTAATAGAGTAGGAGATAATCGGACAGATAAGGGTAAGGAGTTCCATAGGATTGGAGAGGCTCTGGTAAAGTCCTGGAGGCGAGCATGGGAGGAGGTGACGGGGGAGCTAGAGAGCAGGAGGTTTTGAGAGGAACGAAGAGAGCGATTAGGTTGGTATTTTGAGACTAGGCTAGTGATGTAGCTGGGGGCTAAGCTGTGGATGGCTTTGTAAGATGTTGTTAGTATTTTGAATTTAATTTGTTGGGGGAGCGGAAGCCAGTGGAGGGCTTGACAGAGAGGAGCAGCGGACACTGAGCGATTGGTAAGGTGGATGAGTCTGGCGGTGGCATTCATGATGGATTGAAGGGGGGATAGCCTGTGTAGAGGTAAGCTAATGAGAAGGGAATTGCAGTAATCCAGGCGCGAGATGACCAGGGAGTGAATTAAGAGCTTTGTTGAGTCTTTGGTTAGAAAGGGGCGTATTTTGGAGATGCTGCAGTGGTTGAAGCGGCAAGATTTAGACATCGATAGGATGTGGGGCTTGAAAGAGAGTTCAGAGTCCAGGACAACACCTAGGACCTTGGCATGCGGGGATGGGCTGATGGTAGTGCCATCGATATTGACAGAGAGATCCGGGGAAGGGGCACGTGGTGGAGGAAAAATTCTAAGCTCGGTTTTGGATGGATTGAGTTTGAGGAAGTGGTGTGACATCCAGACCGATATATCTGATAGCAAATTAATTAGTGATACGTGAGGAGACTGAGGGAGAGGGTTGAGGGGTGGCTAAATAGATTTTGGTATTGTCAGCATAGAGATGGTATTGGAAGCCGTGGGAAGCTATCAGCTGACCCAGAGAGGAGGTGTAGATTAAAAATAGGAGGGGTCCAAGAACAGAGCCTTGGGGGACCCCAAGAGAGAAGGGAAGAGGAGAGGAGGAAGTAGAGTTGTAAGTAATGCTAAAGGTGCGATTGGATAAGTAGGAAGATAACCAGTGAAGAGTACAGTCACAGAGACCAAAGGCACTGAGTTTTTTGAGGAGGATGGGATGGTCAACCGTATCAAAGGCAGTAGAAAGGTCCAGGAGTAGGAGTACAGAATAGTGTCCATTGGTTTTGGCCTTTAGTAGATCGTTTGTCAGTTTTATTAGAGCAGTTTCAGTGGAGTGTTGACGCCGAAATCCAGACTGAAGGGGATCAAAGAGGTTATTCTCGGGAAGGTGGTCGCACAGTCGGTTGTAGACCAGACGTTCAAGAAGTTTGGATAAAAAGGGGAGCAAGGAAATAGGGCAAAGGTTGTTAAGATTGGTTGGGTCCAGTGAGGGCTTTTTAAGTATGGGGCTGACTAGTGCATGTTTTAGAGAGTTGGGGAAGATGCCAGAAGAGAGGGAGAGATGAAGATGTGGGTTAGAGAGCATAGAATAGGGCCAGAGGGTGAACGTAGCACCAGTAAAAAGGAATGTGATTAATAGGATGGGATCCAAGATTTTGGGCTGTTTATTAAAAACTGGACAAAAATAACAGGGAACAAGGTCAGAGTTTTTGCCAGTAAGATTCATTGTTTTATTTTCCCATAGAATGACTGTTGAATGAACCTGATTGTGTCATCTTACTTCTCTCCATTTTTCTTTTAACAAAAAGCCCCCATAGAAAATTAGTCTGCTCACTTTTAAGGGGTATTGTTTTTAAAAGGATTGCTTGATGTCTAGATTCATTTTAATTGTCTAGAATACACAGTGGGATTGATTTATTAGAGAAGCAGAGAATGCTTGCTTTTCAAAGTGAATGCTTAATTGTAAAGTGAAGTGGTACTAAACTCTGCTGTAAACTTTTTATAAAAGGGCCCCAGGTGGTTTATGCCATAATGTGCCCGTATGCACAGCATATTACTACAATATAACAGAATTGCCTGTCCTTCAGCACTTTTACAGTCAGTGCTCAGGTGCTTTCATCGTCTCCCAGTTATCCTTCCAGATTCTGTCAGTTTGGCCACTTGAATGGTGTGACTGCAATGACATCACTCCCGTACATGCACACATAAGTCATCTTCATGGCACAGAGCAGATGCTGTAAATGTATGCTGCGCACCGCATGTGCTGCTCAGTATACTTTCCAGCTGACAGGCAGGGAGGAGCATTTATGACACAAGACACTGATAGGGTCCTTTGTGTCATAAATGGCATGTTAACTGTGGGCAGTCATTATCTTTTATTAAATCTTTCTAGACAGTCACATAATACACGTTCCGTATAAGAGATTGAGAACTCAGCACATCTTCATATGCATGAAAAATGTACATCCCCAAAATTTTCCACCACGCAATACAAACAGGTTATGTGGACGTTCAAGGTACGGTTCTCTACAGCAGGCACTATTAATTATCCTGAAATTGGATTACGTAGAAGGAAAGTTTTCATTATGTTAAACAAGAAATAAGATTGCAACCAAAGGGTAAGCTGTGTAGACAATGGAAAATACACATATACAGAAAGAAAGAAAGAAAGAAAGAAAGAAAGAAAGAAAGAAAGAAAGAAAGAAAGAAAGAAAGAAAGAAAGAAAGAAAGAAAGAAAGAAAGAAAGAAAGAGAAAGAATTATGGGAAAAGAGAAGAGGAGCGTACAGAGGCTGGTTGATGCTTGAAGTCACCTCTCCAACCCCATGTACAAAATTGCTAAAGAAACCAGCTAAGAACTACAAATTGAGAGACAGAGTTGCTATTGAGAAAGAAGAGAGATACAGTAATCCTGGAAGAACTGGAAATTGTTCATCAAAGGGGTTCATTGTTTTTCTACCTTTGGGGTATACAGACCCTGGCGGTATTCACTAAATTAACTAAGAGTGACTTCTTGTAGTGACTTTTAGGTATCTGGGCAAGATGTTGCAAAAACACTTTGGGTCGATTAGTCTTGTGCTATTTTAACCACTTCAGCTCCGGAAGGTTTTACACCCCATAATAATCAGGCCATTTTTTGTGAAACGGCAATGCATTGATTTAATTGACAATTACACGGTCGTGCGACATTGTACCCAAATAAGATTGATGTCCTTTTTTTCCCACAGCTTTCTTTTGGTGTTATTTGATCATCTCTGCGGTTTTTAGTTTTTGCGCTATAAACAAAAAAAGAGCGACGATTTTGAGAAGAAAAACAATATTTTTTACTTTCTGCTATTAAACATCCCCCCCCCCCCCCAAAAACATTTTTTTTTTTTAAAAATCTAATTTTTTTATCAGTTTAGGCCAGTTTGTATTGTGCTACATATTTTTGGTAAAAAAATGCCAATCTTTATTTTTATTTGGATATTTGCAATAGCAACCTACCACATTTAAAGTCCCATTATCCTTACGCCCCCCCTGTTGTATACAATACTAGGGATGGAGGTGGTTGCTGTGATGCTTCAGATCAATTATTTCTTCAAAAAAATGCCAAAAAGCGTATAATAATTGGTTTGCCCAAAAGTTATAGAATTTACAAACTGTGGGATAGATTTTTGGACTTTTATTTATTTTATTTTTTTTTATTAGTAATGGCGGCAATCAGCGATTTTTATCGGGACTGCGGCATTGCAGTGGACAAATCTGACACTGAGTGACACTTTCTGGGGACCAGTGACATTAATACAGTGATCTGTGCTAAATAATATGCACTGTTCCTGTATAAATTACGCTGGCAGGGAAGAGGTTAACACTAGGGGTGATCAGGGGGTTAAATGTGTTCCCTATATATGCTTTCTAACTGTGTGTGGAATGGATTGAACAGAGGCACAGAGAGATCTGTGATTCAGCTTATTTGAATCACATGATCTTTCCCTGCCCCTCTGACAGGAGAGCCGTATTGCATTGTTTACATTCTAGGCGGCTCTCCTGTCAGTATAGCTGAAGATCACAGGAGGTCGGTGGGATCGTGCCCGTTCCTCCCGTGGCCTGCCTCCCCCTGTGTCTAATCACAATACTGTGTAAGATAGTTTGGTAAAACAGTACAAAATATCTATAATTTTAAAGAGAAAGATCTTAAGCATACAGATCAGAAAACAAATGAAAATAGGTTAAACTTTCTATTCAACTGAAATCATTCTGAGATAAACAAAATGACAAGTGCTGTATCAAGACCATAAATATGGACAGTAATGTTATCATTACCAACCATGGGGAGGTCAACTTTAATTTTCCAACCTTCGCTAGAAAATTGTCTATTTTAAATTATCATAGTTACAATACAAAATGTGGAGAAGTCCAAGTTGGGAATGTCTCATGGCTAACTTTGTGTTCTTTAAAAACGCTATCCCTCCTTAAATTATTAGAGCTCTGCAGATAATTTTGCATTCCCCATCTTCCATTCTAGATGATTAACCGCTTCTTGTGCACCCACAGTACATATACTGCGGATGGGCAGCCTAGCCAGGCTAGGCAATGTACTGGTATGTCACCTAGCACATGCACACTGGGCGTTGGACACAGCAGATCACGGTGCTTGGTACCTGGCCACAGTGAGCGCCCGGGTTACAGTGATCGCTATGATGTAATCTAAATATTCATGACAGTTTTGCTTACTATTGTCATGCTGTGGTTGGCCCACAGCTATCACATTGTACCTGGGCCAATCTCAGCACCCTGTACCATGTAACTAGCTGTAGCCAATTACAGAATGTCCACAGTAAGGAAGCTGTCGTGAATGGAAAGCTATTCATGATAGTTAACTATTGCCTATAACAGTAATGCTCACTGTTCTAAGCAATAACAGTGTGAAAAGAAATCCCTGATCACCCCCCCCCCCCCCCCCCGGAGTACAGCGAATCACTCTGATGAAAGTATGTAAAAAAAAAAATAGTATTTAAAAAGAAAAAAAAAGTTTAAAAATTTAATAAAAATATTTTAATTTTTTTTGTAACATACCGTCACCCGTCAGCATCCCTGATCACCACCACACCAGTCATTTGATTACGTTCTACTGCACTGGTGACAGTATGTAAAAACTTCAAACCAGACCTAAATACCTTGCCATACCTCATACTAAATACCTTGGACTGTCAACTTTCCAAAACTAGGGCATTTTTGGGATTATTTCTACTGTCCTGGCATTTTAGGGCCTCAAGAAATGAGACAGGCCATCCATACATCAGGACTGATCAGCTTTCAAATATACTGCATATACCGTGGTTTGTAGACTCTTTTTACACAGACTAAATTTTATACACTGATTTGCGTTATTTTTACTAAAGAAATATAGAAGAATACATTTTGAACTTAGTTGTTAAAGGATTATTATTTGTTTGCAAAATGTCATAATAGCAACTAAGAAGAACATGTTTTTTTTAATTTTCTGTATTTTTTAATTTATATAGCAAAAAACTGTAAAATAAAAAAAATGTGAAATACTATCAAGGGAAAACTCTATTTGTGTGGAAAAAATATATAAATGTCATTTAAGTACAGTGTTGCATAACTGAGCAATTGCTAGTTTAAAGTGTTACAAAACCCTGGACCCTGTATTTACTATATCTGGTCTCCCACAGTACACAGAACATGGAATCAATTTAGTAAATCTAAACTGCTGAATACCTTTCTCATAAGCAGTACAAAGCAGTCTTGTGACTTCTATCAGTGCTTGGTTAATGCTTGTAGGAGGAGTTTTCATACTGCACTAGCTGTCCTATGAGGATGCAGAACCCCTGACTCTCTGTCTGGACAGTGCGGATTGGCCCTATGCTGATCACAAGCATTCTCCCCAGAAAAAAAAATTCTAGCAATACACACCAAATTGAGCATGTGCAGCCTGACTAGTAACTCTGTTTTATCTGGACATGTTATGGGGACAATGCAAGAAGAGGAGGATCTGTGCATACAGGATCAAACAGCCTTTTTACACAAAGCAGAGGATTAACCTTTTAGGTTCCACAGTGAGTATAGCAAGAATGCTTTACTGTGTATACAGTTGCGGGTTTAGCAACACTTTAAGTAGCACAGTGCTGAATTGCCTGGGTCATGAAGTGGGTAAAACCTTCTGGAGGTCAAGAGGTTAAACTGTAACTGTCCTATAATATAGTGAGGGAAAAAAGTATTTGATCCCCTGTTGATTTTGTACATTTGCCCACTGACAAAGAAATGATCAGTCTATAATTTTAATAGTAGGTTTATTTTCACAGTGGGAGTCAGAATAGCAACAAAGAAAAATCCATAAAAACGCATTTCAAAAAAGTTATAAATTGATTTGCATTTTAATGAGTGAAATAAGTATTTGACCCCTTTGCAAAACATGACTTAGTACTGAGTGGAAAAAAAACCCTTGTGGGCAATCACAGAGGTAAGACATTTCTTGTAGTTGGCCACCTGGTTTGCACACATCTGAGAAGGGATTTTGTCCCACTCCTCTTTGCAGATCCTCTCCAAGTCATTAAGGGTTTGAGGCTGACGTTTAGTAACTTGAACCTTCAGGCGGAGTTCCGGCCACATACACTTTTTTGAGCTAAAAATACCTCCCTAATCCTAAGCTATGCCCAATTACCCTAACACCAACCCCACATTACAGTACATTACATTTACTGAAAAAAGATAAATACTTACCTTTAAAATTGATTGCAGAGTGCGGCCATCTCCGGTGTGGGCATCTGAAGCCGTGGTGTCCCCTGCTGTGTCCCTCTTCCTGGTTCTGGGCTACCCAGAATGCCAATCGCAATCTTGCGCATGCGCTGTAGATTGCGATCGGCACTCAGAGTATCGGCCGGCCGTTCCCATTGCATCCTGGGATTGATGACGCTCATCTTCCAGAACGCAATGTGTTAGGAATGCTTCCTGAGCACACTGATGTGCTGTCATGAGTCTGCAATCTAAAGGGTTAACCTAGAGCAGACTAATTGCAGTAATTGGCAAACAGGCTGCCTTATTTAAACAGCTCATCAGCACTGTGTCTTTGCTGTCTTGTCTGCAGCTCCTCCTGTGTTCCTGAAGCCTGCCTCCTGTTACCTGTTTGATACCTGTTTTGACCTTTGGCTTGTTCCTGACCTTGTTGACCTGCTGCCCTGCTGCCCGTCCTGACCCCCGGCTTGTTTGACAATTCTCTTGGATCTCCCTTGTCTGCTTATCTGCCTTCGGATCTTGACCGGTTTCTCCCTTGGTGGGGCGACCCTGAGGACTGCGACCTGGTATCCACACGCAGCAAAGTCCATCCTCACCACTAGAGGCTCTGGCGAAAACCGGTGGATACTTAGATTCTGCACCTCAGGTTAGCCTGTGTCACTTACCTTGGGGGTTCCCGTCCAAGCTCCACCCTCCGTCACACGTGGGGCCTTCCTCTGCCATCAGGCTACCACTTGTATCCCTAACACAATGCAAAGGAGGAAGTGACGTCGGGGGCCGTGGCCACACCAGGAGGAAGAGGAAGGAAGGTAAGTTTATTTTCATTAAAAACAAGGTAAGTGAAACAAAAAAATATTAATTATCCAATTCTTTTTCAAGTTTTTTTAAGCTAACTGATGCTGCAAAGTTTATTTTTAGGCTGGAACTCCACTTTCAGCTCCCTTTACATATTTTCTTTGGGATTAAGGTCTGTAGACTGGCTAGGCCACTCCAGGACCCTAATGTGCTTCTTCTTGACCCTCTACTTTCTTGCCTTGGCTTTGAGTTTTGGGTCATTGTCATGCAAGACTACCCATCCAAGACCCATTTTCAATGCCCTGGCTGAGAGAAGGAGGTTCTCGCCCACGATTTGACAGTACATGGCCCCGTTCATCGTCCCTTTGATGCAGTGAAGTAGTCCTCTCTCATTAGCAGAAAAACACCCCCAAATCAGAATGTTTTCACCCCCATGTTTGACAGTGGGGATAGTGTTCTTAGGGCATAGGCAGCATTCCTCCTCCTCCAAACACGGTGATTGTTGTTATTCTATCTCTCACTGTTAAATTAAAACCTACCTTTTAAAATGATAGAACTGACCATTTCTTTGTTAGTGGGCAAATGTACAAAATCAGCAGGGGATCAAAACTTTTTTTCCTCACTGTTTCAACATACATTTTAATTGGGCCCATATTCAAATGTAATAAATTGGTATAAATAAGAAAAGTTAACTTCCTTTAAGTCCTTCAGAAGCTGCTAGTACAATACCATGTTTATTTACTGTATTTATTACTAGTACTTATATAGGGCTGTCAATTTATGCAGCGTTTTACACATATACAATACCATGTTTATTTATATATATTGTACATTCATATCAGTGCCCTTACATTCTAAGGTCCCTAACTCACTTTCATACGTACATATACTAGGGCCAACTGTTTATGGACCTTAACGCTGCACAAAAAGTTCCTAGCACTCAAAAAGTTTCTGTTTTTGGGCAACAGAAAGTATATCCTCCATTAGTAGCAGCATCACTTAAAGGAATTGTAAAGGCAGAAGGTTTTTTTTTTTCTTAATGCATTTTATGTATTAAGATAAAAAAGAAAAACAGGTACCCCCAGCCCCTCTAATACTTGCCTGAGCCCATCTTTATGAAGCAATGTTGCAGGAGTTTCTTAGCTGCCTGGGACTCCATTCCTCATTGGCTGAGACAGCAGCGCAGCGCGATTGGCTCCCACTGCTGTCAATCATTTAGTCAGCCAATCAAAGGAGAGCGAGGGGGTGGGGCTGGGTCGCGGTTCCATGTCTTAATGGACACAGGGATCTGTGACTTGGTTTAGGTGCTCCCACAGCAAGTTGCTTGCTGTGGGGGTACTCAACAGGAGGGAGGAGTCAGGAGCACCGAAGAGGGACCCAAGAAGAGGAGGATCCGGGCCACTGTGCAAAACCAACAGCACAGAGCAGGTAAGTAAGTATAACATGTTTGTTATTTAAAAAAAACACAATACTTTACAATCACTTTAAACTCGGCAAAGCATGCCTTCACATTTTAAAACATTTGCAGATGTACTGTGTGTATCCCATTGACCTTTGGGCTCCCTCATTATTTTTCTGCATCCTTTGGTGTTGGCAGGGGTGGCCCAAGACATTGTGCTGCCTGGGTCCAAAAGTGAAATGCTGCCCCCACCCCTTCCCACCCCCCCAAAAATAAATCACGCCCAACAAAAGGCCCCCACGTCCATTATTTTATATAAAATGTAGAAAATGTTATATATACTGTTGTCCTTTTCCATAACTCACCGCCTGTCCACCAAACACCCACTGTCTGTCTTCAGTCCTCCTGTCACTCCTGTGTCTGCCGCACCCACTGCCCTAGAAGATCCAGCCTGCCCTGCGTAAGATGGAGTGCGCTGATGTCTGACGTCATTGCGCACACCACGATCATGTGAGGGACGTTCCCCCGGAGGAGACGCTCTGCCTCCTCATACTCATCAGTTTGCACTACAGGTGGCAGTATGAGATGGGGAAATGCCGCCCCTAAAAACTGATGACACACAAAACTTCTGAAAAAGAAAAATCTTGGGAGTCAATTTGCTGCCCCTCCCCAAGTGCTGCCTGGGTCCAATGGACCCAGCGGGACCCATGGTAGGGCCAGCCCTGGGTGTTGGGAATCTCTGCACCAAAGCTTGCAGAGTAGTGTTTGTATACTGACACACATTAGTCTCAGCCAGTCTTAACCTCAAAATGGAAATATTTCAGTTCTCATTTTTTTAATTCAAAAGTCAAAGCAACAGAAACTAAAACTGCTAAGTTATGACTGCTTGTCCATGTTTATCCTAGGTATTCTGCTCGAGGTATACCACTGCAGTTCCTAGAGTTCGAGTAGGAATTTATAATTAGGACAAAAAAATTATATATCTGTAAAAAGGACGTTGCTTAGGAAACTAAAGGGATTCGGATAAAAAAAAAATATTGTAAAAAAACAGCTTTACTAGATATGGGTGATGAATGCTTTCACATCAATCATGGAGACTGTAATTACACATTCTGCCAGTAAATTTAGTATGTAGGGATAATCCCTTCCCTGCAAGTTAGATCAACTGTAGTATACAGAAAAGAATTTCATAAATGTACAGGGTGTACTTAACCACTTGCCCTCAGGAAGATTTACCCACCTTCATGCCCAGGCCATTTTTTGCGGTATGACACTGAGTTATTTTACCTGACAATTGTGCAGTCATGGGATGCTGTACCCAAAAAAAATGTATGTTCTTTTTTTTCCCCCCACAAATAGAGCTTTCTTTTTGGGGTATTTGATCACCGTGGAGGTTTTTATTTTTTTGCACTATAAACAACATGTAGATTTTTGACAATTTTGAAAAAATAACAATATTTTTTTTCTTTCTTATCCAATAAAAAAAAAAAATCTAATTTCTTCATCAATTTATGGCAATATGTATTCTGCTACATATATTCGGTAAGAAAAATTCCAATAAGCGTATACTGATCGGTTTGCGCAAATGTTATAGCGTCTACAAACTATGGGATATTTTTATTTATCTATTTTTATTTATTTGTTTACTAGTAATGGTGGCAATCAGCAACTTATAGCAGGACTGTGATGTTGCGGACAACAATCGAGACACTAAGGCTGCATTCACACTTGAGCGTAGCGATTTTTACAGCGATTTTACCGCGATTTTTAGGCTGCCATTGACATCCATCAAAAACGCTGGTAATCAGCCCAAAAAGAAGCTCATGTACTTTTTTCTGCTACAGGCGTTTTGCAAAACGCTCAGATGTGAACAGGGGCCATTTAAATGAATGGGGTTTTACTTGTTGGGCGTTTTGGAACGTTTTTTTTAGCGTTTTTGGAGCTGAAAAACCCTCAAAAACGCCCAGGTGTGAATGGAGCCTAACTGACACTTTTGACAGTTTTTGGGGACCGGTGACACTAATACAGGGATCAGTGCTAAAAATATGCACCGTTACTGTACTAATAACACTGGCTGGGAAGGGGTTACACATCAGGGGCGATCAAAGGGTTAACTATGCCTAGCTAGTGTAGGAGGTGCATTTACTAGGGGAATGCACTGAGGATTATTGCCTTCCCTACTGACATAACCACGATTTGCCTTGTTTACATAGGCAGATCACCATTTGCCTGTGTACCGAACAATCAGCGGGCGCCGGCAGACATCGGGTCTGCGGAACCTGCTGATCAGCTTCCACTCTGTGGAATTACAGCAGGAGCGAGCTGCCAGCAGTGCGCTTTCACGCCCAATACTTGGAAGTGCAGGATCACGTAAATATACGTAATCTTGCGCAGTGCAGCACGCTAAAAAAAAAAAAAAAAAAGTAAAACTGCTATAGGGCGGTTGGCAAGTGGATAAATTCGCAGAAATTTAGCTTTATCTTACCTTTAACTAAAATGATATTGAATATATAGAGCTAAGTGTAAACTCAAAAGTTTTGAAACTCTCATATATGGTGTAGGGGAACAGGTATGCTTAAATATACCAATTAAGTGAATGATTATGTTCAGATGTGATGTGAATACAAATTCCACAATATGTGATCATATAAAATTATGACCCTGTGTGAATAAATGTACAAATAAAATACCTGTGAAATTTTAACAAAATCAAACAAGATTAGGTGTCGAACGCGCGTAGGGGAAGGGCTAGATTCATGTCGGTGATTGCAGAGCGCGGCTGTGAGAGGAACTCGGCACAAGAGTAGCAGACCGGGATCATCTATTTACACGCTTCAGTTCCCGATACTTTGTGTCAATAGTTTGGTGCGCTTCAGTCACCCCGCCAATGTGAGTGCTTTTTATGTTTTAATAAATAGAGGATTTTGAAACAGTACTTGCACTATGTTACACTTTTGTTTAATACATGTGAGACATCCAAGAGTGTTCTAAACCAGCTGAGAGCTCACAAGGTGAAGCAGAGGAGCCATCCTATACATCCGTGGACTATCCCAAGCTCTGTCTGACCAAGCTTAGCCGCTAGGTCACACACCCTAAGGTGAGATGCCCACCTGAAGGGGGGTCATGGGAGTGGAGGTGATACATTGCACCTAAATCTGTGGGAGATTCAAGCACTGGTGATTGGGAATTGTCCCTGCACAACACCTAACCACGATTATATTTAATTTCACCATTTACATTCCAACACTTTATTCATTTTGAAGGACTTCCTTTTTGTGTTATCTTAGTAGTAACTAATCATCATTTTGTTACACCATATGTTGAATCGTTTGGAGAATATCGCTGTGGATTAAGGACACTGGTTTCACTTTATATGCACAAGGATTGGATATTTGCACAGCATTTGTACCTCTTGTCGTGATTTTGCAATCACCGACATGAATCTAGCCCTTCCCCTACGCGTGTTCGACACCTAATCTTGTTTGATTTTGTTAAAATTTCACAGGTATTTTATTTGTATATTTATTCACACAGGGTCATAATTTTATATGATCACATATAGTGGAATTTGTATTCACATCACATCTGAACATAATTATTCACTTAATTGTTATATTTAACCACTTGCCGACCGCCGCACGACTATCTACGTCGGCGGTCAGACCCTCACAGGCTACGTCACTAGCTTGTGAGGGTCTAGGGAGCGAGCGCGCGCCGCCGGAGGCGCGCTCCCGCTCCCGCTCCCGCGTGGTCACGGACCCCCCCCCCCCGCGCGTGTGACCGGCGGACCCAATGTCCGCCGGTCACTCTGCGATCGGCGGGGGAGAGGGAGAAAGTCAGGCGGCTTGTGTAAACAAGCTGCCTGTCATTCTCCCCTGTGTATGAAGGATGATCATACGGTTCTACTATGTAGAACCGTTGATCACTCTTCATACATCTGAAGCCACAGCCAATCACAGTAGAAAGCACGCCCCTAGGGACACACATAGCCCCTCCCTTTCAAAAAAGTTAACCCCTTCACTGCCAGTGTATTTTTACAGTAACAGTGCATATATATAGCACTGATTACTGTAGAAATGTCACTGGTAATCCCAAAAGTGGCAAAAATGTCAGTCAAGGGTCCGATCTGTCCGCCGCAATGTCGCAGTACTGCAAAAAAAATCGCAGATCGCCGCCATTACGCGTTAAAAAAAAAACCAACAAAAATGACAAAAATCTTTCCCTTTGTTAGTAAACGCTATAACTTTTGCGCAAACCAATCAAAATACGCTTTTTGCGATTTTTTTTACCAAACATAAGTAGCATAAAACAAATTGGCCGAAAATGTTAAAAAAATTTGATTTTTATATTTTTTTGGGGGGGAATTTCATATAAAAAAATTTGAAAAATATTGCTATTTTTGCAAAATTTACGCTCTTTTTTTGTTTATAGCGCGTGATCAAAAAATCGCACAGGTGATCAAATACCACCAAAAGAAAGCTCTGTTTGTGGGAAAAAAAGGACACCAAATTCGTTTAGATACAGCGTCGCACGACCGCGCAATTGTCCGTTAAAGTCACACAGTGCCGAATCGCAAAATACCCCCTGGTCAGGAAGGGGGTAAAATCTTCCGGGGCTTAAGTGGTTAAGCATACCTGTTCCCCTACACCATATATGAGAGTTTCAAAACTTTTTAGTTTACAATTGCGCAGCACTCTCTCTATATATTCAATATCAGTCATACACTCACCTTGAGGGGAGTGATTGGTGCTAGTTGCATACAAATTAACCCATAGTAGCTCGCAGAATATCACACTAATTTAACTACAGTGACCTTTAACATGAAAATGGCCAGAATTTCTTCCTTGTTCTTACGGTCTCTCTAACGCAAAGGTTTCACAAAGGCCAGTTGACTCAGATGAATGTTTTTTTCAGTCATGTCTAAGCCAAAACATAATAGACAGATTTTGAGTGTGCCACTTTGTTTTTTACAGTAAACAAGAAATAGTTCACCACACTTGACTTGCTGGGCAGGGCCTGGAGAGGCTTGAATCCACCAAACTCTCCTAAAGATCATTCTTCAGAATACATCAGTGCTACAGAGATAGGTTAGAAAAAAAATAAATAAATAAATAAATAAATATATATATATATATATGAAGGTTTGTGTTTTGCATCTATTCCGTAATGTATTATTATCATCTCATTACTAATGTATTTAGGTTTTGGAAATATTTAAGGTAATTGTTTGCCCTGGGCACCTGCCCTTCCTCTAGGAGTTGAATTCTATAAAATCCAAGCATTAGTTCACAGGCCTGCTGCAGGCTCCGCATGACTGTCGGATCTGCTTTCATATTTAGAAGACACAGCATGATTAGAACGCTTGCAACAAAATAATGAGGCTGAAACATTCTTTTAGACAGTATCAAAATATTATACCTGGATTTCTTATGGTGTGAGTAGTCTGGCCTGGGTATTCACTCTTGGCATACACAGCAGGGTGAGCCAGCAGCAAAATAGATGAATTAAACAAATTAAATAAATGTAGAGAACTCTAACTGTGCCAAAACTACAGAAATTCTAAAACTTTTTGTTCCCATACAGTTCTCCATGTTGTCTTTTCTAAAGCTAATGATATTTCAAGCTTTTCAAGTACGGTATTACATTACAAAGTCCAACTCCTGCTAGAACTTTTATTTTAGTATAGACCAGTGAAGGGTTACAACTTCTGTTAGGTTTTATCTGCTGCCTGTGTCCCTAAAGGGAAGATTGTGCTGACTAGCTGGGAAGTCTATATTATATTAAACTGTCCATGTTCTCCTCTTCCCTTTTTACTAATATTGTTACTTTTTTGGATTTGGTGCTGGATCACACTGGTTGTCTTTAGCATCATTGAGTGATGTTGTGTGCCTAGTGTATTTCTGTACAATAAAAGAGACCCGGTTACCTCTATTCTACCTTTACCAAAGTTGTCAACAAAAAAAAAAAAAAATGAAATAAAAGTAAAACAAATATACTCACAGAATTGTATATTCACAGATATAAATAAATCATGGGACAGGGTCTCTTGACTTCCCGAAGGCCTGGGTAACCAATATAGAAGAGTTTTGCAATATTGTACCACAGAAACCAAGTATGCTGACACGTTTCAAGGTACATACCCTCTTCATTGAAACTCAATGCGCTTCCTCTAAATCAGAAGCCTTGCCGCTCAACATGTCTCCCTCGGAGGTGCATCGTCTCTCGGAAACTTTTCCCTATACATGGAAAACTCATGCCATCAAAAATCTCACATCTTGTTATAAATCTTTATATGAGGCAAACTTTAAACCCCTTTTTGAGTCTATAAGATCCCTCCTGGCTAAGTGGAGACACTACCAAATTTCATGGCTATGACGTATAGCCTCGGTAAAATGATGAACCTACCCAAGCTTTTGTATTGCTTCCTGTCATCACCGGTGCCCATCCTTTGGGTCGAGATTCTGAAAATCCAAACAGACCTCCTAAATTTTATGTAGAATCATAAACTACATAGAATTTCTCGCTCTACACTCTTTGCCTCTCGCTATGAGGGTGGATTGGCCTTCCCTAACCTTCTACGCTATTATTATGCTGCGTAATTGAGGACTATAGCCCCACAGGCTACCCTTCGGGCGTATAATCGCTGGACACAAATACTGTAGATAAACTATGATTGGCCCCAAATCACCCGAATAGCCTATTGTGGAACACTGATGCCGATGTTTCCTCTGCCTCTTTGTCGGATACTATGGCTCTACTGTGCAATATTTGGCAAAAGTTAAGGCATACCCACTCCCTTCAATCTGAAGCTTCCTTACTGGCAGCTTTTTCTTATATAATTCTTAAATTTCCTATATAATCCAAAACTCCTGGACAGCCTCACTCATCACATGATTTCTCCTTGGTGACAGAGGAACCTCTTCCACTATGGCCATCTAGTGAACCCAGTGACAAGAGTGTTACTCTTATTTGAGGAACTTAGGGAAAAACATGATCTGCCCCATAGTACCTTTTTTGGTTATCTTCAAATTTGGCATTACGCCCTAACCTTTGCACCCAAGCTCTCCAAATTGTCCCCATTTGAACACTTAGTTCTTTCTGGCCAGTTACAGAAAGGTCTAACTTCAGATATATATATAAACTTTTAAACTCATGCAACATGGATTCTAAAGGTAAACATAGTTGTATGCTTAAGTGGGAGAAAACCCTTGGATTAGAGCTCTCCCTTCAGCAATGGCTAACCATATGGTCTCAAGCAGCCAAAAGCTCTATTTGCACCCTCTACAAGGAAAATACCTACAAAATACTATTTTTTGGTATATGACCCCCCTCTTGTCTACACACTAAAAACCCATCAGCCTCGGATCGCTGCTGGAGGTGCCGTAAAGATCGGGACACATTATTGCATATCTATTGCCAATGTCCATCTTTGCAGTCATACTGGCACTCAGTTCAGGACCTCCTCCATCCATTAATCGAGGTTGACATTCCTTTCCATTCAAAGCTCTATCTTTTAGGACTTCTCCCTCCTAAATTGCCTGGTTTAGAAAAAAAATGGGCCACCCACATTTTAATGCCATTTTGCGATCTGGGAACCCTGGCATCTCAGGGAAGATCCTCCATGAGGCCTTTAGGGTCCTCTCTCTGCCCGGGATGTTGATGCCCTCTAGACCCAGGAGTGACAAGCCCATCTGTCTACTTCCTCTACTCCTCCCTTTCTTGTTTCTTTTCTTATTTTCTACTCCATATGAACCCAGTGGGTACTTCCTAAGCCTCCTTGGGTTCAGAATTACCGGCTATACTACTTTGTAAACACATTGTATTGGGTCTACGCTATTGGTTCGCCTTACATCTCAGTATTGTAAGCAATATTCGGTTAAAGAACTGTGTAGCAATTTTATTGGTTTTCATTCAAAACCCATGTGTACTCCTATGTGTGCATTCTATTTTGGTTTGCTAATGGAACTCTGCATGTTCTCCAGTGATTGTTACCCTTTTCTATTTTTGTATTATTTTTATTATTATTATTATTATACAGGATTTATATAGCGCCAACAGTTTGCGCAGCGCTTAACAAAATGAGGGCAGACATTACAGTTACACTACAATTTGGAACAAGAGGAATCAGAGGGCCCTGCTCGTTAGAGCTTACAATCTAAAAAATTGTATTGTAAAATATAAACTTTCAATAAAATTGTCAATTATAAAAAGGTCTATATTGGTTACCCAGGCCTAGGAGACACCAAGAGAATCGTTTACAGTATGTTTTTTATTAATTCAGTTTTGTGAGTATATTCATAAGTGGTTTTTAGTAAGATCATTTTTATCAATTACTATGAAGCAGATTTTAGTACTAATGATAACATGGAAATAAACTGTGTCTGAGCACCACAAACTGAAAACGCTATTTAATTCATTTTTAATATTCAAAGCAAACTCACCTATGCAACCATATCTCCATGCTTTATTTTGTTGGGAAATCACTTTGAAAAACATCACTCTAGCATTTCTAGTCACTGCTATTTTAAGTAAGGTAAAATGATTCAGGTAGCATTTACTTTCTGCAATACATCTGCCCTTACTTCAGGCACGCAGGCAGGGGGGGGGGGGGTTCTTAGCTGAGAAAACCCCTCTTCTCCTCCTCCAGATAAAAGTTAAAAAATGCTCACATAGACTCCTAGGATGTATGACATAATTTTGACCTAGTCCAGAAACCAGAAAGCACCTGACGAAATGTAAAAAAAAAGTTCAAAACCATAAAATATAATATGCCTTCCTATCTGTTTACTAATGCTAGCAGCATAAGGAATAAAGGTAGATAATGTTGATTGAGAGAGTTTAGAGCCACTTAAAGAGATTTGTTCTTGTGGCAGAAACACTGCAGTTAGGATCGAGGGGTGGCTTCCGGCAGCCCAAAAGTCCAAAGATCTGACACTCCTATAAGTGTTGCAGTATCTTTCTAGGCAGTCCATTGCTGCAACAGAGAGCACATCTGTAAGTATATGTAATGTACAGTATATTATTTCCTGCATGCATTTAGGTGTCTGGCTAGGGTGTGAATGCAGGATCTTCTTAAGGAAGAAAAGGGTTCCACCTGCTAACCTCAAAGTATGGATTGTTTAAAATACATCCCATTGTTAGGAAGTGCCTTTTAAAATGAGAACCATTTATTTTCTGACCTCCAAAAGTTTACTTCTCCTGGCTGGAGTTGATCGCTTTGCTTTAAAAAAAAAACAGAAAAATATAAAAAAATATAAATATATATATATATATATATATATATATATACATATATGTGTAAGCTAAAGTTCCTCATCAAGGCTTCTCTGTATACTGTGGTCCTGACTCTATAGTTTTGAGAGTCTCCATTTTGAAGCAGATAGACTAGGGGGAAGGTTTGCCTGGAGGGAGCCCGCTCTTCCTTAACCACTTGCCGACCTCCCCATGTGTATATATATATATATATATATATATATATATACTGCGGGACGGCGGCTCTCCTGCGTGAAATCCTGTACTATGTAAAAGAGGCAGATTGCTGTTCTGTGACAAGGGAAGACAGAGATCCTGTGTTTCTGCTAAGCAGATTGGTGCCACTGATGGGCACGGATAAGCAGTGTTGGTCATGTAAGTTAAAAAAAATAATTAGTTATAGTTACTTCTCACAAAAAGTAACTGAGTTACATCAGTAAAAAAGTAACTAATTACCAGGGAAAGTAACTATTGCGTTACTTTAAAAAAAATAATCAAGATGTCAAATAACTTGGATGTCCCCAATATGTTGCTGTGGGACAATGAGACACCTATGTGGTGAGGTGCATCCTGATTCCGGAGTGGTACCTGCATGGTATTTGCTGAGTGATACCAACTGCGTGGCACACTGGTACGGTACCTGAGTGGTATTTGCTAAGTGGCACTGGTGGTACCTGAGTGGTATTTGCTGAGTGGTACTGGCTGGCTGCATGGTACACTGGCAGTGGGTACCTGAGTGGTATTTACTGAGTGGTACCGGCTGGCTGCGTGGTGGTGGTACACTGGTACTGGCAGTGGTGCCTGACCTGAGTCCTCCTGACGGAGTGGTGTTTTTTTTTTTTGTACTTGAGTGGTACCTGCTGCTGCTGGTGGTTGTGGTGGTGGGCATGTGGTGTTGGATGGTGGTGTAGCACTGGTGGGGGTACTGGCAGTGTGGTTCAGTGGTACCTGACCTGAGTCTGACTCCAGTCCTGACTGTGGTATTTTATGTTTTTTTTTCTTTGGTACCTGCTGGCTGGCTGGTGGTGGTGTAGCACACTGACATCATTGGAGAGTTCTGTGGCTGTGGTAACCGTATTTTTTTTTTGGTACTTGCTGGCTGGTAGTGGTGGTGGCTGGTGGTGGTGTGGCACACTGGTGGTGGGGGTCCTGAGTCCTGAGTCCTCCTGTCCTGACTGTGACTGAGTCTGTGAGTAACCGTATTTTGTTTTTTTTTTGGTACCTGTGCTGCTGCTGCAGTGCTGCCTGGCTGGTGGTGATGGTGGCTGGCTGGTGGTGGTGTGTGGCCTGCCCAGGCACACTGGGGTATGGCCTCTGGCTGTCCTCCTCATGGCCTGGGCAGCTGGGCCTGGGGCGCTGTACTCCGCACTGCCACTCTCTCTCCGTCCTCTCTCGTCGATTGAGGCCAGTACCGCGGACAGCGCAGGCCTCGGTCATAGAGGAGAGGAGGAATTACACTACTGCCATCTAGTGGCGGTAGATGTAATTGCGGTAACGCGGTCCAAGTAATTGGAAGGGCGTTACCAGGAGGGGAACAGTAATCAGTTAGATTACTCGTTACCCTCTAAAGTAACTGCGTTAAGTAACGCTGTTTACTTTATCGCAGTTACTACCATCACTGCTGATAAGACTGATTGTCACTAATGGGGCTGCCCTGATTATCAGTGTAAAGAATGTACTCACTGTGCCCTGTCAGCCTTGCAGGTTATTGGCTCTCCTTTCCTCCCAGATAGACAGTGTGTGAGAAAAGGACTGTCGATAATTGGCAAGTCTAAATACATGTGACCAGCTGTGATTGGACACAGCTGATCATATAGTAAAGGGCCACTGTGCTTGGCCCTTTACCACGATCTGTGATTAGCTTTGTCCAAAGGACACAGCAGTCACAGAGCACCCCTGATGCTTACCCCAAGAGGCAGGCAGGAGGGGCAGTTATAGAAATCCATGGATGCCCTCCCAGAACTGGACATTCATGCTGTAGTCATCTTTCGGCCACAGCGTGGTAGGGAAGTGGTTAAACTACCTCCTGAAAAAGCTACAAGTCATATAAAATATTTTAATACAACTACTATAATTGCAACATACACATTTATAACTATCTGCAAAAAAGTGAGGGTGTTTTGGTATTCTATCCTTTCTAATCATTTATGATTATCCGGGAAAAAAAAATGTAAATTGCACTTATATACACTTAAAATAAAAAAAAGCCATATGAGTGCAGTGTTGCATGACCAAGCATTTGCCAGTTTAAGTAGCACAGTGCTGAATAGCAAAAATTGCCCTGGTCATGAAGGTGGTAAAACTTTCCGGAGGTCAAGTGCTTAAACTGTAATTGTCATATTATATTAACATACATTTATACTGCGCCCATAATTAAATGTATTAAATCGCTATAAATAAGAAAAGTTAACTTCCTATGAGTCCTCCAGAAGCTGCTAGTACAATACCCTGTTTATTTATGTATTACTATTACTTACTGTATATGTTATATTACATTACCCAAACTAGTATAGTGCTAGCTCTGTGTCCTCTTGTGCTTATAAAATACATATCAGTGCCTCTTACTGAAACCTAGCATTCCAGTAATTCTTGAAAAGTCTATTCATACAAGTAACATTGTAATAAACTTCAAGTGAATCCCCTTCACAAGGTATGTGGATCCTCTTGTGTGAAACAGACACCCTTCCATGTGTTTCCAAACTCCACGACCAATGGACAGACTCTCACTTGGTTAAATGGACCTCATAAACAAATAAGAACTAAAGGGCTTTATACCTGAAATGGGTAAACGAAGCAGTGGTATATTACTGAAACCTCAGTGTAGGGAAAAAATATAAGCAGAAACCATAATGCTTCCCATAAAAACAATAGGTTATTTATTAAAAACATGTATAAAAAATTACACTTAAATTGTGCACTTGGTATTGCACATAAAATAGGCTTAGTAGCATAAGCGCTGCCTTTTTTCGGACATGCACATCAACTCCTCCCACTTAAAAAAAATATCACTCAAGCTTTAGTCAGCGATGTTGACTTCATCAGGGGTATCTTAAGAGAGACTGAGCTTGCACCTCTGCTGGTTGATATTAGCATGCTCCCATATCGGTAAAACCCTTTAAAGGGGCTTCAGAGTCCACACTATGGTTGCCTTCTGTGGTATTTAGTTGACTTGCTGATGTGATTCTGCTAACTCGTCTGGGTTGATCTAGTTGCCGATCTTGTTGTGATTTGTGACTTATGCGTTCTTTTTGCTTTGATATTTGATTCCTTAACCTTTGGCAGTGTCCCCTAGCATGGCTTTCTTCTACCGTCGTACAGTATCTCTCTTGTTCCTGCTGGAGATGCCCAACTGGTTTGGCCACTGCTTTTATCTTAGTTTTTAATGTTTCACTTCTGTGTGGAATGGTAACAAAGAACTGCACAGTCGTCCACTACTTCTAGCCTACCCCCTTCTGGTGAGTGGCCTCCTTACCAAGTTCAAAACTATATATGGCTAAAGTAGTGCGAATAGTCACAGACTTGGCAGATGTCTCTTACAACCCATTATTGCATTGTTTTAAAGTGATAAAGTGTTGGTGGGTTTTGTAACACAGTACAAAGAATGAGAAAACTTCAACAGTTACCAGTTTTCAGTTACATAAAAGGTTCAAATCCTAAAGTAACTACCATTGTGTTGAATGAGGAGTTGTTTAAATGGTTCAGAGCTTGCTAATTTGCCTTATTGGTTAGTAGATTTGCAACATACATTTCTGTAACAGAACTTTCAAATTATGTCATACATTGCCTCGAACTATGACCTGCAGCTACTGGAGCGAGTGCATTGAGGCAGAAAATGGCTGCAAAGAGACTATAGGAAACAAACAGTACCCAGATGCACAAAGAATGGAAAAGAAGTAATAATGGTAAACAAAACAATATTTTCCAAGAAAAATACAAGCCAGTTGTTTACAGTAGATGGTGTTTGGGCAAGCTGAAAGTCATGGTGTTTATAATTAATTTGAATATACCAGTTGTCTAGTTTCCCATTCAATACTGCCTGTTCTGGAGCAGTTTAGGTAGCACTTTTTAGTCAAAATGGGCTTGTTTGGGCCATTAGACACACATACATACTGTGGGATTTTGGATTTAGTATCAGCTGATGTTTAAATTAGTTGAAGCGTATCTAAACCCCAATAATGTAGTCACCCCAGACTACTCCCCTGATTTGAAATACAAACATCTTCCCCTACCCTCATCTCCATAATATAGGAAAAGTGGTTGTGTAGTTTACAGAATTAGAAAAGAAGAGGAGGTGGGACTTTAAATGAGGTGCGAGGCATACAGTTGGTAGGCAGTAAATACATTGGATAATTAATATATTTTTATATATATATATATATATATATATATATATATATATACACACACACACAAGTAGAATCATAACACAATACAGTATGGAGAATAGTAATGTTGAAAACAGATTTTGCTAAAGAGGCTCTTCAACAGATTGTGAAACAATTCATGATTAGAGAAGTTCATCCATGTGGTAAACTACATTCATATTAATTTGGCTAAATCACACCACACTAGAACTTATGGGTATTAGGTTAAGAGCTGATTGTATCTCAATAAACAATTATAACATCAGTTCATGATTGGCAAAATTCATGTATATGGTCAGACATAGTAATGCAAAAATATGATAAAGAATTGCATCCAAAGGGCTTGACACGTTTCGTGGAATTTGCTCCACTTCCTCAGGAGCAGATGCAAGAGGCATATCTACAAAAAGTATATAAACAACAATGTAGTCTGATAATTACCCCAAATGAGGAAAGGGGAGGGGCGAAGAGGAAAAAGTCCACCAGAATGACGGAACACTCTACCCTTGTTTACTCACAAATCAGCTCAAAGTTCAACACGTGGTGTGGACTGAGGTTTGTCTGGGGGTGTCTGCACAAGGAGCTGTAGGAGTACTGCCCGTGAACACCAAGGCACAAATAGGAGGACCTCAAGATAAATACAGATCTCCATTGAGTAATGAATGGTGACACAACTAGCATGTGGTTGAACGTGAGGGCTTAATGGGTTGCTTTCTGCTTTAGGGAGCTGCAATGCGACCTGGGAATCTTCCCCCTCACCCATCCTGGAAGCGGGGTTTGGGTGCGCCTTTTCCCTATGCCCATTGGCGCCACGCCTCCCGTGCTGGATGAATGACAGTATGTAAAGCGGCATTAGATACATGAGGGAATTTTTTTGGTGCCAATGCCCGGTGTTCCGTGAGAATTACCTACCCGTGAGAAAAACCTACCCTCGTCATTTCCGGTTGCACGGCACTGTATGCAATTCGGCGTGTACATTAAAACAGCTGTGCTGCAATACGAGTGATCTCCACTCCTGTCCCTGTCACTTCCCTCATCTAGGCTACTAAATATAAAAGCGGCGGTGGGTGTATGAGAACATAAATCACGGAGCCGAGACCCGCTTTTATATTTACTAGCCAAGATCAGGGCAGTGACAGGGACAGGAGCGGAGATGACTCATATTGCAGCACACTTGTTTTAATGTAAGCGTGGCATGGGTAGGTTTTTTCCACGGACACCGTGATAATTTCCTACTAGTGCGCATGCGCAATAGTCAGGTCCTCAGCTCTTTCATTAGGTATCCGGGGCTGGGAGCATGCACACTGCTGCGCTGCTCAGCTGTTCCTGGCAGGAAATGACGAGGGTAGGTTTTTCTCACGGGGTAGGTAATTCTCACGTTACACCGGCAACAATTGCCGCTCAGGTGGCAAACGCTGGTGTGGCATTGGAAGGCACCCGGGTTCATACTGATGGTATACTGTATATACCTCTTTGTTGAGGACTATACATTCTTTCTTGTTGCCATTCTGGGACATTTGTATTCTGGAAAAAAGGCTACACTATGCATTATAAGGCATTTCACTTGGTAAATTGTGCCTATTGCCTTTCCTTTGTTACCCATTATGATAGTGACTTTCATAAGTCCCCTATGGGTTAACTTCATAATGGATTCATGTCCAATACCACTCTATTTCCCATCTCTATTGTGGGAACATGTTCACTCACACACCCTCTATCCTTCTCTTGGGTTTTAACTGTTTTTTTTTAACATCCTTAATTCATTCTGTACCTGCATAGTGACACATAAGCACACCTTTATTACACTGGGTTTTTTCTTTCTTTTTTCTTCTGGGATTCAATTAGCAGTCACACAATATATGCTATCTAGGTAACAATTATATTTACCTCAATAATTATTTATAAATATTTTTCACAGAACTTCTTTGGGATTGCTAGTTATGTCACCATTCATTACTCAGTGGAGATCCGCATTTATCTTGAGGTCCTCTGATTTGTGCCTTGGTGTTCACAGGCAGTATTCTCACAGCTCCCGATGCACCCCCCCCCCCCAAACAAACCTCAGTACACAGTACCACGCATTGAACTTTGAGCTGATTTGTGAGTAAACTAGGGTAGAGTGTCCCATCATTCTGGTGGACTTTTTCCTCTTCCCCTCCCCTTCCCTCATTTGGGTAAATTATCAGTCTATATTGTTATTTATACTGTATACTTTTTGTAGATACGCCTCTTGCATCTGCTCCTGAAGAGATGGAGTGAATTCCACGAAACGCGTCAAGCCCTTTGGATGATATTCTTTATTATAACTATGGTTTTCTATGTCTGATCATATACATTAATTTTGCCAATCATGAACCAATGTTACAATTGTTTATTGAGATCTATTACAATCAGCTCCTAACCTAATACCCATACCTAATACCCATTACTAGTGTGGTGTGATTTAGCCAAATTAGTATGAATGTGGTTTACCACATGAATGAATTACTGTAATCATGAATTTTTTCACTATCTGTTGATGAGGCTCTTTAATAAAATCTGCTCTCAACATTACTATTCTTCATACCATATTGTGTTAGGATTCTACTTATGTATACAGTGGGTAAAAAAAGTATTGAACACATCACCATTTTTCTAGGTAAATATATATCTAAAGGTGCTATGGACATGAACTATTTACCACATGTTGGTAACAATCCGTGCAATTCATACATACAAAGAAACTAAAACAAATACATTCAGAAATGAAGTTATGTATAATAAAATGAAATGGCACAGGGTAAAAGTATTGAACACGCTAACTGAAACTTATTTTAATACTTGCTACAAAATTCTTTGTTGGTAAAGACAGCTTTAAGACACCTCCTGTATGGAGAAACTAGTTGCATGGATTACTCAGGTGGGATTTTGGCCAATTCTTCAACACAAACAGTCTTTAAATCTTAAAGGTTTCGTGGGCCTTTTCCATAAACTCTGATCTTTAGTTCTTTCCATAGATTTTCTCTTGGATTCAAGTCAAGGGATTAGCTGGGCCATTCTAGCAGCTTTATTTTTTCCTTTGAAACCAATTGAGAGTTTCCTTGGCTTTATGTTTGGGATCATTGTCTGATCATTGGTGTACAGGAAATGTCCACCCTTGTTTCATCTTCATCATCTTCATCATAATGATAGATGGCAGCAGATTTTTATCAAGAAGGTCTTGGTACACTTTTCCATGCATCCTTCCTTCCAATGATATGAAGTTTGCCATTACTGTATGCTGAAAAACAGCCCCACACCATGACACCTCCAAACTTCACTGTTGGTATGGTGTTTTTGGGGTGATGTGCAGTGCGCCACTGCTCTCCGCTCTCCTCCGAGGTAAGGAGGCGGATCAGCTGATTGTAGTTCATACTTGGATTCCACAGATCGGGGTTATGCTGCTTGCAACTTTACATGGACTTTGCCGTACTTGAAACCCAGGATACAACCCTATGAGTTTATTGCACCGCATCTTAGGGGTTTCTTTATATTCGTACACCCCGACCCCACTGGGAGTATCAAGTTTTTCCACCATATTGGGATTGGATTGGTCTTTGGCCTCCCCTCCCCTTCTCTCTGTTACCAGTGCACCAAAAACTTGAATTCGGAAGAGATGGATGAACTAAGCTGAAGCAGGAGATTCGAAAGGGGATCACAACATGTAGACATCTCTGATGAAGATTTGAACTCAAAAGTTCATTTGAAATGCGTTGGATTATCTACTTTCCCTCCCTTGGGGGTCCCACCCGAGGGTGGGAGCTGTGTACCCCCTCTTTCCCTTTTCCCCTTTTTTGCATTGTGTTGTCTATTTCCTTGGTCCCAAGATGCCCATGACCGACTCTGGTCTCTTCCGGTTTTTGCCATGGGATTGGGATGAGGTTATGTAAACCGTCCATGTCTGGTTCAGTGTCATTTTAAATCAATTTTGGATTAATAAATATTTATATATTTTTACATATTTTGCTGTTTTTTTCTCTTTTCTTATCTTTGATTGCCTTAAAAAATCCCCCCCCCCCCCCCCCCAAGAGGAGAACAACACACTAGTGTTACTTTTTGAATTTTTTTTATGTGCAGTGCCATTTGACCTCCAAACATGATGTGTATTATAGCATCCAAAGAGTTCAATTTTGGTATCATCTGACTAGACTATATTCTCCCAGGATTTCACAGACTTGTCTAAATGTTATGCAGCAAACTTTAAATGGCCTTCAATATTTTTTTCCTTTAGCAATGGAGTCTTGCGTGGTGCATACAGGCCATGGCGGTTGAGTGCATTACTTTTTTTTTCTTTTAAAACAATTGTACCTGCTAATTCCAGGCCTTTCTGAAGCTGTCCACAAGTGGTCCTTGGCTCTTGGATAACTCTTCTGATAATTATTTTCACTCATCTGTCAGAAATCTTGCAAGGAGCACCTGGTTGTGGCAGGTTTATGCTGAAATTATGCTCTTTCCACGTCCGGATTATCGCCCCAACAGTGCTCACTGGAACATTTAGACGTTTAGAAATCCTTCTGTAACAAATGCCATCAGTATGTTTTGCAACAATAAGGTTGTGAAGGTCTTGAGAGAGCTCTTTGCTTTTACCCATCATGAGATGTTTCTTGTATGGCACCTTAGTAATGAGACACCTTTTTATAGTCCAACAGTTAAGACTGAACCAGCTGACATTACTTTGCACTGACAAGGGCAATTTCTAATTACTGATAGATTTCAGCTGCTGTCTTGGCTTTTTTCTTCGCCTCCCTCTCTTCATGTGTTCAATACATTTTCCCTGTGTCATTCCATTTATTTGACATATAACTTCATTTCTGAACTTATTTGTTTTGGTTCCTTTGCATGTATGGATTGCATGGCTTTTTACTGACATGTGGTGAACATTTCATGTCAATTGCACCTTTAGAAATATATTTGCTGGCTGTATAGGGGATTAGCGCGGTGTTCCAGTAGGCGGACGGTACTCAGTGCTACGATGTTCCTGCAATTTTACCTGAACGAGCAAGGAGAGCGGTGTACACCATGAAGAAAGTATGTCCAGATGGACAGCCGACCTCTTCAGCACATCCTGCACGGTTCTCCCCGGATGACAAATACTCACGGCACCGCATTACTATCAAGAAACGGTTCAGCCTACTCCTGACACAGCAGCCAAGACCTGTTTTGTGAGCCTTGTGGGAAAAAAATGTCCGTCCTCTTGATTTTGGCAGGAAGAATTATGGCTGATGGACTCAGAAGGATCAAGCATTGCAAGTGACTTCACTTTGAGAATAAACCTGAACAGTTTTTTTTTTTTATATTATTGATGTTCAACCCTTTGTGTTAATAAATCAGTAACCACTTTTCATTTTTCAAACCAAAAAAAAAAAAAAAAGAAATATATTTGCCTAGAAAAATGGTGACGTGTTCAATACTTATTTTACCCACTGTATATATGAATTATCCTGTATGCCTCGCATCTCATTTATAGTTCCACCTCCTCTTCTTTTCTAATCATATATAGGGATGGAGGCACAAAGCATAGTGCATATGTGCCTCATTTACAGTCCCAAAACTTTCCCCCTGTTAATGTAGTTTACAGAAAGATAACATGGAAAGCTTATCGCCATGGTTGAACTGGCAAGCTGCAATATACTATACTTTTTATTTGGGTTTTTATGTACTTTAAGCCACAGTAAGTCCCCAATTTTTTCACAATTCATATACTATGAATTTGAGGTGAAAGTGAGAGCTTCATTGCTGAGACCAGTGCTGTATCTTGGCCTAGGCCAACAAAGCCCAGGCCTAGGGCAGCACTTTGCAGGGGGGTAGCAAAAAAGCTGCACCCGCACGAAAAAAAAACAGCCTTCTCCCAGCTCCCGAATAAAAAGGGTTCCGCTACATTTTTAGCATAGTGCCAGTCTTATGGGGCAAATTGGGCCAGAGGGCAAGGTCCAGGAGGCAAATCAGTCTCGCACCCCTATAAAGCGGTCACACTGCTACCTGCCGGTATGATAATCCATGATAATCCAGTGACATAAGGCTGTACTAATGGCCACTGATAAGACTGCACTGATGAGGTGGCACTGATAAGCTGCACTGATAAGGCAGCACTGATATGCTGCACTGATGGGCAACTGATGTGCTGCACTGATGGGAACTGATGAGGCTGCACTGAAGGGCACTGATAGACTGTGGTTGTGGTCTGTGGTTTACAGGTGACAGGGCGGGTAACAGGAAGGGGTGTGGCCTTTACAGGAAGGGGTGGTCATATTTAAATTAGGGGGTGCCCAAGTATAGTCAGGCCTAGGGCAGCACAAAACCTAAATACACCTCTGGCTGAGACCAGTTGTTATTGAGCCTAATCACCCTGTACTGCCATTGCTTGGGGTGGAGTTGGCCTCAACAACATAGGAGCTAATATTACCTGTGATACAGAATTAAATGTGATTGTGGATTTCTGTGGCCATCTTTGAAAGACATGTAACTACACTCAGACAGTGGATCTCTTACTTTTTAATCTTCATAAAACCTGATGCTGGGTGAAAGATCTTTAAGCGCCGGTTCACATATGCAACCCTGCGAATTCACTGTTCCTGCATCACATTCAGGTAGTTAACACTGCCATATGCGAATTACTGGGGGGTGTCAATACAAAGTTAGCGACACCCCCAGATCAGTTCACATACCTCAGTGTGAACTGTGAGTTTGGACATGAATCAGATCGCATAGGTGTGAACCACCATGTGATCCGATTCTGCTGCAAAAAAGGGTCCTGTGTGTGTTGTGTCCAAATGCAAATGGCTGAATTTGCATCGCACAGATATCACATGTGGTTTTTCAGAGCAGTGCGCTCCGAATCTCATACAATGTCTGTCATCGCACTGATGTGAACAGGGACTTTAGTCCTCAGGTCATGTTGGGATGTCTACATACTGTATGTGAGAACAAGCTTCACATTTGAGGAAACTCTAACAACTGTAGGCAACAGAAAAATCTTTTGGGAAAAGGGCATTGTTAGGATGTGATCATAGAATTGGGCATTTCAATTTTGCTCACAGAGGCTGATGCACAATGCATAAAGGCCTCACGTTCCATAATTGCCTTAGGTCCAACTTTTTGTTCAAATGATCTACCCTAAACCAGAATTATAGGAAACCTCAGATTAGATTAACCTCTGTATGATATAAACCAAGAACAGACAGAACCCGTCTATGATTTGTGTGGATCTTAGCTTCATACATTCCTGTCAGTCCCAGCATGGCTCAGCAACACACTCTTGAGCTTGCCTAGTCAGATCTCTAAGGTACTTGAAGCTGAATGGCAGGCCAAATGTGCACAAAAGCAGCACAGAGGCTGATACATTTTTAAATGTGTCTTTTGATAAATTTAGGTCATGGTGCTGGAGAGAAGCTTTCATACCGTGTCCTGTGTCTCAAAATGTGTACTTCTGCTTCTTCAGATTTGGTCTATAAAAAACATGCTCTTTAATATACTGAAAATAAATATATATTCACAATAAATTGTTTGTTTAGTTAGTGAAATTTGTCAGTGCTTATCTTTAAATTCTCCAAACGCTGCAGAGCAGCGGTTATTTTTTATAATATAGATTTAGTATTATACGGTCTCCAATTTGAGCCACCATATTCAGCTCTAGTGATAATGTAGTTTAATGTAGCTATTGATTGCAATATTTGTTGGTTGGTAGGGCCCAAGAGACCAGAAGAAAATTTGGATTGCTATAAAAGAATACCTAGAAAACCATTATTATTCTAAATACGATGTGTTCTTCAATATAAGGCTTGCAACCCTTTTACAGAATAACAGGACGTTCAACTTAATGTACAATTTACTTAAAATTCAATAACGTGAATTTGACTGAAAAGCTAACATAAATACTATCATTTATCTTTTTAATGCATTCTATTGGTTCACATTCCAGTGAAACCCCAGACAATTATTTTTCTATCAGTTTTGAATAGGGTAAGTAAGTGTAAACCTTTATTAGATTTTTATTGCTGTCTGTTGTCCTATTTGGAAGGTTTCCTTCATTTCTTGTTCCATTGATAGGAATCATAACTAAGTCCCCTGATGCCCCTTGGAGCAAACTAGAGCACTATTTTTAAAGCTATATGAGCCTTGTTTACCCACCTCCCACCCTCTTTATTGACAAATGACGGTGGCAGTGGGGGGGCTCTTTCATTCTGGGACGATGTCATATGACATCATCCCACTCTCATCACACTTTGGGCGTGCAGCGTGGTGATCACGCATTTTTGGTATGTATATGCTATGTGTTAGAAATATCTTATAAATTGACAACTTTGTGTAAAAAAAAAAAAAAAAAATACGTTTCCATTTTCTTTCCACATTTTCCAAAAACTGGAAAAAAATTACATGTTCAAAAGATTCATTATGCCTCATAGAATATACATTGGGGTGTTTTCTTTCCAAAATGGATTTATTTTGTGGGTAATTCTATTGTCCTGGTGCTCCAGGGCCTTCAAAAGTGTGATAGGTCATTAGGAAATGATATGTGTAATTTATGTTTGTAGAACACCTGACGGTGCTCCTTGCACGTTGGGCATCTGTATGTGGCCAGGCTGTGTAAAAGTCTCACACATGTGGTATCGCCATACTCAGGACGAGTAGCAGAATATATTTTGGGGTGTAATTGCAAGTATGCATATATTGTGTGTAAGAAATAACTTGTAATTATGACAATTTTTCCAAGAATTGTGGGAAAAAATTACAACTTCAAAAAAATCACCATGCCTCTTACTAAATACCTTGGAATGTCTACTTTCAAAAAAGGGACATTTGGGGGGTATTTGTACTGTCCTGACATTTCAGGGCCTCAAGAAATGAAAGTACATCAGGTGTGATTAGGTGTGATAAATTTTCAATGATTGGCACCATAGCTTGTAGACTCTATAACTTTCACATAGACTAAATAATATCCAATAATTTGGGTTATTTTTACCATAGATATGTAGAAGTATAAATTTTGGCCCAAATTTATGAAAAAAAATTACTTATTTGCAAAATGTTATAAAAGAAACTAAAACAAATTTTTTTTTTTCAAAATTTTACTCGTATCGCAAAAAATAAAAAACCCAGTGGTGATTAAATACTACCAAAAGAAAGCTCTATTTGTGTGAAAAATATTATAAAAAACATTTGATTGGGTACAGTGTTGCATGACTGAGTAATTATCATTCAAAGTGTGAGAGCGCTGTAAGCTGAAAATTGGTCTGGGCAGGAAGGGGGTGAAAGTTCCCTGTAAGAACCAAAACATCCATCTCTTTTATTGTGTGGCCTGGTTATGAGAAATGATGTCCCACAGGTATGCAGAAATCATCTTCCCTATGTTCCTTGATCGTGATAGTGATAGTGTGTAAGTTCATCCTGGTTTTCAACATTACTAGAGGTACTACTGTAAGATCCTGTGATATTTAAGGTCCCTTTTGTGTTTGTGACACTTTCGAATAGAGTGGTTTGGCTGCATAGTTTTCGGGGGGGGGGGGGGTTTGCAGGGCTTGGTTCCTTCTACAAATCTTCTGGAGGCCTAGATCTTCCCAGTCAATCAAGAAACCATACTGTGCATCAAAATTTGCTCCCACCTGCTCTTCTCAAAATCTTCAGGATTTCTTGGGTCCTTGGTTGTTGCACATCTCTGACAACTTGGTGCGCAAGCTGGGTCAAACTACAGGATATCATTTTATTCTCTGCCTCCAGCCCAATTCTTATCATCCAACCTTTGCCTGTCTCCTGAGCAGCTTCAGAATTTACACACGGCGATTCTCTTGTTGCAGATTCCCCCTCTGAAAGATTCAGTGGGGAAATCTTCTGAGATTGCTTCCGCCTGTAGAATTTGGATTTAGTTCTGGACACCAGTCCTGCCAGGGTGTTTCCTTCACTAAAGGAACTTTAAAAGTTTCCCCCTTGCTTCTATGTTCTCACAGATGGATGTTGCTTGGCAAATGGATGCTGGTTTTGAGTCTAGTGGGGGCTTCCTTCAAAAGGTCACTTTGTAAACACCATACTCAGGCCCTTCATTCAAAAAAATTCTCTCCAAATGGGACAGGTTCCTCTTGTTTCTGGAAATAAAGATATAAGTGAGTCATACGGCAAGGGCTTCTCTCCAGGAAATTGTCCCTCCTTCTTCGTTAAACAACAGTGGGGATTAAATCCAGCTTTTACAACTGTGGTGAAGTACTGGGTCATCTGCCAACTCAGAGTTGCTGAACGCCAGAGGAGTCAGGGCTACCGATGAACATGTTGGAACATAGGACAATCCATCTGTCTCTTCTGTGCTGCACTGATTGTTTGACTAGTTGTCCGATGTGGGAATGGTGGACAGAAGCAACAGAAGCCATTTTAGTATAATGGGATTAGTACAGTCTGATTTATGGATTTCATTTTTGAAGCTCTTGCCCTGCCTTCTTTGCAGGTTTGAGGCAGAAAGGATTCTAGTCATTCTAGTGGCTCCATATTAGCCTCCCAGGCCTTGGCACATGCCTCTTTGTTTAGATCATCTATTTCAAGGGCCCATCATCTAACTATGCTCAAGGCATGGAAGGCCACCTCTTAAAGAATTGATTATTGGATGTGTAAAGTATTTTTGCCTAGTGTGAGTCTCATTTGGTCTCTGCGAGTTTATTTGGTGGTCAGGGTCTTGGTGTAACACTCCTGCGTTTTATGTATGATGTGGATTTTAAGCTGCAGAAATATTCCACTTCAGTAGTCATGTAGAGAAACGCTGAGACACCTATCCCAACTCTCAATGACTCATCATGTGTGGATGATCTCAATTCAGCAAGTAAATACACACACTCAATAAGATGTTTCCTAGAGTGACTTATGTATATAGTAACACAGTGATGATAGGCTGAAGAGACAGGTTGGGTAGAGATGGTAGATGACAGACACTTGAAAGGAAATGTTCTTGAAAGTAAGATAGTAGCAGATGGGATGCAGATAGGTTTAGCAATCATGTATGGTAGCAGATGACAGAGTAGCAGGTGGACATACAAGAGAGATCAACCCAGTGCAAGAACAGGTGGTAGTAGGCTCAAGAGCTAGCAATCTTAGATAATGCAGATGTAGTAATAGTCCTTAGTATGCAGAGCTAGATAGTGTAAGCTTTAGTATGAAAGTTATAGAGGTTTCCCCTGTGGGGTACTTATCACTAATAGCAATGTAGTAGAGAAGAGGTTCGGCAAGAGCGGATGATCCGGTAGCGGGATACAGGGATCAGCGCAGCGTGGTTCCGACAGCGAGGTATGCTTGCAAGCATGAGAGCTTCAAGACAGGTTAGCATCAAGGCACAAAGCAGTTTGAACGAACACATGTGAGTGAGAGCCGGCGATCTAAATAGCCATCCAGTCCGGCGCTCAGTGATGACAGCATCAGTCTTAAAGGTGTATGCGCACCTTACCAAAAGAGAATGATGGGGCGCATACACTTATGAAAGAGTAATTAGGGTACCCAAAGGTACCAGAACATTACAGTACCCCCCCCTTAAGGCCGGCTCCTGAAGGCCTCTGAAGCTGGTTTGTCTGGGTACTTCGCATGAAAATTGCGGATTAATCTAGAGGCATGTATGTCAGAGGTGTTAAGCCAGGTGTCGTCTTGGGGCCCATAGTTCTTCCATCGAACCAAGTACTGAAGTCTTCCTCTGTGGATACGAGAATCCAGAATCTCTTTTATCTCGTATTCTTCTCCACCTTCAACTTGTACAGGAGGAGGAGGTGGGATAGTAGGCCTTATTCCTTGGTCAGGAACATGGGGCTTCAGTAGCGACACATGGAAAATGGGATGTATTTTGAGGTCTATTGGCAATGTAAGCTGTACTGCAGCTTTTCCAATAAGTTTCTTGATTGGGAAAGGTCCCAAGAACAGAGGTCCAAGCTTTTTGCTAGGGATTTTCAGTCTTAAATTTTTTGTTGAGAGCCAAACGAGGTCCCCAATAGCGTACTGAGGAGAAGGTCTTCTGCGAAGATCATAGTACTTCTTTTGTTGACTATGAGCGTGTGCAATGGTAGTATTAAGCAAACCCAGAGAGTCCTTTATTTGGGTAAGATAGTCTGAAGCTACTGGGTTATTTGAAGGGAGGATGCGTGGTGGAAGAATAGAGGGATGAAACCCATAGTTCAAGTAGAACGGACTCTGCTTGGTCGTACTGTGGGTTGCGTTGTTGTAGGCAAATTCTGCCAGAGGGAGAAGATCCACCCAATCATCCTGTTGGTAAGAAGTGTAACAACGTAAATATTGCTCGATGCATTGGTTGACTCTTTCAGTCTGTCCGTTGGTCTGCGGATGGTAAGGAGAAGTGAGCTTCCGCTCGATCCGTAGTATGTGACATAGTTCTTGCCAGAACTTGGAAATAAATTGTGATCCACGGTCAGACAGAAGAGTTTTTGGGATACCATGTAACTTAAAGACATGTTTCATCAGGAGTTCTGCCGTTTGTTTTGACGAAGGTAGTCTGCGAATAGCAATGAAATGTGCCATTTTTGTCAGATGGTCCACTGACACTAAGATGGTATTAAATCCTTTGGAAGGAGGCAATTCCACTATAAAGTCCAAGGACACAACTTCCCATGGAGTTTGGGGTATTGGTAGACTGCATAGTAGACCGGATGGTCTCGTAGTGTCAATTTTGGACCTGGCACAGACATTGCATGAAGAGACGAATTTTTGTATAGATGTTTTCATGTCAGGCCACCAGAATTGCCTGGTAATCAGATTAAGAGTCTTTGTCATACCCATATGTCCTGCCATAGGCACATCATGCGATAATTCCAAGATCTTGGTGCGTATGGTAGGTGGTATGTAAAGTTTGTCGTTGTAGTAGAGGAAGCCTTCTGCATCAGTATTTAGTTGTGGTGGGGGTGAATCCAAACTTATACCATGCAAAACCTCTTCCTTCAAGGAACGGACAACTCCAATAATGCGTTTGTGAGGTATTATAGGAACGGAAGGGATTTCGAAGTAGTTTTCTTCAGTTAGTCGTGATAGTGCATCCGCCTTTTTGTTCTTATCTGCAGGTGTGTAGGTCACTAGGAAGTTAAACCTTAGAAAGAATAGTGACCATTGTACCTGTCGGTGCGAGAGAGTTTTGTTAGTCTGAAGATATTGGAGATTTTTATGGTCCGTGTATATAAGTATTGGTAATTGGGTGCCTTCGAGTAGATGTCGCCAATTCTCCAGAGCCAATTTTATAGCAAGCAGTTCCTTTTCACCCACGCGGTAATTTATCTCGGGACTGCTTAGGGATTTAGAAAAAAAGGCGACTGGATGAAGTGGTGAAGTGTGAGTTGGTCGTTGGGAGAGTATTGCTCCTACTGCCATGTTTGACGCATCTACTTCCAGAATGTATTGGAGGGATGGGTCTGGATGGCGTAGTATGGGAGCAGAAGTAAACCTTGTCTTTAACAGGTGAAAAGCTTTATTTGCTTCATCTGACCATTTGAATGTTTTTTTAATGCTAGTGAGCTGTGTGAGGGGTCTCACAATGGCAGAGAAGTTTCTAATGAACTTCCTGTAGAAATTCGAAAATCCAAGGAATCGCTGTAGCGCCTTGCGTGTGGTTGGTGTAGGCCAATCCTGAATGCAGGATATCTTACTCATGTCCATCTCGATTCCTGTTTTGGATATGATGTAGCCTAGAAAGAGTACCTCTTCTTTATGAAACAAGCATTTTTTCAGTTTCACATAAAGGTTGTGTGCAAGCAATCTCGATAATACTAGTCTTACATGTCTTATGTGTTCAGACAGGGATCGTGAATATATAAGTATATCGTCCAGATATACCACAACACAGACATCTATCTAGTCTCTGAAAATATCGTTTATAAATCATTGAAAAACTGCAGGGGCGTTGCATAGCCCGAATGGCATTACAAGATATTCAAACAATCCGTATCTGGTTCTGAATGCAGTCTTCCACTCGTGTCCATCACGGATTCGAATGAGATTGTATGCTCCTTTCAGGTCCAATTTTGAAAAATAGGTAGCTCCACGCACCTGCTCAATGAGCTCAGGGATAAGCGGTAGAGGATAGCGATCTTTTATTGTAATAGCATTCAATTGCCTATAGTCGATGATAGGCCTGAGACTTGAGTCCTTATTGCGGACAAAAAAGAGTCCTGCTGCTGTGGAAGAAGTGGAAGGTCTAATAAAACCTTTTTCCAAATTCTCATCCAAATAGTCTTTGAGATGGGAAAGTTCATCCTGTGAAAGAGGATAAACATGACCGAACGGCAATTTGCTATTTGGGAGTAGATCAATGCTACAATCATAGTCTCGATGGGGAGGTAGTGCTTGAGCATTTTTCTCAAGAAAAACCTCAGAGAGATCCTGATAACATAGTGGTGCAATCTCATCTGTCACCACAGACAGGATCTTCCCGAAAGACGGGAGGTTACACGTACCCTCGCAATAGCAAGAGAGGAAGGTCAGGGTCCGTTCCTTCCAATCTATGGTTGGTTGATGTGTGTGCAACCAGGGAAGTCCCAAAACAATAGGAAAGTGGGGTGAAGGTATTAGATCGAAGGTAGTGGTCTCCATATGAGACCCGTTAGTAGTGACTAGGAGTGCCTGTGTCTGATCAGTGATCGGACCAGAGGATAAAGGAACACCGTTAATAAGACTCACTGAGACAGGTTTAAGTTTAGAAATAATAGGAACTTTATTTAAAGCAGCAAAACGTATGTCAATATAATTTCCACAAGATCCTGTGTCAATCATGGCCTTAGTAGTAATCCTGTTCTGGTCCCACTGTAATGTTAAGCAAACAGAAAGATAAGGGTTAGTGATTGAAGTTGTCAATCCCCCTAGGAGGACATGTGAACACTCACCCTTCTTTTTGTAGACTAGGGGACAGACGTTTACCTTGTGATCCGGGGATGCACAGTACAAGCAGAGATTACCAGATCGTCTTCTGGCTCTTTCCATAATTGATAGAGGTGGGCGTATGGTTCCTACCTTCATAGGAACGGGGTCAACGGCCGAAATCCGAGAAGAACTGGATAATGGCATTCCCATTTTCTCAGCCTTTCTTTCTCGTAGTCTTCTATCTATGGTGATACTGAGTTGTATCAATGCATCCAGGGTTTTTGGCAGATCCGCTCGGGCGAGCTCATCTTTAATGGCCTCTGATAGGCCAAGCCTAAATTGGGTTTTCAGAGATGCATCATTCCATTCTGAATCAAGGGTCCATCTCTTGAATTCTGCGACAAAGTCTTCTACAGGTCTCCCACCTTGTTTCAAGGATCTTAATTGAAGATCGGCAGTACTCTGCCTATTGGGATCATCATATAGGCTAGTGAGTTCTGCTAGGAACAAGGCATAGGAGTTGAGAAGCTGATCGCTTTTCTCAAAAAGAGAGTCTGCCCAGGCCCGAGGATCGCCTGTTAGGTAAGAAATAATAGTACAAACCTTAATGTGATCAGTAAGGTAGGTACGGGGTTTTAGCAAGAAAAGTAACTCACATGCGTTTTTAAATTCGCAAAATTTTTTGCGATCGCCTGTAAATACCAAAGGAGGATTTATTTTGGGTTCAGGGGACTGAGCAGTGGTAAGTTGTGTCAGTCTAATTACCTGCTGCGACAGAGCCTGATTGTCTTCTTTTAATTCAGCAAGTGCGTGTATTAACGCAGTTACTTGCTGTTTTAATTGTGTCATCTGAGTGGTTATTTCTGCTGAATCCATTTGTGGTTCGTTCAATCTGTAACGCTCCTGCGTTTTATGTATGATGTGGATTTTCAGCTGCAGAAATATTCCACTTCAGTAGTCATGTAGAGAAATGCTGAGACACCTATCCCAACTCTCAATGACTCATCATGTGTGGATGATCTCAATTCAGCAAGTAAATACACACACTCAATAAGATGTTTCCTAGAGTGACTTATGTATATAGTAACACAGTGATGATAGGCTGAAGAGACAGGTTGGGTAGAGATGGTAGATGACAGACACTTGAAAGGAAATGTTCTTGAAAGTAAGATAGTAGCAGATGGGATGCAGATAGGTTTAGCAATCATGTATGGTAGCAGATGACAGAGTAGCAGGTGGACATACAAGAGAGATCAACCCAGTGCAAGAACAGGTGGTAGTAGGCTCAAGAGCTAGCAATCTTAGATAATGCAGATGTAGTAATAGTCCTTAGTATGCAGAGCTAGATAGTGTAAGCTTTAGTATGAAAGTTATAGAGGTTTCCCCTGTGGGGTACTTATCACTAATAGCAATGTAGTAGAGGAGAGGTTCGGCAAGAGCGGATGATCCGGTAGCGGGATACAGGGATCAGCGCAGCGTGGTTCCGACAGCGAGGTATGCTTGCAAGCATGAGAGCTTCAAGACAGGTTAGCATCAAGGCACAAAGCAGTTTGAACGAACACATGTGAGTGAGAGCCGGCGATCTAAATAGCCATCCAGTCCGGCGCTCAGTGATGACAGCATCAGTCTTAAAGGTGTATGCGCACCTTAACAAAAGAGAATGGTGGGGCGCATACACTTATGAAAGAGTAATTAGGGTACCCAAAGGTACCAGAACATTACACTTGGTCTTTCTCAAGTGTCAGGGGAAACCAAGGTCTAGATCTCAGCACATTTATCAAAGTCTGTCACCCTTGCATTCTTTGGGGTGTACTTTCATTCAAGAAGTAGCACATGTTGTCCCATCTGATCCACCTCCTGCAATGCTGCTGGACCAGAATTTGGTACTTTGGATCTTACAAAAGACCTTTTTGGAGAATATTGCGCAAATTTCCTTGTTGATGCCGTCTCAGACGGTGGCTTTTTTGGTGGCTATCACCTTGGCTCAAAGGGTCTTGGAGTTGGATGCTTTGTCCTGTAAAGATGAATTAAAAAAAAAAAAAGCTGCACTTATCCTTTCTATGTGCAAGATATTGTGTACAAAATAACCCTACATGTAAAATGCAATATAAATAAAGTGCCTTGAATAGTTGTTTAAAGTGCAGAAATAACATATTGTACAGGACGCAAAGGATGGGCCTTGGATATGTGCTATATAGCACCAAAATGTGGGTTATTGTCCCTTTAATAGAAATATGTGTGTGTACTCAGGGGTACCACCCATAATGGGCGAGAAATTCAGGGGTAGTCTAGTAAAGGAGAGGACTGATACACAGTCCTCTCTTTATTGGTGGAGATGTATTTTTGGGACCCGAAATTTTGGAGGTTAAGAGTGACATTCGGGTGTGAAAAGAACCTCCACTCCTTACTACAGGGACTCCAGTCCCTGCAGGATAAAGCAGCCTCCAGGGAGTAGCACATAAAATAGGAAGCTCTTAGTATTAGATTTGGTGGTGCAGGAGTTAGAAGGAAACCTGACTGTGTGCTGCAGGTGGGCTACAAACTGACAAAACCATCTGAAGCTGGATGCTGCTAACCCTGGGGTAAAAGCCTTCATATTTAATAGTTTGATTTGTGCTGAAGATAAGCAGACTTTTGAGTTGCATTTTCTGAAGTTTTGTTTTGCTGCTGGAAGCTCTCTTGTGATTGCTTAAGAAAAATAAAGAGGTTTAAGAAAAATAAAGAGGTTTATGGTTAAGATAACTGGCAGTTGCACGTGGTCCCAAGGTGCTAGACCCCCTGAATATTACAACTGGCGTTTCGGATGCCAGCAAAGTACATTGCAGCCACAAAAGACCTTTTAAAAGTGAAACTGACATTTAACCCTGGTTCCCATTTACGCAACGCAGGAAACGCAGAGTATCCTGTGCGTTTCCTGCACTGTATTTCAATTGCACAGCTTTCATGCGATCTGCTGCTGAGGTCAATGTTATCTTAACGATACTCTGAAACAGATCACAAAACACAGTGTGATTGCCAGAATCACATCACAAGGATTTTACACTCCTTCACACATTCAGGTACGAGGGAAAAAAGAGTCCTGCACAGATTTCAGCCATGCAAAATTCCTGTGTGAATCACATGTGGTGTCTACATCGCAAAAGTGTGAACCCTGGCTTAACCACTTAAGCCCGGGAAGACTTTACCCCCTTCCTGACCAGGGGGTATTTTGCGATTCAGCACTGCGTGACTTTAACGGACAATTGCGCGGTCGTGCGACGCTGTACCTAAACAGGTTTGACGTCCTTTTTTTCCCACAAACAGAGCTTTCTTTTGGTGGTATTTGATCACCTGTGCGATTTTTTAATCATGCGCTATAATCAAAAAAATAGTGACAATTTTGCAAAAATAACAATATTTTTCAAATTTTTTTATATGAAATTCCCCCCCAAAAAAAATGTAAAAATCAAAATTTTTAAAAATTTTTGGCCAATTTGTTTTCTGCTACCTATGTTTGGTAAAAAAAAATCACAATAAGCGTATTTTGATTGGTTTGCGCAAAAGTTTTTGCGTTTACTAACTAAGGGAAAGATTTTTGGCTTTTTGTTTTTTTTTAACGAGTAATGGCGGAGATCTGCGATTTTTTTGCGGGACTGCGACATTGCGGCGGACAGATCGGACCCTTGACTGACATTTTTGACACTTTTGGGGGTACTACAGTAATCAGTGCTATAAATATGCACTGTTACTGTAAAAATGACACTGGCAGGGAAGGGTTTAACTTTATTGGGGAAGGAGGGGTTAAGTATGTCCCTAGGGGTGTGTTTCTAACTGTGATTGGACATGGCTACTGGTGTAAGAACAGAGATCAACGGTCCTACATACTAGAACCGTGTGATCTCCATTTTTACACAGGGGAGAATGACAGGCGGCTTTGTTTACATTAGCCGCCCGCCTTTCTCCCTTCACTGCGAACGATCGCGAGTGACCGGCAGACATCGGTCCGCCGGTCACACGCACTGACTTGTTAGGGAACGAGCCAGGGCGGGCGGGCGCGCGCTTGCCCGCTATTGGCTCACAAGCTAGTGACAGGCTAGTGACGTACCGGTACGTCACTTTGCCTGGCCGGGGCTGACCGCCGCAGTATATGTACTTGCGGCAGTCGGCAACCGGTTAAAGGGACAGTGCACCTATGGCATGTCTTCGGGGAAATCAGCTCAGTCGCTGTAAACAGAAGGAAAAGACATCGAAGAGGTCATCAAGGCACTTGTGCAAGCCACAGTGAGCCAGCAGCAAGCCTCCATGGAGGCAAATCATCGCCGTTAGGAGGCTGTATTTAATATAAATTCAAATAGTGTAATACAGTCCAACAGGTTCAAAGACCCAGTAAGGACTGTGCTTTAGTGACTATCCTTATAAAAGAATCTTCAAGAAAAAGTGTTTGTGCCCCCACCAGGATATGCACTCACCCCCTGCTGTGGACCCCCTTAGCATATACTCAGGTGGATCAACCAGGCTTCAGATTACTGCAGTATTGCCAGTCAATTGCAATGGATCCACTTCTCAGTGTAAAAAGTAGATCAGTTGTATTAGTAGCAATTAAAAGAAATCTTAATAAGGATCAAGGTTGAGATTAATAGTAATTTTTAATATTCTGAATAGTTCATTGATATTATGGATATGATGTTTTAACCAATGTCATAAGAATGTTATGACACCAAAAGGGAGTGGACGGTGACCAACAGGAAGGATCATTTTGATTGGGCTGTCAAAAGTCTAATTATTTATTACAGAAACACCTATATGAATGTCTAATAAATGTTGGTAATTAGAGATATCTAATCCAGGGAAAATTAGAAATCGGTATCCATACATAACTGGTTAACCAATCAAGACAAAGTGAGGGGTATATTAGACTCTGGTAAAATGGCTGCTGTAGGACTTCCTGATGACGCGATATCGCAAAATGCATTGCGGTCTATCACAGCGACATCATTTCCAGTTTCGTCATGTCCGCCCCGGTGGAACGCACGCGGAAGTCGAGCAGCGTTCCTATTGATCTAGGCTCATTGAGTGGGTGCTGCTTTGAGGCACATTTAAATGTGAGTTTTTGTGATTTGTTTTTTTAAATTTTTATTAATAAAACAGTATTGCACGCTTATTTGGCTTCACATTTTATGTTTTGGGGAAATCTGTGGCGAGTAAACATTTTGGTGTGAATGTGAGATTCAAACCTTCTGATGCCCAGCCCTGGACAGGCTTGATGGTCTTTTGCTGATCCATGTTGGAAAATATCTGGCCCTTGGGGGAACAAGGAATTTAACTTAAGCGGTTTGGGTCCTGGTGGCCTGAGAGCTCTATTTATGAGCACTTGATGTTTGCACTAAGAAGAATTCTAAGTAGGAATCGACCAATATCGTTTTTTCATTGCCGATACCTATATTTTGGTCATCGCGTATCGGTATCGGCTGATATGGGCCGATATTTTCGTACATTTAAAAAAAAATTTTTTTTTTTTTACTTGACATGTACTCTTGTGGAGGGATCTGGGGGTCTAAAATACCCCAAACCCCTCCTCTGCACTCAAAGTTTGGCTGTTTTGAATGCTGTCATTTTTATAAATCTGGCGGCAGTCATGACATCACTTCCGGGTTTTTGCATGGAGACCCGAATGCGGCTTTGATCGGGTCTTCGGCCGTGTAGGCTGGTTGCCCGGGTCTGCCGGTGGGAAGGCGGCAGGAGGGGGGACGTCCCATTCCGCTGCTTGTAATGACAGCCGAGCGGCTTCTCAGCCGCATCGGTTGTCATTACAAGACAGCCGGCCGTCGGCTATGGACGCCGGTACCGGGGTAATGCCTCTAGCTGCAGGCATCACTCCAGTACAAGCACTTTCCGAAATATCGGTAATATCGGCCACCTTAGTGGCCGATTTCGATATATCGGGGGAAAGTGCATATCGGCCCTCGATATCGGCTTTGCCGATAATCGGTCGATCCCTAATTCTAAGCACTGTAACCACGGGGTGACTGGAAGAAACACAGGAGATTATGGACATTAAAGCGGAGTTCCACCCAAAAGTGGACCTTCCGCTCATTTGCTTCCTCCCCCCCTCCGGTGCCACATTTGGCATCTTTCAGGGGGGAGGGGGGAACGGGTACCTGTTTTTCACAGGTACCCTTCCCTGCTTCCGGGAGACGGCACCACAGCGCTGTCTCTCGGAAGTTTGGCCCCCTCCTCCTTCCTCCACTGTCGAGCCAATCTGAATGCACAGCATGCTTCGTGCATATGCAGTAGGGACCTGCCCGTGAAGCTGCAAGGCTTCACTGCCGGGTTTCCCTTATCAGCAATGGCGGCGCCAGCACCCGACAGCCGATGGAAACATCAGCTGCGGTGCTGACATCGCTGGACTCCAGGACAGGTAAGTGTCCCGATATTAAAAGTCAGCAGCTACAGTATGTGTAGCTGTTTACTTTTCATTTTTGAAGGGGGAGGCTGGAACACCGCTTTAACTCAGTTGATTTTGTTTAGTATTGAATATATTGCACTTATTGAATATTATTGTTTGTAATAGCACCCCACAAGAAACACGTAAAATTCAGAGGAGGAGAGCGACCAGGGAGAGCATCACAGCGTAACTCTGTATTTTATTGGTAATACCAAATAAAATCATATATATATATTTACAAAGAAAGTGCCCTGTCCTGGCACCAGGAGTTGTCTGCTGATAAACCAAAAAGATGGCCGTAGCTGCTCTGTGGTTCCCTGGAGCCAGTGTGCTTTCCAATAGGTGGATGTGATGTACTGAAAATCCCCGCCCCTTCGTGTTTTGTCACCAGGACGTTATCAGGAGGCGTCTTGTTAGTCCCTCTTTTTTGGTGTTAAACAGAAAAAAGGGGGGTGCCCTGACCTATGCCCTCCTTTGTCCCAAAAGTAGTGTCAACATAAGAAAGGGGGAAGCACCACCTAAGTGCAGTATTAGAGTAGGCTGGTTTATTCACAAATGGTTAAAAACACTTGCAGGATTAAATTGGGAAACACACTCATCAGATCAAAAAATACAATGTCGGTTGCTCCTCTCTGTCCCCCGGGTACTGCGAATCTACAGCTGTCGGGACCCTGACTGGTGATACCTGGTGGACGGAGAGGGGCGTCCGACATTGTATTTTCATCCAATGAGTGTGTTTTCCATTTCAATCCTGTGAGTGTTTTTAACCCTTTGTGAAGAAACCAGCCTACTCTAATACTGTGCTTAGGTGGCACTTCTCTTGTCATTTCTTCATACACAGCTGGCCAAACTCTGAGGATAGCAGCCGCCGGTGGACATTTTAACCTGTATTTATGTATATGGTCTTATGGAATTTATGGACTTGTTTGGTCACTTTCTTACGCCAAGAGCCTTTTAAATAAATGTGCCTGCTTGCTGGGCATTGACCCTCTGTGTACCAAAATACCCTCATTTCTATACTTCCAAAAGTTGTGTCAGCTTTTCATTTGAACAAGGATTTTGTGTAATTTCAAAGAAAGGGCTTTACATTGTAAATATGTGGTCCAGACTATTAAGAGTAAAACTGGATGCTGTGGCTCTCTTCTGTTATAGTGATGCCTTTTCATACTCCCTAATGACCATTTTAAAGATTAAGCCACTTCCTTAGCAACAGTCTTAAAATAGATTTGACTAATTATCGTCCAGACTTATTTTCTTTGGGGCATACAGCTTCCAGCTTCTGTCACTGCTCATTTCACTAGAGGGGTTAGTGTGTCCTGGGCCTTTTGACACCTGGCTGCAGTTTTTCAAGTTTGTAAAGTAGCCACTTAGTTCCTGTTCATCCGTTAACCAACTTTTATAAAATGATTGTTTTAGTTTCCTCAGATGCTAGTTTTGAGCAGAGGGTTTTGCAGGCATCAGTTTGATTTGTTTCTTTTGCACCAGATAGTTCTGTTTGCCCACCCATCTGGGCACACTTCTTTGTGACATCCCAGTGGTCAAGATCTTTGGATCTCCAAAGTTTTCCTTATTGAGCAAACAAGAAAATAATTTTTTTGTACTCGTAAAATCCTTTTCCCTGCATTCTATATTGGACATAGCACATGCCCTTGCAGTTTTGTTTGGCTTTGCTGTTGGATTTGACATGTTCTCTTTATTGCTGCTTGCTGCTAACTGAGACTATGTTAGCAGATGGGGGTTGCCCCTAGGCTGTTTTTACGCTGGTTACTTCTTTTAATTGGTCATTTAGAGGACATTTCTTTTGAACTGGTGTGTTTAAAATGTACCTGGCATCATACTCCTTCCAGCGGCACAATACCCCAATGGTCAAGATCTTTTCTATGTCCCTCAATGAACACACAAAAAAGGATTTTACATTGAGTACAAAAATCCCATTTTTTCTCAGTCCTATGCAGTGACAGGACAGTTATCAGGAAATCAACAGACTAATAGGGCTCATTTAATTAATTTGTGTATTTTGCTGTATAAGTTTAAAGTAGAACTCCAACTAACAAACATTTTATGCTATAGACCCTCCCTCCCTAAAATTTAGTTTATCCACTCCACAGTCCCTGGCTTCCTTTCTGGTCCAACGTCGTCAGTCCTTTTCAGGTACCGTATTTATTCGAGTATAATGCGCAAAATTTTCTACCAATAAAAGAAATCAAAGTTTGGGTGCGCGGTATAAACGAGGGCTGGGATGGGGTGGCAGTGGCGGCCGGTCCATTGAGGGCGCAGGCGAATTGTGAGTCCGCACTGCGCCTTTCCCGGGCTGCAGCCGCTCACTGTACGAGAGGGCGAAGAAAAAAAAAATGTCCCCTCGTCGCGTATAGTGGGCGGCCCGAACTGGGGGTGAAAATTCTTATTATCCGCTGTATGGTCGCCGCTTCATTTCCTCGCCTCGCCCACACGTTTCGGTAAGCATTGCTTTTGTACAATTCAGTGTTTTGCGTACCGTAATTCAGTGTTCTTCATATTTTAATTGATATACTGGTACCCGTTAGATGGCAACTCAGGGTATCAAGAGAAAACGTTCTGCATATGACACTTCCAGTTTACCAGTTTACGTTGTCAATAAATGATTTTTATCATGGCCGCACGTGTTCAACAACGTTTTTTTGTCAATTACAATGCTTGGTGTGAAACAAAATTTTATACCGATTTTTAATCGAAAATTAGGGGTGAGCGTTATACACGTGTGCGCGTTATACTCGAATAAATACGGTAGGTCATTTCTTTGGGTCATTTCCTGTAAGCTCAGCCTGTTATTTACATGACCCCCCCCCCCCCCCCCCCAACACACACACACTAAATGGCACATCCTTTTGCAAACTCACACTTCTCCAGCCCTCGGGGGGGTTGGTGGTGTGGGCAGTTGGGTGGGTAAATCCTGGAGTTCCGCTTTAAAGTACATTCTTTATTTTAGAAAAGAGTGGGCAATTAAAAGGCAGCTCCAGGTAATTTTAGTACATTTTTGCAGTGGTATTGCATCCTAGGTTCACTGATTATCTTGTAAACTGAGGAAATGGAAATGTTTGTGTAACACATGCATATGACAGTAAAATATTCTCTGTCATTACATTTTTAGATTTCGATTTAAAAAATATTTACAAGGTTCAGAAGGTCACTATAACCTGATTCTGGCAGAATGTATGTCACAAAAGAGCGATTATAGAGCTTATCTCATTATCTGTTATTATTCTGACACATTCAGGCACAAAAAATGGCAGGACTGAACTACATTGTACCTGCATACCTCCTGCATATACATATTGGAGTTTTGATGTAAATAGCTTTCTGTTTTATCCTCAGGCTGTCAAAATATCACTGATTGGCAATCTGTAGATATCGTCTTTTTTTCTGGTTTCCCTATATTCTGTAGTTTTGAGCAAATCTTACAATAAACATTTCTGGCTCTGTTGCATTATATTGTATACCTCACCTCCATTTATTTTCATACCTGTCAGCTTATGAATCTGTTGCTTTCCTTAGCATTAACTAGTTTTAGTTGTGTTTGTATTCTCAATTTTTTTTAATTGCTGTATATAATCTTACTTGTGTTATCACCTCTCATTTGTTCATTATCCTGAGAGCTGAGTAGTGGTAATGAGCCTCTGACAAATGCGTTATTCTTATAGTGCCTCGCTGGTTACTTCTTTTAATTGGTCATTTAGAGGACATTTCTTTTGAAATGGTGTGTTTAAAATGTATTTATGTCTTTGTCACTGTCCTGTCCCTTCATGTTTTGTCAATTTGGCTGCAGTCCTAGTCCATAGTGATTGCACATCTTTAAAAGTTAGAACAGTGTCCAATAAACAAACAATTTAAAAGTATATGCAAACTTGATGACATTTAGTTTGCTAAAACATCCTGTAGTTTAAACAACTGTTATTTTTCTTTCAGAAAATACTATTAATTTTTTAAAGCATTTTTTATCTCAGTGTTGCCTTTCTTCTGCAGCCACTATGCTGTCACTTCCTGTCCTTTGGCACCCCAGTGCCATCTGCACATCCTTTCTTAGGGAAGGCTTCTTGATGATAACAATGGAAGCATATTCTCCACTGGAAGCAGTGCTGTATCTTGGCCTAGGCCAACAAGGCCCAGGCCTAGGGCGGCACTTTGCAGGGGGGCAGCAAAAAAGCAGCACCCAGAAAGAAAATTAAAAAAAAAACAGCCTTCTCCCGGCTCCTGCATGAAAAAGGTCCCCACCGGCTTGCGCTACACTTTAAGTATAGTGCCAGTCTTAAGGGGTGAATTGGGCTGGAGGCCAGGGTCCAGGAGGCAAATCAGTCTGGCACCCCCATAAAGTGGTCACACTGCTACCTGTGGGTATGATAATACCGGTGAGGACATTCGGACAGACCGCAGGGCACTGATGAGGCTGAACTTATGGGAACTGATGAGGCTGCACTGATGGGCACTGATAGTCTGTGGTTGTGGTTTACAGATGACAAAGCGGGTCATAAAACAGGAAGGGGTGTGGCCTTTACAGGAAGGGGTGGGTCATATTTAAATTAGGGGGTGCCCAAGTTTAATCAGGCCTAGGGCAGCAGAAAACCTAAATACACCACTGACTGGAAGCATACTGTATGTGACAGGGTGACAACACAGGAATATAATTGGAAGACTGGAACAGGGTATGGTCACCTTGTGACAGGAAGTGCTTCAACAATGACCTTCATGGCAGGATCACCAGGTGTTATTTTAGAGAAAGCTGCAGCTTTTAACCACTTGCCTACTGGGCAGGTTTACCCCCTTCCTACCCAGGGCAATTTTCAGCTTTCAGTGCTGTCACACTTTGAATGACAATTGCATGGTCATGCAACACTGCACCCATATGAAATGTTAATCATTTTTTTCACACAAATAGAGCTTTCTTTTGGTGGTATTTATTCACCACTGGGTTTTTTATTTTTTGCTAAACAAGCAAAAAAATACTGAAAATTAAAAAACATAATTTTCCTCTTTCACTGATGGGCGCTGTTGAGGCTGCACTGCTGGGCACTGATAGGTTGCACTGATGGGCAATGATGAGGCATTACTGGTGGGCACTGATGAGGCTGCACTGATAGGCGGCACTGATGGGCTCTGATAGGTGGGACTGATGGGCACTGATAGGCATTGGTGGGTGGCACTGATAGGTGACACTGATAAGGAGGCACTGATTGGCAGCACTGGTGGGCACTGTTGGGACTGCACTGCTAATCAGTGCTCTGATTATCAGTGCCAATGTCTCTTTAACACAAACCGGTTATCAGCTCTCTTCTTCTCTGCTCACGCTGTCAACGCGAGGAAAGAAAAAAATGATAACTCGCTTCTTGTGTTTACATCCATGATCAGCTGTCATTGGACACAGCTGATCATGTGGTAAAGGGCTGCTGTGATTGGCTCTTTACCCCGATCTGTGATCAGCTGAGTCTGAAGGACTTAGCGATCACAGAGTGCGCTGTCCGATCACAGGAGGATGTCCATGTACTTCCTCTCAGCAAAGTAACCCCGCAGCCCGCACTGGAGCCATCTTTTGGGTATAGCGCGGGCAGGAAGTGGTTAAATATGAAATTGGCTATTTCAACTTGTTTAAAATTATTTGATAATTTAGTGATTGGATTCACACCTACTTGAATTACCAGGGTTTGCTATAGTATTGGCTCTCTCATTTTTTCCATTATAAACTTCCATACACATTTAAGCTGGATTTAGTGCCCCTTTTAGTGGCATCCCCTTCTGTAGGTAGGGCTAGTCTGCCCTATATAATCTTTTACAGGAAGAGCCTGTGGTACACAGAAAAGGCTACTATGGAAGTGTGTTGTATTAGGAAGGGAATGCTTTTTAAAGTAGGCATGTAACAGGCATGGGTGGAAAACCATCTTATGGGGGACCCATGGTAAGAACCATGGAAGAGTTGAGTGGCTATCTTATGTTTTTGTGGACTTGCAATGTGCAAAATGATGATGTTGGGGCAAACAGAGTGGGAGTGGAGGTTATGTATTGCTCATTTGTCTGCCACAGTGAATGTTAAAAGGCTGAGCAGGTGGACATTCATTATTTTAAGAGGTGGGCCTCATGCCTGGAGAATGGGACTGACCATAGATGCTGTAGTTTCTCCATGTTGAGCAGGGAAATGGTGGAAGGTTGTTGCTGGTGATGAACATGGACCCTGATTTCACACATTACCATAAAAAGAGGTAACTTACCTCAGGTTTCTTAAATGTACCTTTTCTGTTAAGCGCCAGGTGGCCATTGGTACATTGAAATTGAAGGCTCTGTACATGCTTGTACTCATTAACCACTTAAGCCCTGGAAGATTTTACCCCCTTCCTGACCAGGGCCTATTTTGCGATTCGGCACTGCGTGACTTTAACGGACAATTGCACGGTCGGGCGACGCTGTACCTAAACGAATTTGGTGTCCTTTTTTTCCTACAAACAGAGCTTTCTTTTGGTGGTATTTGATCACCTGTGCGATTTTTTGATCATGGGAGATAAACAAAAAAAGAGCGTCAATTTTGCAAAAATAACCATATTTTTCACATTTTTTATATGAAATTCCCCAAAAAAATGTAGAAATCAAAATTTTTTAACATTTTAGGCCAATTTTTTTTTTCCATATGTTTGGTAAAAAAAATTGCAAAAAGCGTATTTTGATTGGTTTGCGCAAAAGTTATTGCGTTTACTAACAAAGGGAAAGATTTTTGTCATTTTTGTTGTTTTTTTTTTTAACGCGTAATGGCGGCGATCTGCGATTTTTTTGCGGTACTGCGACATTGGGGCGGACAGATCAGACCCTTGACTGACATTTATTACACTTTTGGGGTTACCAGTGACATTACTACAGTAATCAGTGCTATATATCTGCACTGTTACTGTAAAAATGACACTGGCAGTGAAGGAGTTAACTGTATTGGAGAGGGAGGGGTTATGTGTGTCCTAGGGGTGTGCTTCTAACTGTGATTGGCTGTGGCTTGATGTGTAAGAACAGTGATCAACGGTCCTACATAGTAGAATCGTTTGATCATCATTCTTACACAGGGAGAACTGACAGGCGGCTTTGTTTACATTAGCCGCCTGCCTTTCTCCCGCTGTCATGGACGATCGCGAGTGCCCGGTGAACATCGGGTCCGCGGGGGGGGCTCCGTGACCGAGCGGGAGCGCGCGCTTGCTCCCAAAACCCTTACAGGCTAGCGACGTAGCCTTACGTCACTCTGCCTGTGAGGGGCTGACTGCCGACGTAAATAGTCGTGCGGCAGTCGGCAAGTGGTTAAGGCCTCATACATATGGATAGTGAGAGGCTGCAACTATGCCCAGTGTTAAAGTCTAGGGTCCTTTCCTGTGCCCAAGAAGTTGCAGATGTCACATATAAAGCAGCAGAGCGTGTTCAGTAATAACGTTTGTGCAAGAGCAAGATTTTAATGGAGGGTTGTTTTATTTCACGAAGCAGAGTCTGTCTGTCTTTTTTTTTTTTTTTTTGCCCCTAGACAGAAATGGTTATTCTCGAAACCTTTATGTCACTTTTAATACCCTGTACACTGATCCCCCCCCCCCCCCCAAATCCATTTTGCTGGCTCTGCGACTCCTTATCAGAGTGTTAGAGGTTCTAGAAAGTCACAGTTTTATTCAATTTTGTGGCAATGCTATTTAATCCTGTAAAGTTCTTTTGAAAGTAAAGTAACTCTTTCAGCTAGGAGGCGCTGTGCTAACAGCTGTTTGCGTTGTCCAGGGTTAACCATGCATAATTCGTCTTGTAGTAAGGCATGCTGTGCTACATGATATAAAAGAGTTACATTCATCCGCTATATACTATCGCATGTATGCAGGATGAACGGAGGATACTCTCATTTTGTTTCCTGGAGTCTCTTGTATCAGTCCTGCTAAGTTGTAGCTTTGCTTTTTTTTTTTTTATAGTAGGGTTTACCTATGTGATCCGCTGGCTTTACTTTGAGAAGTTGTCTGGATACAAAATAATTGGTTTATGGTATGTACATTTCCCAGGAAAAAGATATCTGTTTTGCAAGCGATTGGTAAATAATTTCAATAAAGATTTCAGACCGTAGTTCTAGAATTATTATTCTACAGCAGATTCAGCGGTCTCCTTTTTAAGTATATTTTCAAAACCGCTGTGTGGACAAGGGCCTGCTAAACTGTTTCACTAGCAGGTAAATCTAAGGCTCAGAACACATATATGCGAATTGGATGCATTTTGAACTGCATCCGATACGCATGACATGTCAATTAAACTGGTTTTCTATGGAGCCGGTTCACATATGTGCAGCAGTAGTGCAAATTAACTGCCAATTTGAAAAGAGCCCTGTGCTTTTTTTGAGCTCTGCGGTGAGATTCAGATGCAAATTCCAGGCTATTGACTTCTATTGGAACACATCTGAATTGCACATCAGATCAGTTTTAAATACAGATTTGATTAGAAAAAAACCTGCGTGGGGTTCCCTCCCCCCAAACCATACCAGTCCCTTTCGGGTCTGGTAAAAGTTTTAAGAGAAACCCCTATGCTAAAATAAAAAAAAATGGTGTGGGGGTCCCCCCCAAAGCTATACCAGACCCTTAGTCAAGCATGCAGCCTGCAGGCCACGAATGGGGAGTGAAGGGGTGAGCAATCGCCCCCCCCCTGAACCATACAGGCCACATGCCCTCAACATGGGGGGGGTTGGGGGCAGAGGTGACTCTGATGGAGACAAGGACCTCTTCCCCACAAGGGGGGATGAGCGCCCCCCTCCTGAACCATACCAGACCACATGGGAGGGGGTCGGATCTGGTGGCCCCCTTATTAATGGAGTCTTTCAGATTCTGATAAGCCCTACTGCCCGCAGACCCCCACAACCATTGCCCAGGATTGTGGGGAAGAGGCCTTTGTCCCCATCAACATGGGGACAAGGTGCTTTGGGGTGGGAGGGCACTGAGCCACGGAGTTGCCGTCTTCTCCACCTCCGCTCCGGATCTTTGCCCCTTTGTGACAGACTGTCTGGCAGTGTGGCTGTGGCAGATCAGATGGAAAAAAAAAAATCCATGGAGACCTGAGAGTAGTGTTTCTGGGGAGAGGGAACAGCCGTGGAGCAGCCAACCACAGCAGACAAGGAGTTAAGCTGGATACACACTGTACAATCGTCTATAGATTTTTTCCTTTAGATTTACCAAAAACCATATGAGTTCAAAACCTAAACAAGTTTTAATTTGTATGCAATCAGGCAGGCCCTTGCACTACATAGTTGAAGGTAAATCTAAAGGAAATCAAACAACAAAAGTTGTATAGTGTGTATCCAGCTTTAGAGTATGAGGCACCACGTGTTACAGGCTTGCAGCAAGCAAACATGCCTGGGACCCGTATCTGCACATGCATCGGCTAACTTCTTAGATGCCAAATGCCCTGAGGGACATACATGTTGCCTTACATAGCAGGAATATGTATTTAACGGTTTAATAGTTAATCCTACCTATGTAATGTATTCCCTCAGGGCATTTGGCGTGTAAGGTGTATCATTTAACCCCTTACATGCCAAATGCCCTGAGGGGTAAATTACATAGGCCGGATTCATCATTTAACCCCTTACATGCCAAACCCCCTGGTCTGGGGGACATGCATTACATAGCAGGATTTATCATTTAACCCCTTGCATGCCGAATGCTTGGTGGGGATAAATGGAACATTACACATCCCCTTACATGCTAAATGCTTGGCAGGGACACAGACAGGAACATCACTTAATGGTTAAGTTATGATCCTGCCTGTGTCCCCTCTGAGTACTCAGCATGCAAATGGTTAAGTCTTAATCTCTTACATGCCGAATGCTCGTCAGAACACAGGCAGGACCACTGAACTCCTTACATACATTTGACATGTAGGGAATAAAGCGATAGTGCCTGTGTCCTGTCGAGCATTTGACATGTAAGGCGTTAAAGCGGAGTTCCACCCAAAAGTGGACCTTCCGCTCTTTTGTTTCCTTGTGAGAGGAAGTTGAGGACTAGTGGAAGGTCCCATTTAGGGAATCTCGGTTTCCTCTGGGGCCTGAGTCTCACTGCCCCCTTAAAGAACTGATGGACAAGCATATGTTTGGCCCAAGAAAATCCAGTAAATGCTGAGATGGCTGATACCTGTACTCAGAGCGAACTGACAGACAGCGACAGATCAAGGCCGACTGTAAGAAACTCAGAACGTCTTGGACCTTTTGAGAAACACGTGGGTTGATCCGAGTAGACATATGAGCTGAGATCTTAGACCATATCCTCTCATAGACTCTGTTAGTTTTTTTCCCCCTGGCATTCAAGAGCAAGGGATGACCTCTTCAGGGCCACCTAGAGCCTGTAGCCTTCCCATCTCAAAAACCAGACCTTCTGGTGCAGATGAGCTGGGCACGGATGTAGAGTAGAGCCCTGTGACAACAGATCTGGCCTGAGGGTCAGAGGAATCAGATCCTGGACACTGAGTAGCATCAGAAGAGGGAATCAGGGCCTGTTGGGCCAAAAATGAATCACTGCCACTATCTCCGCTGCTTCTGTCCTGAGTCTCCACAGGTACTGGAGACTGTTGTTGCAGGGGGACGCAAAGAGGTAGACTTCCGGAGAGACCCCAAGGGTCAGAATCCACTCGAAGACTTCCTTGTGGAAAGTCCACTCATTGTCTAACCTGGCTCAAGAGAGGAAGTCCGCCTGTATGTTCTGGACTCCAGGAACATGGACAGGTTGGACAAATTCTTCTGTGCCCAGGACATGATCAGCTCTACTTCTCGCAGCAGTGAGAGACTACAAGTTCCCCCCTGTTTCCTTATGTATGCCACAGCTGACGTGTTTTCCAGTCTGAGCATCACTGGAGACACCACCGTTGGCTTGAAGTGCCCAAAGCGTGGTGTGGAGTTCCAGACTATCCCCCGAAGGGAAAAGTCCCACCTCCACCGAGCCACCTCCGAGAGACAGTGGGCACCCCATCCTATATTGCTGGCATTCAAGGTCACAATGATTTATGAGACGGGGGTTATGGAGTGACAGTTGAGAAGATTCTTCTGTCAGAGCCACCAGAGAAGACCCGCCCTCATTGATGTGGTTAGGGAAATGCGCTGGTCCCTGTCTTTTGCATTCTACTGTTGCAGAAAACCCCTCCTGAAGGGCCGCATTCTCCACAAAGCCCATTTCACCCTGGGAGCCGTTGCGACTATGGCTCCGATAATCTTCAGACACTGCCAGGCACAGAGATGAGAGGAAGAAAGAGCAAGGAATATCCTATCTCGGGCCACTGGGGGAGATGGAGCCTCTCACAGTGTTGAACAGGGCCCTGACAAAAACGAGGGACTGTGTGGGAACCAGATGACTCTTTTCCAGATTCAGGAGCCACCCAAATTCCTGGAGAGTGGAAATAACTTGACCCAGGTGCTCCACCAGCTGACCCTTGTCTTGTGACAGGAGGAGATGGTTGTCCAAGTTATGATGGAGCCGAATACCTCTGACTCTCAACAAAGCTACGACAGCCAACAAGATCTTTGGAAAATGTCCGAGGCGATGTGGAAAGCCCAAAGGGGAGACAAGTGAATTGTAGGTGGGACTGACCGATGGCAAATCGGAGATACTGTTGAAAATCCCTTGCAATGGGAACATGAAAATAAGCGTCTTTTAGATATATTGACGTGAGCCAATCTCCTGGCTGGACCACCTGCTGGATTGTCAGCAGTGTTTCCATCTTGAACCCCTCCCTCTTGATGAATTGATTTAGATGGGTAAGGTCTATGACAGGTCTCCAAGAGATATTCTTTTTCTGTACCATGTAGAGAGAATAGATTCCTTGCCCCCGCTCACATTCCGGAATGGGAATGGTGGCACCCTGAGGCACCAGGGACTCCACATAGGATAGAAGGGTTTGTCTTTTTCCTGCTGAAAGAGGAAGGGAGGTAGGAATGAACCTGAAAGCACAAGAACAAAAAACATTACCAGTCCCTGCGCAGATCCTGGAGATCAGTTCTCAAGCTGGGGATCCTTGTAATATGGCCAGCGGTGAGACACACAAAATGTAGCGTGGCAGCTCTCCTAACCCTCCATGGGATGTGAGGCAGAAAGACTAAACAGGAAACAAAAGAATAGAGCGCACACCGCCCTAGTGTAACACCATTTATTAAGGAATAGTTGAAGCCATAAAAACAGGTACTCACAAACAGGTGAAATGTCATTCATGGAAATAAGTCCCCCGATCTTGTGTATACAGAGCACTCTCCTCCTCGCCTCGGCTGCTCGGCTGTACGTCCTGCACTAATCGGATCGTTGCATCCGGCTAAGCTTGCCGCCTCAGAAATATGTTCATGCACTAAATTTGCGCTAGAAAGAAATTACTTCCAGTTTGACGGCTCATTTTATAGACAAGTGGCTGGCACAGCTATGCCAACTTGTTTATGGGTTTCTGGGAGAAATATCATATTTGGACCCAGAACCCATTTTCCAAGCATCTTGTTTACTATGGGCGTTACATCGACGATGTGATTATCATATGGGATGGTGACCTTAATTCAGTTTCTGAATTTGTGGCCTATTGCAATTCCAATCCCTATGGTATCAGTTTCACACATGTAGTCGATGCGCAAACCCTGGTGTTTCTGGACTTAGAGTTATCCTGGGATGTGGATGGAAACATCACCTCTACGACACATTTCAAGAAGACTGCAGGCAACTCATATTTACATCGTAAAAGTTGCCATTTGCCTAAGTGGAAAGAGAATATACCCTACAGTCAATTCTGTAGGTTGCGCAGGAATTGCACAGAAGTTTCAGAGTACCTGGTGCAAGCTGATGTATTAAAAAGAAGATTCCTAGAAAAAGATTACCGTGAGGAGCACATTGATGAGGCCATTGATAGGTATGCTATGGGGGGTGATAGTAGAAGGACTGAGGGTAAAGGTGAAGAACTTTCTAATGTCCTGTTTATTACCAAGTTTTCTAATCAACATTGGGCTGTGAAAAGGGCTATTCAAAAACATTGATGAAATCCAAATGGGAAAGACCGCTCCAGGTGGACTAGGTATCAGGTGCTGGTCGGATCCGTCAATCCAGAATCATATGAAGCAAAAAGAGATGACCGCACTCCGATGTAAATCAAAAATTGGAGTAAATTTATTCCACATCAAACAATAGGCAACTAGAACAACACACTGTGGATGCAGGACACAAAGGCAGACGCGTTTCACGACTTAGAGATGTCGCTTACTCATTGCCAAGTCCATTCTGTGTGTTCAACTACCACAGATAAACCCATGTATGCAGCTGAAAACATTTAGGTTCATTAGCTGATTGATCATCTGAATAAGCTGCTGCTACAAATCTGTGGTTTTAAAATGCACAAACAGGATGGCCCCAAACGAAAACTGATTCAAATACACAAAAATAGTGATACATGTGACAAAAAACATCTATTTAAAAATATTCATTAATTAAATCAAAAAAATGTGCATTTATGTTGAACAAAACTCAATATTTTTAAATACATAAATATAATCGTGCTAATAAAAACTGTATATAATATATATACTTGTGTAAACTGTGAAGTATTCAATGTAAAGGTAAATAAATTTGAATGATATGAGTGTGTACCAACATGCTGATCGGTGCTCGATCAGAAAAGCTTTCTAACCGATATATTTGAATCCCCAATATGGTGATTATAAGGAAACGAAGTGTATGTACCATGTTGGAATAATATATATAATATATGTGGTACTGGATGAATAAACTTCAATCCAAAATATATATATAAAAACACTGTTTAAAGTGAAAATTAATATTGAAAAAATATTGAAAAAATATTGAAAATATATATATATATATATATATATATATCTCTATGTGCATAATATTACATAATTAGAAAATAATATACGTGGAATGTATATGAGAAAATCATAAAAGGTGTATAGGAAATAGTTGGATAAGGGTGTATATATATATATATATATATATATATATATATATATAATTATGTATCATGTTCTAGATTAATTAGATGTAAAATATACATACATATATATATCATGTTCCAGCATTCCACAACAATGAAGACCACATAAAATATTTTACGTATTATACACAAGATACAGTGGGTACGGAAAGTATTCAGACCCCCTTAAATTTTTCACTCTTTGTTATATTGCAGCCATTTCCTAAAATCATTTAAGTTCATTCTTCTTCCTCATGAATGTACACATAGCACCCCATACTGACAGAAAAACACAGAATTGTTGACATTGTTGCAGATTTATTAAAAAAGAAAAACTGAAATATCACATGGTCCTAAGTATTCAGACCCTTTGCTGTGACACTCATATATTTAACTCAGGTGCTTTCCATTTCTTCTGATCATCCTTGAGATGGTTCTACACCTTCATTTGAGTCCAGCTGTGTTTGATTATACTGATTGGACTTGATTAGGAAAGCCACACACCTGTCTATATAAGACCTTCCAGATCACAATGCATGTCAGAGCAAATGAGAATCATGAGGTCAAAGAAACTGCCTGAAGAGCTCAGAGACAGAATTGTGGCAAGGCACAGATCTGGCCAAGGTTACAAAAAGATTTCTGCTGCACTTAAGGTTCCTAAGAGCACAGTGGCCTCCATAATCCTCAAATGGAAGACGTTTGGGACGACCAGAACCCTTCCTAGAGCTGGCCGTCCGGCCAAACTGAGTTATCGGGGGAGAAGAGCCTTGGTGAGAGAGGTAAAGAAGAACCCAAAGATCACTGTGGCTGAGCTCCAGAGATGCAGTCAGGAGATGGGAGAAAGTTGTAGAAAGTCAACCATCACTGCAGCCCTCCACCAGTCGGGGCTTTATGGCAGAGTGGCCCGACGGAAGCCCGACGGAAGCCTCTCCTCAGTGAAATGAGAGTTTGCTAAAAAAAACACCTGAAGGACTCCAAGATGGTGAGAAATAAGATTCTCTGGCCTGATGAGACCAAAATAGAACTTTTTGGCCTTAATTCTAAGTGGTATGTGTGGAGAAAACCAGGCACTGCTCATCACCTGTCCAATACAGTCCCAACAGTGAAGCATGGTGGTGGCAGCATCATGCTGTGGGGGTGTTTTTCAGCTGCAGGGACAGGACGACTGGTTGCAATCGAGGGAAAGATGAATGCGGCCAAGTACAGGGATATCCTGGACAAAAACCTTCTCCAGAGTGCTCTGGACCTCAGACTGGGCCGAAGGTTTACCTTCCAACAAGACAATGACCCTAAGCACACAGCTAAAATAACGAAGGAGTGGCTTCACAACAACTCCGTGACTGTTCTTGAATGGCCCAGCCAGAGCCCTGACTTAAACCCAATTGAGCATCTCTGGAGAGACCTAAAAATGGCTGTCCACCAACGTTTACCATCCAACCTGACAGAACTGGAGAGGATCTGCAAGGAGGAATGGCCGAGGATCCCCAAATCCAGGTGTGAAAGACTTGTTGCATCTTTCCCAAAAAGACTCCTGGCTGTATTAGATCAAAAGGGGGCTTCTACTAAATACTGAGCAAAGGGTCTGAATACTTAGGACCATGTGATATTTCAGTTTTTCTTTTTTAATAAATCTGCAACAATGTCAACAATTCTGTGTTTTTCTGTCAGTATGGGGTGCTATGTGTACATTCATGAGGAAGAAGAATGAACTTAAATGATTTTAGCAAATGGCTGCAATATAACAAAGAGTGAAAAATTTAAGGGGGTCTGAATACTTTCTGTACCTACTGTATATTCTTTCAAATTGTTCCATGAACAGTGTTTAAAACCATAAGTAATAGAAAAAACTCACAGTATTGGAAGTGTTGTTGGAGCTAATTAGCAACCCAAACATATATTTCTGTGAGAGGGGGAAGGGGGTGAAAACAGGGGAAGGATAGCCATTTAGATCAGATAGCTGACTGCTGTCCGATCCAATTAACCCATAGTTGGATGGCTAGAGAACCCCAGATATCTAAAATCGGCTTGTGTGTGGAGAATAGTAAGGGAAAACATCCAATGTAATCCAAATCTGACAGAAACATGAATTCTAAATGGAGCCACATGATATGTCAATGTATAAGAACTCTCTAAATTGTAACTAGTCAGGTTATAGATCATAGATGAAAGAGCCATAATATTTTTATATGCTCAATTGCTAAAAAATATATATATATATTGGAAAGGCTACTATTTCCCATTCCACTAGGGGGGAAACAAAGATTATGAAAAATCTTCTTGGATGAAACTGTATCGAGATAGAAAACAGACTAATTGGCTAATTGTATTAAAAATATTCAATGAAATATTAAATTTATTACAATGAAAGATGTATCAATACAATATAAGCCTATCGTGTATATTTGCACAGCACTTTTTTCTATATTGACGGCTCATTAAAACTTTATATTTTGAGAATGGACTACAAAAGAATATAAAGAACATTGGGTAAGACCAATTTATTTATATGTATAGACATATAGATATATTACCATATGTCTAAACATGTCCACATTTTTTAAAATTCCTTAATATATATTGACTTCAAGTGTCAACTATCAGAATCATATGTAATATATGGATACTTGTTTTAGCATATGCAGATGGAATGTATATATCTTTTAATGTTATGTATAAAAATGTGTCACGTCCCACTCGAAGTTCAAGCCTTCGGGTATTCGTGTACGGAGCATGAATATCCAGAAAACCTCCCTTTTACAGAGGATCTGGAATAAATCTCCTCCTCTCTTGGGTTTTAAAACTTTTTCTATGGCTTGAATCATTACTAGGGAAGTGTCACCTCCATGAACATCATTGAAGTGACTGGCCACATTTGTTGATTTTAAACATCGAATGTCACTTAGGTGTTCCCTGAATCTGTCTTTCAGTTTCCTAGTAGTTCTACCTACGTATTGTTTCAAACAGTTTTTACAGGTGATCAAATATATAATGTATTCTGCATTACAATTAAAGAATTTATTGAGCTTAAAATTCCTCCCACTACTTGAAGACTGAAAATTCGGGCTTCTCAAAATGTGGGGACAGGTAACACAATCCTGCATTCCACATCTGAAGTTGCCCTTACAATGTAGCCATGTCGATGATGAGGAGGTAGTTTTTGTAGAGAAGAGACTGGGAGATAATGTATTCCCCAGTGTAAACGCTTTTTTTCCAAATATAGACATTATTTGTCTCGTAATCCACTTTATCTCTCATTAATTTCTCTCTGATAGTATTCGTTTCTAGCTTGTTTATTTTATCATTTAACTTGCGGTCTAGTTCCGTAAATAGAGGATTGCTCTTTAATGGAGATATTTCTTCTTGTAATTTCGTGATTTCATCTTGTAACCTCTTCAGTTCCAAAGTTTTTGAGTCTATTATGAGTTTCATGAGGTTAAAGGAACAGGTGGAAAGATAGTGATATATGTGACAAAAAACATCTATTTAAAAAAATTCTAGTTGCCTATTGTTCGATGTGGAATAAATTTACTCCAATTTTTGATTTACATCGGAGTGCGGTCATCTCTTATTCAAAAACATTGGCCCATCCTTATTCAAGATTCAGCCCTATGTAGAGTACTTCCCATAAAACCTAAGGTAGTTTTTAAGCGGGCTAGAAGTGTCCGGAACATTGTGGCACCTAGTCAAATTAAAAACAAAAAACAGTCAATAAATAACATCCCTCAGTTTTTAAACATGGTGGGCTCCTATAGATGTAAACTCAGGAGGTGCATGGCCTGCATTTTCATGCACCATGGGAAGAAGAACTTCATTGGTAAAGATGGGCGGACATTTAATATTCAACAGTTCATTTGCTGCAGCACGCAATTTGTTGTATATGGTGTGTGGTGCCCATGTGGATTATTCTACGTGGGCAGAACAGTTAGGGCTATGAGAACCAGATTTGGTGAACATCGCCGGTTTATCGAACAACAGAAAGATAAGCACAGTGTCCCTCGCTACTTTTGCCAAGTACATGGGGGCAGTACTGAGGGGTTGGAGCCATTTGGCATTGAGGCCATCCCTATGACATTATCTGAAGGCGAAAGGTTTTTGCATCTATGTATGCGCGAAACATATTGGATATTTACGCTTAATTCCATGTCCCCTGAGGGTTTGAATGAGGAACTGGAGGCTGGCACTCTGATTTGATTTTTTAAAAAAGTAATTTTTAATAGTTTATTAAATCCTCTTCACCTTTATAGTTTACAGTATATGTATATTAGTTTATTAAATCCTCTTCACCTTTATAGTTTACAGTATATGTATATATGTGTGAAGTCTCTACGCACCTAATACATCTATGCGGGAGTGTGTTGAGATACACATGCGCACATGTACGGTATATTTGGGTCGGTGTTGTGTTTTTTTTTTTTTCTCCACAGTGTTATGAAGTTTATATTATTTAAGTTTTATTGTATAATGATTGTATTCATTCTTTTATGAATTTTTATTAATCTGTACAATCAAAGGATATGTACCAGTGTTTTGATATGATTGCCATTTCCATGAATGACATTTCACCTGTTTGTGAGTACCTGTTTTTATGGCTTCAACTATTCCTTAATAAATGGTATTACACTAGGGCGGTGTGCGCTCTGTTGTTTTGTTTCCTGTTTAGGAATGAACCTGAGCCTAGGAACACTGTTGAAAGCCCAAGTATGTCTATAAGAGACCATTCTGACGGTCCAGGAATCCCGTATTTAGGCCGCCCACACATGTCGAAAGTGTAGCAGATGCGCCCCCACCTGGCATGTCTGAGCTGGCCCAATCTCAAAAGGACTTAGTGGCCTCTTGGTCCCCGGTGGGACCAATCCTTGGAGTTTTCCAGACCTCCGGCTTCGCCCGAATTCCTTACCAGCCTGTAGCTACATGCCTACCTGGCACGATCTGGGGCCTGCTTCCGGAGCTGAGTCCGCTTCTGATTCAAAAGGCGCCGGTCCTGGGGAAGGAACTCTGACCTACTGCCCATGAGTTATGACGTTGTCTAATTTATTCCCAAGGAGGGAAGAAGCATCAAAGGGAATAAACCTCCACACCTGCTTGGAGGCAGGGTCAACTACCCAAGGCCGGAGCCAGAGGGCATGTTTGGCGGTGACCCAAGGAGAGCAAAACCTGAGCCAATAGGCGGGTGATGTAGATGGAGGCCTCCCCCAAAAAGGCAGAGGCCATTTTTAGCTCCTGAATAGGAGAGCTTCTAGCAATTTTCTTCTGAGATACTCTTAAGGGTTTCTATCACACTGTCAGTCCATAACTCCATTGCTTTGGACATTGTGGCTAGGGCTAAGGCTGGCTTACAGGCAATGCCAGCCGTCAGATTTGCCTAAGGTCGGAGTCCATCCGCCTGTCCAAAGGTTCCTTGAATGAAACAGTATCCTCCAACGGGAGGGTCACATGCTTGACCAGTCTCATTACAGCCGCGTCCACGAAAGGGGAAGACTCCAAGTGTTTTACTTCTTCCTTAAAGGGATACAGCTTCGCCATTTTCGAGAGCATGGAGTTTTTTTCTTTCTACTCATCCGTGATGACTTCGCCCCAACTCTCCCAGGAAAGAAAAATTCAGGCGCTCCTTACTCAGTTGTTTGAAGAATTTCCTCTACTTAGGAGGAGATACCACTGAGTCTTCCCAGTTTAGTGCCTCTCTCACCGCCCTGACAAAGGGAGGGACCAATCCGAAGTCGAATCCCAGACAGGGATCCTCAGCTTCCAAGTCACTATCCAAGAATATGGCTGGGATGACCCTAGTGGGTCTTGGCCCTGAGCCTCTCCGAGTCTGTGGGTGGCTGTCTGTCTTGTACCCTGTGGTGGGTGGCTGGCTGTGGTGGCTGGCACAGGGGCTGTGGGTGGCTGGCTGGTACAGGGCCTGTGGGTGGCTGGTTGGTACAGTGCAGTGCATGTGTCTGGCAGGTACAGGGCCTGTGGGTGGCTGGCTGGTACAGGGCCTGTGGGTGGCTGACTGGCTCACTGGTACAGTGCCTGTGGCTGGCTGGTAAAGGGCCTGTGGATGTGGGTGGGTGGCTGGCTGGCACGGGGCTGCTGTGGGTGGGTGTATGGCTGTGATACACTCCCGCGAGACTAGTCCCGACTCCAGACGAGGCTGTCCAAGGCGAGGGTGGCGGCCTAAGAAGGCAGAATGACGTCACAAAAATATCGGCAATATCGGCCAGTTCCGGGGCCGATACAGATATATCGGGAAAAGTTAATATCGGCCCCTGATATATCGGCCTTGCCGATAATCGGTCTATCCCTATTGCCCACTCCATACCCTGCTAATAGCCAGGGCGTAGCAGAGTATTGAGACCCATCTTTCTCAGTCCCAGCTGCCTGGTCTGCATCCAAAATTCCCTTCTGGTAGGAACCAAGCACTCCACAGATGCAACCGGGGGAGGACAAAAAAAGAACACGGATGCTGAACGGGAGCAAAGATTTATGGAAGTGGGGTCCTATAGGGTATGATTGGAGGTGGAGTCTGTCAGGAAAGATGTTTTTTTTTCCTTACTTCCTGTGTGGTCACCAATGTTGGAAATGAAAAATGTTTCCATTTAAGACATGGTAGCAAACAGCACAATCTAAGACTTCCCAACACTCTCAAAACTAGAATCAAAAATTAAAAATACTATGGCCGATGCTTGGCTTAGCTTTCATTTTTAATTTCCACTGGAGTGTATCTTTATGCATTCCATTATGCGTCATCTGATTCCATTATGCGTCATCTGATCACTGTACTTTGTAGTACAGCATTTGGCTTCTCCATAATCTCTTGCCCTCTTGTTCTTTAGGACCCCTGTGCAGGAGAATAGGCTGCACAGATATAAAATCAATTTTTGCATTTCATTACAAGGTTCTGTTTAGAATTGGCTGTGCCAACATGTTTTAGAGAATGTGTGGAGGAAATTAACTGAAAATGTATACCTTGCTTGAAAGTTCTTCTTTGTTCTTTAAACTTCACAAAGCAGACAAAAAGATATTTGAAATGTTATCCTGGAGTTTTCCAATTGAAAATTTCTCACGCGTAACTTGGATTACTTTCTACTGGTGGTATAATTCCTGTCTGACCCACTTACTAGTCAAAATCTTCATGAAGTCAGGAACATATATATATTTCAACATTTTCTCCTACTTGGAAATGAAAAATTTACTTTCTGCTAGGAATTAAAAGGGTTCAGATTCTTACAGACGCTGAAAGTTTCCATTTACTTAATTGTTCATTGATCCAGAAAAGTTACTGCCAATCAGAGTGTAACATTTTCAGCCCTTTTGGGTTATTACCTCATTTTTATTTTTTTTAGGTTTAGATTCACTGCACCACATTTTGTCACTTTATTTTTACATATGCCCGACGCAGAAAAATAACTTTCTGTTAAAGCAGTATTAAGTGATTGTAAATGTTCAGATGTGTGTGGGTTTTGTTTTTATTTTAACAAACAAGTCATACTTGCCTGCTCTGTGCAATGTTTTTTTTTTCAGAGCATCCCCAATCTTTCTCTTCTTGTGTCCCTCGCTGATGCTCCTAGCTCCTTCTATGCGAGCGTCATCTGAGCCAAGCTATGGGGGCAACTCCTGCGTGCTGGCTCCCTAGCTACCTCTGTGTGTCCCGCTTTGGCTATATTGCGGTAATGAGGTGGTTAATGTAGAGATTGCATTAAAGTGGATGTAAACCCCATTCATTAAATTTGACCTGGGCACATCTATCTGTAGTGTTTACTTATCTCTCTCCAAAGCCCTACATCCCCTGGCTTTCTCCGGCTTCATTCTTCTATTATCAACATGATAACTTCTGACAAGTTCTCCGTCAACTGAGATAAAACCAGGCTGAATTTTGTGTCTGGGTGGGTGCTATAAATAGATTAGCAGAGAGCTGGTCTATTCGCAGCACAGCTCTTCATGTTTCTGCCTATGTAGAGAAGGGGTGTGTGCTTTTCCTTCAATTTGCTGTCTTACAGTGTATGGCAAGAATCTGCACCCACAAGTGAATCAGGAAGAGAAAATTCTAACAGGAAGTTCACTTTCTAAACCGTGTAAAATGCTGAAGACAGCATATATACAAGTAAAACCTATGTAGGGAAATTTGTTTCATCTCTGTGTATCATCTGAGGCTGTTCACTTCACTGGGTATATGTAAGGGTTTACTTCCACTTTAAAGGTAAAAAAAACCTTGAACTTTTAGGACCACTTTAAAGTAGAAGTATGGCCAAAGCTTTTATGTCCTTCTGTGCATCACAGGAGTGCACTTCCTGTGACACCCTATTCAGCCGACAGCAGGCTAAAGTCTGCTGTCAGCTGACGTCACTCAGCCAGCCAAGGCTCTAGATTGACTCCAACTTTAAGGTCAGGATCCACCCACATGCCTGAAGGGCAGCTAGCTCAGCCTCTTGCCGCAATGCAGAGTCTGAGCCAATGCTCCCACCTCCTCAGCCCAGCGCTGTAGTGAGCGCTGGAAGGGCAGAACAGAAAGCTGGTGAATGGCATTCTAACTGTGATGTAAGCTTAAAAACACTGGCTATTCGGCGTTCATCAGCATTTTTGAGCCATAAGCTTTTGTGGAGTATAGTTTTGCTAAAAAAAAGCTAAAAATGCTGAAAAACACTACTGCACAAATTCTGCAAAACTCATTCTACAGCTACAGCTTTCTATAGCTAATGCTACTGGTGTTTTTTATAACGTCCAGTGTGCATGAGGCCTTAATGTTTGTTTTAAAATCCCATACTTCTCTTTTAAAGGCCGCAATTTTTATTTATTTATTTTATTTTTCTTTAATAGGGCCCCTAGGACTCACTATTTTCTCTTCCTTTTTATTTTTTTAATTTTAACTTTCATGCCACTTTACAGACAAGGGTTGTCTTTTTTTGTTTTGTTTTTATATAGTCGAGGTAGGGAAGACAAAATGTAGCATGCTTTGAAAGAACCTCAATTCCACATTTCCCGGAGCAGCGGTGGCGACCTTAGTGCTGCTTTGAAATGTGCGTTTTACCTCTTCGAACAGGCCAGTTCTTGAACCACACTATTGCTTACCACATTAGGTTTGGGGCTGATGCAGACACTCTGAAAAGCGAGGACCTCATGGATGATTGGGTGTCTAGGCTGGAACACTGTCTAGGGCTTGCATAGTATAAGGATGCTTTACTAAAGGCAAATATACTGTGCACTGTAAGATCTCCAGCGCCGCCTCAGCCGCTTGATAGTAGGAGTGGACGCCGCGGTGCGGCCTAACATCCTCACGGCCGGATTGAATTGCGGGAGTTGAGGTCCTCTCTTCCTGCCCCTGAGTGTTTCCACCTTCAAGGCTCTTCACCCGGACAGGCGTCTTCACCCAATCTCTGGGTCCTCCCTCAAGGTATTGCCTCACTGTTGGAGACTTTCTGCTATTTCACAGGGGATTTCATCATTTTAAAGTTTTTCAAGTGATATTTAGTGATTTTAAATAAACTTGACATTATGATTACTCAAGTCAAGTGATTTCCAAGTGCCCATTGTCATCGTTTTTGGGAGCGCCAGTATACTCATCTATTTGTTGTATGGTTTGCTTCTCAGTCAGGATCTGGGCTTTGGGTAGGCTGCAACCCTGAAATGACTCTTGGCTTTTTGGCTACAATCCGTCCACTCCTTTTCACTTTGGGACCCCTGAACATCTGTCCTACAACGCCAGGATTTGTTTGTATGTATTTCCAATTTCTACCAAACACCTACCTGAAGTCTGTTTTGAGTTTTCGGAAATAAATGGACATTTGGACATCTTTATTAAACTTTTTTTTTTTTTTAAGATTTATACTCCACAATAGTACACCAATCAGCAATAACTTTATGACCACCCACTTAAAAATATTGAGTAGGTCCCCTTATGCCACCAAAACAGCTCTGACCCACCCAGGAATGGATGCCACTAGAAAAAATGAACAAAAGAGGTAATTGTATTTATCATTGTGCTTGTTGTATTTTTACATTTTGGTCCCTCCCTCTCCTGACCACAAATTAGTCCTTCCATCTCTTGACCACTGATTGGTCTTCTCCCATCTAGGGAGTGGGGCTCGGGGTCTTCATTCTGTGTATGGTAGAGCATATAGCTTATATTTTAGCTGAAGGAGCTTGATTGATTTGGCTCTAAAGGAATACGTTTTTGCTTCGAAATGTCTTAGCAGGAGGTCCCCTGTACTTTGGAGTTCGTTATACCTAGGTCTACAAGGCTTCGATCGAGTAGCTCGATGAGCGATTTTTATTTTATATTTGTGAGTATATTTTATGACCATTATTTAATAAGAAATATGGTGGGATAATGCACTAGGCTAGTGCGCCCTCTTTTTTGTTTTTTGTTTTTTTCCAGTGACTTCAGGGCATCCCCCATCTGAGAGGGCAGCAGTGCTTGAATCCTGTGTTGTGGAGTTAATCTTAATACCTTCCACCAGGGTGTCACACTTTTGCGCAGGAGGTTTTTTTCTTGCCGTTTTCGCTATGGGTGCAACTAGACATTAAATCTATGCTACGGTATCTGGCACCAAGTTATCAGTAGCAGGTCCTGTGAGTTGTGAAGTATGGCCTCCATGGATCAGACTTGTTTTTCAAGCACATCCCACAAATGCTTTTATTTAGATTGAGATCCGGAGAATGTGGAGGACAAGTCAATAACTTAAACTCCTTGTGTTCCTCAAACCATTCGTGAACTATTTCTGCAGTGAGGCAGTTCACAACATTGAAGTAGCCATCAGGAAATACTGTTTCCATGCAGAGGTGTACTTGGTCAGCAACAATGTTTAGTTAGGTGGTACATTTTGGGCAATATCCACATCAATAGCAGGACACAAGGTTTTCCAGCAGAACCTTGTCCAAAGAATGCCTATGCCAGCTTGCCTTTTTCCCGTACTTCATCCTGGTACCATCGCTTCCCCAGGTAAGCAATGCACACACACCCTGGTCTCGCCATAAACATGATGTGAAAGAAAACCTGATTCATCAGACCAGGCCACCTTCCATTGCTTCATGGTCCTGTTGACTCTCACATGCTCATTGTAGGCACTATTGTTAACATGGGTTAGCATAGGTGCCATGATTGGCCTGCAGTCACACGACAAACTGTGATGCCATTTTGCCTATGTTCTTGACTAAAATTAAAGACTTGCAGATAAGAAACTGGGTAAGGGGTGGATGGGGGTGTACTTGGTGGGGGGAACTACTTGGTCTTGCTACAGTATCGAATTTTATTGTTTTTATATGATTTAAATCTGGTGCGAGATCTGATTTCCAGATGTAGCAGAATTCCCAGCCATTGTGCTGGATGTGGGTCTGCCAGGGTTACCGCTAGTAGCAAAAGCACATGTAAGCATGTTCTCCAAGTGTGAGCACTGAGACAAGAAACAGTCTGGCATCTTTGGTTTTTGTATTTATTTTTGAAACTTGGATGGGAGAAGGGAATGAGTGGGATACTCCTCTGGCTTGACTATACACAATAGAATGGGACTCTGAGAAAAATGCCTCTTGACGCTGACTTAACGCTGGATGAATGCCAGTTAACGCCAGTTGGTGCGAGTAACGAGTAAACTCTATCTTGCTGTTTGTGGACTTTAACTGACTTCTGACGCTTCCTTGTGACTCAAAAGTCCTTTGTACTGCTCCCTTTAGCCTTCTTGGCTGAGGTAGCTACTTGTAAACACTGCTGCAACTCTTACACTTCAGGGCCCTCACCGGCACCCTTTCTCCTAGAATTCTCTTCAGAGCTTAGACTCAGGTACCCCTTTCTAAGCTTCCTCCTGGTTAGCTGGCTCCTGGATCCCTCTGACCTCCTGGAGTGGTCTCCTATCCTAGGCAGACCCCGGGGCAGTTTACAGGACTCACGACTCTGCTTTCCTGGAAACTCTGGCCCCAACAGCTCTGCACGGTCCTCAGCACACTGGATCCCTCTCTGCAGCTCAGCTCAACCTTCTTTCCTCTAGGTTGACCACCAAGGACACCTTTCCTCACACTAACAGGAGGAGAGACAGCTGTCACCCTCCTCCTGGGACTCTGCTTCCCGCCAAAGACGCTGCGTCATGTGCTCCACTCAAACTTATACCCCATCCCAGGATGCATTTCGGCATATTCTGCCCTCTGGGATAGATACACGCCCTGGTGTGCTATTGGTCAGGTTTCCTCCACTGTCCAATGAGAGCCCTTATTGGACATAGTGGGGAGACTCCCCAAACTCAACAGTCACACCTGAAGACACATGACAGCCTAGCTGAACAATTAAGGCCCCCCTGATAAGCAGACAGGGCCACCCATATACTTTCCCTAACACCTACCTAGGAGGGTACTACATCGATCTTGAGAAATGATTTTCATTTGAAGTAAAGGCTCTGCCACACACAACCTCCTCCACTTGGCAGAAACATATAAAGATATACTTTATACATACTGGTATGTAGGAGTCCATGGGAAAAAAATAACCCAAACAGAGTTTTACCTGTATATCTTTTTCTTAATTGTGCCATAAGCTAGAGATGCTATGTTGGGGGGGGGGGGGGGGGATTTCTCCTTTTTGGATAAGTGATGGCATAACCTGAATCCTTATGAAACTGGACAGCTACTCCTTTAGCTGAAGAGTAGTTTAAGTAGGGATCTGAGGAATCCCATATGTAAACTAAAAAAACAAAATTTTTCAGCTTTTTTTTCTCCTACCACAGAGCAAACAGGCAAAATTCCAATTACATTTACAATTACACCTGCTTTACACATTACAGGCAATTTACATCTGGTAAAAGAATCCCTTGCGCAGAAGGACTTTTATCTCTTTAACCCTGCGCGCCCCTGCCAATGAATGTGTGCCGCCAGGAATAAATAGCTGGCAGAGAGGTGCAAATATGTGATAAGCGAAGATAGGGAAATATTTACAGACAAGCTTTCCATTTAATCAGAGGGAAGATTTCATATCATCTGTGTTCTCAAATAACTCCACAGAAAGAAGAATCACTGTACACTTGCCGCAGAAAAATAAAGCAAAATGACAGGCTGCCAGGTTCTGCAGAGAAGATATTTAGGGCCCCATGCACACAGGGAGTTTGCCCATCTCATCTAAACACCTTTCCTCTTGGCAACAGCGTTTGGCAGAAAAAAAAAAAATGAGTGACCCGTTTAGCCGTGTCAAGCACTTAGACGTTCGTTAATTTCACTGGCCAGAATAATCATTTGTTCTGGCCAATGAAATTAATAAATTCTTATGCGCTCGGTGTGCCTAGCGTTTAGATGCGTTTTTACATATGTCTAGCATTTTTTTTTCTGCAAGAACGCTGCTGCTCTTGGACACACTGGCAGTGGGGTTTTTTTTCTGCCTCTAAACGTCTGTGTGCATGGATACATAGGCTAACCTAGACTCCCCTAAAAGCAGCATTTTAACATTCAGAGTGCATGAGGCCTAAATGTATAATGTGATAGATATATCATATAATAGATGTGGTAATGAGTAAGCGACCTGTTGTGAAACGCGACGTGTCGTGAAACGCGTCTACCTTCGTTTGTCCCATGTCTCACAGTTTGATCTTTGATGTTATTTGATGAAGAATAAATTACTCCTCTTTTGATTTGAATTTTCGGAGTGCGGTCACTTTTTTCTACACTTGCCTAAATGTATACTCCAACACATCTCAACCCTTAGTCCTAATTTATGTAAAGCTATTGTTATCCTGGCATTCATCTGTGAATTTGGCTGTCCTGTTTGTTTAACCACTTGCCGACCAGCCGCCGTAGTTTTACTGCGGCAGGTCCACTCTGTCCCGTGAAACGACGTACCTGACCGCTAGCGCGCCCATTTGCTACAGAGGGAGCCAATCAGTGGGTCCAGCAGCCGCGATTGCCGCCGGGCACCAGCGATCACTCCCCGTGGAGACAGAACGGCGGTCATGCAGCAAGCCCATCCTCCCACAGTTAAAAAGCACCCCTAGGGACACATTTAACCCTTTGATCGCCCCTGGTGTTAATCCCTTCCCAGGCAGTGTCATTTGTACAGTAACAGTGCACTGATTACTGTAGTAATGTCACTGGTCCCCCCAAAAGTGCCAAAAATGTCAGTTAGGTGTCCGCTCTGTGAGCCGCAATGTCACAGTCCCGCTAAAAATCGTTGATTGCCGCCATTACTAGTAAAACTAAATAAAAATGACATACATCTTTCCCCTAGTTTGTAGACGCAATAACTTTTGCGCAAACCAATCAATACACACTTGTTGGGATTTTTTTAACCAAAAATATGTAGCAGAATGTAAATTAGCCTAAAATGATGAAAAAAATAGATTTTATGTTTTTTTTTTTTTTTTATTAGGAATGTTCTTTAGCAGAAAGTAAAAAATATTGTTATTTTTTTTTTTAACTGTCATTTTGTTTTGTTTATAGCGCAACAAATAAAAATCGTAGAGATGACCACATACCACCAAAAGAAAGCTCTTTTATACAGGACATCAATTGTATTTGGGTACAGCGTTACATGACCCCACAATTGTCAGTTAAATTAATGCAGTGCTGTATCGCAAAAAATGGCCTGATCATTAAGGGGGCAAATCCTTCCAGTCCATAAGTAGTTAATACCTGTAGCTGGTGGTGACCTTGATTGCTAACTTGCTTTGAATATACAAGCAACTAAAAAGCAGGTCAGTGTGTTTACTGGTCAATCACTACCATCTTGCGAAGTCCACTGCAACATTTGACCCCACACCTGGGTGCGTAAGACAAAGGCGGCACTGTACCACAATAATGTTCTATTTCACATAAGGCTGCTACATCTCTAAACTGGATTTTCTTAAAAAAAAAAAAAAAAAATCAAGGTAGGGTTAGCTGAATGAACTTTCTGACTGAGGAACAGCATTAGTAGTTCACTCTTGTCTGATCTTTAACCCCTTCACACCTAAGGGTAAAAAATATCTAAATGCTAAAGCACAATTTTGCTATTTTGACATTTTGTTAGTAAAACCGTACATATCATCACAACTATTGTTTGCATCCAGGTGAATTATACCTTGTTTTTTTTTTTCAGGACAAATTGGGCTTTCATTTGGTAGTAAATTAAAAAGAGGAGTTTGGTACTTTAAATGAGGCGCATAATATACAATCAGTAATTGATAATTACATAAAAACATTTATAATTATTATGGCTTGTGAAAGTCACTAATATGATGGGCAACAGATGAGAAAAGCTGAACGAAATATAACAAATTAAGTACCTCCTACTGCATAATGCATGGTTCTCCTAACCTTGTCTATTGTTGACTTATGCTATATCCTATTGTGTACATATATTTTTTTACAAATGTTGTTATGTAATTATCAATTACTGACTATACATTACACACCTCATTTAAAGTCCCAAACTCCTTTATCTTTTTCAATTTTACATAGGGATGGTGGAACTTAGTTGTTATATTATGTGCCTCATTTAAAGTCCCAAATCTCCCTTCCTCTTCATTTGGTAGTAAATGGGCAAGTGTGTGTGTATGTATGTGCGTGTATATAAATATATATGTGTAAATGATGTAATAAATACTCAAACTGGTAAAAGTTCAGCACTAGTCACATCCAGCAGCGCTCAATATGTGATAACATATAAAAGATCATATAGTCCTCATAAATGAGTAAAATAGTCGCCAAACTCAGTCAATGTTCATAACACAGCCAGATAATCCATATGTTAGTGATCCCGGTGCCTGATGTATGTAATCCGGTATTCACCTTCACCACACCATACGTGACCCCTTAAGGATGGGCACTCACCAGAAACACTATGGTAATACGCCTGTAAGCATTGGTTGCTTGGACCCTTGACACTCCGGGATACCTCTGCCAGTATCAGATGACCTCCACATACGTGTACCAATTAGGGACCAGATCATGTTATGAAAATAAAAATGGGGGCACAATAGTGTGATACCGTCTTTAAATTTATTTAAACATAACACTCCAAAGTGAATCCCCCAAATCCAATATGCTTACATTAAAAACAATTTTTTCAAGCAAAATAATGATAATCCAATGGTTATGGCCGGCTCAACGCTGCTGAATGGTTCTTTCCCAGCTTACTCGATAGGTGAGATCCGGACTCCAGCCATGACTCTTAGGATTACCAAGGAGACAGCATGCCTGTGTCCTGACGCGTTTCGTCTGTGTGACTTCTACTGAGGAGTCCTCAGCACAAGTTACAATATGGGAAACTCAGCGGTCGTTGCGGAGACACTGCAGCATGTAATCGCTCATGTGTGCCAGGCTGCCCAGAGGCAACGAAAAGCTGTCCTCTGTGGGAGGTGTATTCTCTGTGTCCTCTGTATTTCCCCAGCCACGCACCAGTGATGGCCATGAGCTGGCCTGGGTGCCACCCTGCTGTGAACATGGTTCCATCTCCTCCTCCATCTCCTCCTCCTCATCCTCGTCATCCTCCAGAACTGTGCCCCTGCTGGACAATTGTGTACCTGGCGTTTGTGGGTGCAGGAACCCACCCTCGGAGCCACTTGTGAATGACTGCACTGAAAGCCTTGGAAATTATACCTCTTCCTCCTCCTACTCCTCCTTCTCATCCTGTGCCACATCCTCTTCCATCATCGCCCGAAGCGTTTTTTCAAGAAGGCATAGAAGTGGGATAGTTAAGCTGAGAACGGCGTCATCGGCACTGGCCATGTTGGTGGAGTACTCGAAACAAGGCACACAGGTCTCGCATGGAGGCCCAGTTATTGGTGGTGAAGTGGTGCTGTTCCGCAGAGCGACTCGCGTGCATGCTGCAGCTGAAACTCCACTATGGCCTGCTGCTGCTCGCACAGTCTGGCCAGAATGTGCAAGGTGGAGTTCCACCTTGTGGGCATGTCACATATGATGCGGTGAGTGGGAAGGCCGAAGTTACGCTGCAGCGCTGACAGGCGAGCAGCAGCAGGGTGAGAACGCCGAAAGTGCGCACAGATGTCCCGCACTTTCTGCAGCAGCTCTGACATATCGGGGTAATTTCTAAGGAACCTCTGCACCACCAAATTCAGCACATGCGCCAGGCAAGGGATGTGTGTCAAACCGGCTAGGCCCAGAGCTGCTACGAGATTTCGCCCGTTATCGCACACCACCAGGCCGGGCTTGAGGCTCACTGGCAGCAACCACTCATCGGTCTGATGTTTAATGCCTCTCCACAACTCCTGCGCATTGTGTGGTTTTTCCCCCAAACAGGCAAGTTTTAAAACTGCCTGCTGTCGTTTACCCCTGGCTGTGCTGAAGTTGGTGGTGAAGGTGTTACACTGACTGGATGAGGAGGCGGTAGAGGATGAGGAAGCAGAGTAGGAGGAGTTAGGAACAGGAGGCAAACTGAAGCACCCTGCAATCCTCTGTGGTGGAAGGACATGCGCCAAACTGCTATCCGCCTCAGGCCCAGCCGCCACTGCATTTACCCAGTGTGCTGTTAGGGAGATATAACGTCCCTGACCGTGCTTACTGGTCCACGTATCCGTAGTTAGGTGGACCTTGCCACAGATGGCGTTGCGCAGTGCACACCTGATTTTGTCACCCACTTGGTTGTGCAAGGAAGGGATGGCTTGCCTGGAAAAGTAGTGGCGGCTGGGCACAACGTACTGTGGGACAGCCACCGCTATAAGGCATTTAAAACTCTGCATCTCCACCAGATGGAATGACAGCATTTTAAAGGCCAGGAATTTTGAAATGCTGGCATTCAGGGCCACGGATCGCGGGTGGGTAGGGGGGTACTTCCTCTTCCGCTCCAGTGTTTGGGAGATAGAAAGCTGAACGCTTCTATGGGACATTGTGGAGATGGTTGTTGGTGACCCAGGTGGTGGTGTTGCTGGCAGATCCTCTGTTTGCAGGGTGGCAGGTGCCACTGTCACTACAGAGGTGGATGAAGAGGCCGAGACTGCAGCAGAAGAGGAAGCAGGAGGAGCCAGAGACCTTTCTTGGTTTTTGAGGTGTCTACTCCACTGCAGCTCGTGCTTTGCACTTAGATACCTGGTCATGCAGGTTGTGCTCAGGTTGATAAGGTTTATGCCTTGCTTCAGGCTCTGATTGCACAGCGTGCAAACCACTCGTGTCCTGTCATCATCACATTGTCTGAAGAACTGCCACGCTAGGGAACTGAGCTGGCTTTGGTGTGCTCGGTCCCTTGCGGCGTTGGGCACTGCAGTAGCAGGCGTAGTGTCTAGGGCACGGCCGCTCCGCTTTTGCACCCTGCTCCCTCTTCTGCTGTGCTGGTGGATCTATGCGACCACCACCTCTTCCTCCAAACCACTCAGGTCACCTGCATGACGTTCATTCCATGTGGGGTCGAGGACCTCATCGTCCTCCACATCATCTTCCACCCAGTCTTCACCCCTGCCCTCCTTGTCCGTCTCCACAATTCGGAATTCCGCAGCAGTTGGCACCTGTGTTTCGTCATCATTCGAGACGTGCTGCGATGGTCCTCCCATGTAAAGTGGTTGGGCATCGGCAGTGACGTACCAATGGGGGGGGCGGCCTGCCCCTGGTGCCACGCACTGGGGGGTGTCAGCCGGTGTCCTGCCGGGCGTGTTCTGACAGATCCCGTATTGCAGTGTGAAGGCAGCTGCAGTGACAGCTCCTTCACTCCGCGCTGCTAGCGGGGGGCGGAGCCGCGGTGGGAATAAGGGGGCGAAGCCGCGGCGGGAAGAAGGGGCGGAGCCTCGGCAGGAAGAAGGTGAGTGCCCATTGCCCAAGTGTGTGTGCTAAATAGGAGGGGGATGGGGCAGCTGTATATAGAGGAATTCATCTTTCCCTATTCTTCCTGCAGCTGCTTAATAACTGATTCTCTTCCTCTTCATCCTGCAGGAAGAATAGGGAAAGATCAATTCATCTATATGCAGCTGCCCCATCCCCTTCCTATACAACTTCTTTTGCTGGCCCCCCAGTGCTCTTAACCCCCCCCCCCTCAGTGCTCCTAATCCCCCCCCTCAGTGCTCTTAACCCACCCCCCCAGTGCTCTTAGCCCCCCCAGTGCACTAGACACCCCTGTTCTTTAGCCCCCCCATGCTCTTCAGCTCCCCACAGTGCTTTTCATCTCCCTCCCCCCTATGCTCTCTGTCCCCCCAGTGCTCTCCACCCCCTGGTTTTCCCTGCCCGCCCCCCAAGTGCTCCCTGTCCCCCCCAGTGCTCTCCACCCCCCTGGTTTTCCCTGCCTGCCCCCAAGTGCTCCCTGTCCCCCCAGTGCTCTCCAACCCCCTGGTTTTCCCTGCCCGCCCCCCAAGTGCTCCCTGTCCCCCCCAGTGCTCTCCATCCCCCTGGTTTTCCCTGCTCGCCCCCCAAGTGCTCCCTGTCCCCCCAGTGCTCTCCACCCCCCTGGTTTTCCCTGCTCACCCCCCAAGTGCTCCCTGTCCCCCCAGTGCTCTCCACCCCCTGTGCCTTCCAACCCCCCTACAATGCTTTCCAAACCCCCTCTTAATTCTCTCCAGTCCCCCCCCCCCACCGTGCCCTTCAGCTCCTCCAGTGCTCTCTGCTTCGCCTGTGCTCTCCGGCCCCCCTAGTGCTCTTCTATCTTCTATCATGTCCTCAGTCTCTGAGCATCTCCTGTATCATGTCTGCAGTCTCTGACCATCTCCTGTATCACATCTGCAGTCTCTGACCATCTACTGTATCACGTCTGCAGTCTCTGACCATCTCCTGTTTCACGTCTGCAGTCTCTAACCATCTCCTGTATCATGTCTGCAGTCTCTGACCATCTCCTGTATCACGTCTGCAGTCTCTGACCATCTACTGTATCATGTCTGCAGTCTCTGACCATCTACTGTATCACGTCTGCAGTCTCTGACCATCTACTGTACTATGTCTGCAGTCTCTGACCATCTACTGTATTACGTCTGCAGTCTCTGACCATCTACTGTATCATGTCTGCAGTCTCTGATCATCTCCTGTATCATGTCTGTAGTCTCTGACCATCTACTGTATCATGTCTGCAGTCTCTGACCATCTACTGTATCATGTCTGCATTCTCTGAGCATCTCCTGTATCATGTCTGCAGTCTCTGACCATCTACTGTATCATGTCTGCAGTCTTATCATGTCCTCAGTCTCTGACCATCTCTTGTATCATGTCTATAGTCTCTGACCATCTCCTGTATCAAGTCCGTAGTCTCTGACCCTCTCCTGTACCATGTCTGCAGTCTCGGACCATCTCCTGTATCATGTCTGCAGTCTCGGACCATCTACTGTATCATGTCTTCAGTCTCTGACCATCTCTTGTATCACGTTCTCAGTCTCTGACCATCTCCTGTATCATGTCCTCAGTCTCTGACCATCTTCTGTATCAGGTCTGCAGTCTCTGACCATCTCCTGTATCATGTCCTCAATCTCTGACCATCTCTTGTATCATGTCTGTAGTCTCTGACCATCTCCTGTATCAAGTGCGTAGTCTCTGACCATCTCCTGTACCATGTCTTCAGTCTCGGACCATCTCCTGTATCATGTCTGCAGTCTCTGAATATCTCCTTTAGCAAGTCTCCATTCCCTTACTCAAACTTAAACACATTGCTAATAATATTATCTATCTATTTATGCTGAAGGTAGGACTGTGCAGGGGAGGTAGAGAGTGCAAAAGGGGGAACTGTGATTAGAGAGATGGAGGGAAGACTGCAAGGGGCACTGTGATGGGGGGCTGTGAAATTTGTGCAATAAATATTCTTGAAAACATTACACATTTTTGTGGGTGTTTTTACATTTTAAAGTTGGGGGGGGGGTGCCAGATATAGGATCTGCCCCTGGTGCCAAATGCTCTAGGTACGCCCTGGGCATCGGTGCACTCGATCTCCTCCACTTCTGGGGCAGGGCTAGGTGGATGGCCCTGGGAAACCATGCTAACAGAGCCATCAAAAAGAAGAAGAGACTGCTGCATGACTTGGGGCTCAGACTGCTTGGCTGATTTGCAAGGGGGTGAGGTGAAAGATTGATGAACATCGGCTGCAGGTGGCAACTCTGACCTTTCAGCAGAAGACTGGGTGGGAGACAATGTGAAGGAACTGGAGGCACTGTCAGCAACCCAATCTACTATCACCTGTACTTGTTCTGGCCTCAACATTTGTAGAGGCACATTAGGCCCTGCCAAATACTGCTGCAGGTTCTGTCACCTACTCACACCTAAGGAAGGTGTTTCACTTGTGCGTGTAGCTGGCACAGATCAACCACGTCCTCTCCTTGCAACAGGAGCTCCACCAGCAGCACCACAACCCAGGCCACGTCCCTTATTTGACCTTCTCCTCATATTTCTCTTATTTAGGATCTTCCCCTAAATGGGTGTTGTATGTATGCAGACTAGGCTGCAATTTAATTTTGTTCCCCTAAATGGGTTTTTATTGCAAAGCGGAATACAACAACAGTATCCAATGGTTGTATCTCACTGTAACATATGCAGACTAGGCCGCAATTAACTTTTTTTTCCCCTAAATGGGTTTTTATTGCAAAGCGGAATACAACAACAGTATCCAATGGGTGTATCTCACTGTAACATATGCAGACTAGGCCGCAATTACATTTTTTTCACCTAAATGGGTTTTTATTGCAAAGTGGAATACAACAGCAGTATCCAATGGGTGTATCTCACTGTAACATATGCAGACTAGGCTGCAATTAAAATTTTTTCCCCTAAATGGGTTTTTATTGCAAAGCGGAATACAACAGCATTATCTAATGGGTGTATCTCACTGTAACATATGCAGACTAGGCTGCAATTTAATTTTTTTCCCCTAAATGGGTTTTTATTGCAAAGTGGAATACAACAACAGTATCCAATGATTGTATCTCACTGTAACGTATGAATGAAAAATTTTTATTTTTCCTTTTAATTTGTGATTTTTGAAGAGCAGATATCCACTGAGCTTGCATTACATGGCCACTGCACGCCGCACACCACCCACCTAACAGACTGATAAAAGATTTTTTTTTTCTCCCTCCTCCTCACTGGGCTCAGGTCAGGGCAAAAAGATTGTGCACTGCACCCCCACACAATAAAATCAATGTAGATCACTGTCTGATTAAAGAAGATTCTTCCTATTCTTTCCCTGAAAGCAATTTCCAGCCTTCCCCTACAATAATCTCCTATCTCTCCCTCAGCAGCATCAGGAACCTGTCCCTAGCTTAGTTAGAGCTGAGTGATGGCAGCGCTATGTGACTCCAGCTTATTTAGAGGCTGGGTCAAATGCTGCACTGGCCAATCACAGCCATGCCATTAGTAGGCATGGCTGTGATGGCTTCTAAAGGGCACACTAGTTAAACGCTTACTGATTGGCTGCCTTGCAGCTGTTGAAACCGCGCCATTAAAACCGCGCCAAAACATGAAATAACATTACCGAACAACGGACAGTATCCCGAACATACAGTGAAATGTTCGGGTCCGGGTACCGAATACCCAAAAGTCCGGTGCGAACCCGAACAATACAGTCCGGGTTCGCTCAACCCTAATCCTTATCCATTCACAGAAAAGAAAAAAACACAGGGGCAGGCTTCACAGTGACTGATCACTGTAGTAGCCAATCAGAGGATCAGGTGACCTGGAATCGGGAGATCTGGGTCCCGATCGTTAGTATGGAGTCCACGGCTCTCTGTGAGCGCACTCCCAGCACAAAGGGAGAAACACCTATATGCGGCCCCTTGTTAAACAAGTCCGGCGCAGTAAGACTGCATATATGTGTTGCAAAGACGTGAAGGGGTTAAACAACCCTATCACTGCCTAAAAAAAAAAACTTGTGCAAGAAGAAGAGTTAAGGCCCGTACACATGTAGCGATTGTCGGCTGTAAATATTCGGCCACCGAACGATCGGCCGATTGTCGGCTTGTTAGTATGATGCTTCCGACAACCGACTGCGACTTTTCGGCTGAACAGAATCGGGTGTGCAGCCTTTAAAATTTTTGTTGGCCGTCACCAGAACGGCCGATTGTTCGCCAGTCAGTACAGAATTCGGCCGACTAACAGCAGATGAGCAAGACTGGGCATGCTCAGAGAAGAAAAAACACACGGAAAGTAAACCATCACATGATATCACTTCTGCTGTTGGCCGACAAAATTCGTGTGCAGTCTTTAGCACTTTTCAGCCGACAGGACAGCACCCGACAAAAGACGGCCGATCGTTCGGCTGACATTCGTTACGTGTGTACGGGGCTTTAGTCCAGTTTTGGTTCCCCTGGAAAGCTTAGGCTGCGGCATGTATCCAACTCTATTGAGATGCCTGGTTCCTCACTACTCTGTGGTTCCACCTGTCAGCCGTTATTTGATAACAGTTGTCTTTTTTTGGTACTCTACCCACTTCTGTATACCCAGGTTGTCATGCCCCTTATCAAGTTGTCTGGGCTTGCAGGAGAGGAGAACCCTGCTCATGTGAGTGTTGTTCTTGTCTTGGCTGTGAGTGCCTTCCACAGGTAAGCAGCAGCAAGAGGAATCCGGAGGGTTGGGTCTGTGTCAAGCTCTGTTCCTCTTGCTGCTGCTTTTCGGTGGAAATTGTTCACAACCAAGACACGTTGCACTTATGCATTAGCTGTATCCATGAGGGCTGGTATAGGATTGGCTGCAGCAAGAGGGATGGGGGGGTTATGTGCAGGTAAGACCTTATAACTACGGTTAGAAAGCACTTGGCAACACAGGACATGGTACTACATGTAATTTGTCCCATAGGGAACAGAACTGTAACAAAGAAAAAAAAACTGATAGACCTTTAACCTTATAACTACGCAGCAGCATTCTTCATTCTTCTATATTCTTTTAAACCATGATGGGTCCTGGATTAATTTCTCCCTACCTTCATTCCTCTACATTGAATACATTTATTAAATTTGGCCATGATTAAAAATAAGTCATTCCCCAGAGTCTGTCCTCTAGCTTTATCAAAATGCCCTAAAGAGTAAGTAGAATGTTGTTACACATCGCCCCCTCCTTGCAGCTTGGCATTTTAAAAGCATGCCAGCTCTCAGACATACTTCAATACAATTTCATGTGAAAACAGTAATGAATCCTTTCAGCATTTGAGCTAAAACAATCTCTGGGCTCAGTAAAGTAATCTGACAAACTGTGCTATTTAAAATGTATAAAACCCACTGAAAGCGGCGTGGTATCGCTACCCAGAATCCCTTGCAGCACTGAGAACTGTGCGAGATAAAGGTGCCTGCTGTATAGAATGCATGTAGACGTTTCAAGCTATCACATATGGTATGTAGGGGGTAGACAAAGATTGTTTCACTGTCAAGTTTTGTTTGTTTTTATCGCAGATGAGTTTTTTCTGTGACCATTTTAAAGTGCCAGAAATACCAAAATGTACACATCAGACTGTATTCATAGTTGCCAACATAAAAACAAAAATTCCAGGGACATCTGCCTCCCTATAAAATGGACCTTTTCCCCTGCATTCCCTTTACTTGAGCCAAATAAGGTATGGGCAAGTTTCAAGTCACTTGGACCTTGCAAATTTGCCACTCAGGCACTTGACTCAAGGGAGAAAAGGGAACAAATCACATGACCCCCCCTGTATCCATAAGTACTAGGTACTTGGCTCCGGCAGGGGATCTGCATTAGCAGACAGTGGGCTATCAGGTGAAGCTGTATTTAGGATTTACTTAATTTACATTTTTATATTTGCATTTATACTAATATTTGCATACCTTATTTTTTTTCTTTTACTCCTGTTGAAATTTCTTCAAATAAAACAGTAAATTCATTTAAACACTTCCCCTCCAACAATGTACATAAACAGCTGGGCGGTGCTCTCTAGTTTCGGGAGGGCATACCCGTAAAGCCTAGTACACCCCATGTAGTGGTGTTTTTTTTTTTTTTTTATTTTTCTTTTGGGTTGAACAAGAAAAAACTGACAGCTCTGGTCGGAGCCGCTATACTAACAATTCAACATTAGTATTTAGATCTCCCCTGCTGTTCTTTTGTGTTTTGAAAGGGGGATGCCCCCCCCCCCCCCGCCAGAACACTCCAGTCAGCACTCTCAGCCATTGGCTGAGAGTGCTGATTGGGAGCCGAGCGGCTGCTGATTTTTCAGCATGCTCGTGCGAACAAAGCCAGCCAAATGGTCGGCTTCTGTTGGACCCACTGCCTTACATACAGGTCGAAGTCGGCAGTTTTTTATTGAACGGGCTGATGTTGCCCAACATTCAGCAACAAGTCATTCCAGAATTGTGCACCCCCAGGAGGTGTGCAGTGCCTCAATCTGTAACCAACATCGATCACAGTACCGGGTTGCTGTGAGCAGCCCTGGGATTGTTGTGACCAATGGAAGCAAACATAGTTACAATAGTAAGGCTGTCACTGGGATTGTTGTGACCAATGGAAGCAAACCTTGTTACAATAGTAAGGCTGTCATTCATAATGCCTTGCTTACTACTGTGTTATCTGTGGTCACAGCGATCACATGGTACCAGGGCCAATCACAGCTGCTCTGTACAATGTGATAGCTGTGTCCCTAATCACCGCCATTGTTCCTGATCACCACTACACCGGTGCAGTGTTGCCTCTGCCTGCCACCTGTACTAATCCTGGCCTGCTAATTGACCACGTTTCTTTCTGCTGCTTGGACTGACAGTTTGTCTTTTTTGCTGACTGTTTCTGCCTTTGACTTGAACTGACCCATCTGCACACCGTGCTGACTACATTCCTGCAGACCAGGGGGAAACCATGTACCAGTAGGCTAGGCTTGCTTGACCTGATAGCAAATGGAACTGCTAGAGGCAACTCTACACTAAGCTTTATTCCCTGACCACTCATACAGAGGTGAATATTACAGCACATTTGGTTGATTTGTGTGATACACAAGATATAATGTCTAGTGCATATTCAGTCCAGACAGTAAAGGTCTCACACGAGGTATCTCCATAATTGTGAGAAATAGCAGAATGTGTTTTGGGGTGTAATACCAAGTATGCCAGTGCTGCGTGTGTGAAATGTCTTAAATTGACAACTTTAATACATTTTTTTTTTTTTCATTTTCTTTCTGCATTTTCCAAAAACTTGTGGAAATATGCAGTACTTAAAAGTCTCCTAAAGACCTTTTAAAAAAATACCTTGGGGTGTTTACTCTCTCTCAAATGTGGGCATTTTGTGGAGGTTTCTACTGCCCTGGTCCTCCAGGGCCTCCAAAAAATGTGATAGGTGGTTGGAAAATTAGATGCGTAATTTATGTCCTAGCATGCCTGGAGGTGCTTTGGACCCCTCCTATGTAGTTAGGCTGTGATAGTCTCACATGTGTGGGTAGGTACAGCGTAATGTGGCAGGCAGAAAACAAAGTCAAAGTGCAGTAACAAGAATATATTGTAACAGCAGTCCAGCAATCCGCAACAGACCTGCCGGAATGCAGCCTGACTGAGAACCAGGGCCGCTGATAAGGCAGTACAGCCAGCCCTGTAGTACCTGGGCCTCATAAACTCCACAGGGAGGCCCGGATAGTTTTTATAGTTAATTTCTAGCTATTAAAAAAAAAAAAAAAAATAGGACTTTATGCCCCACACCCACTTGATTTTAGGGAATATAGTAATTTCCTGGGCCCTCTCAGACCAACAGAGGGGCCCAGGAGGTGAGAGCAGATTTTTTGCCATTTTCAGGCGCAGGCACATTATCCCGCGCTGCATGCTGCTCCTCACCTGTTCACCTGCACAGATTAAAGTTCCGCCCACCATCTGTGTGCCTTCCCTAGCTGATGGATTCTAAGCCGCTTTCCTGCCTCAGAAAGTGCTGGCGCTGCAGCCCGAGGGAAAGAGCAATCACTGAGGAGTCTCAGAGCACAGGGGGAGCACTTCAGACAGCGGTACACAGGCAAGCAGTCCCCTGCACATGACACACTAACAGGTCACATAGGCTACTCAGGAAAGTGCAGTCCTCAGACTCCCTGCTGTGTTCTTACGATGATGATCATCATCATCATTATGTTGTTCACAGCACGGAAGGTTCTCTATGGCTCCATAGCCCCGATATTTAACCTCAAAGTACCGACGTAAAACTGCGGCGGGCAGTCTGGGAGTGGTTAAAGGATAAGTTCACCTTTTGGAACAGGTAACATGTTTCACCTGTTTTTACGGTGGAATATGTAATATATATGCTCCCGCCCCCAGTTTCCTCGATACCCCCCTCCCCTGTGACAGGGTGGGGTCGAGGGGGGCCCTGTCAGGTCGGCTGTACGGGGCCCCATGATTTCTAACAGCAGCCCTGCCGAGAACACTCACAAGTTGTGACAGCATTGCGACAGAATATTGGTGATTCAGTTGCCGACAGCATCTGTCTCAAGGAGTGGAAAGCAGTGTGACCAGTCCGTATTCAAATGGGGAGGCTTCCAGGAAGAATGGTGTGCCCTTGCACTTTCCTTACTCCTCCTAAACAATTCCCTGGCGCTAAGCACGGTCTCTGACAGACTTCTATTCTATTAAAACATTTTGCAAATTAGTAAGTTTTCTTTATTTTGACCAACATTTATACTGCTACAATTTTTTGATAAAATTAATCCAAATCCGTGTATACTATTTGGTCTTTGTGAAGCTATGGTGCTAATCATTGAAAGTTGATCACACCTGATCACATGTGATATACTGACAGCCTATTTCATTTCTTGAGACACTAACAAGCCAGGACAGTACAAATCCCCCCCCCCCCCCCCCCATCAAATGACCCCTTTACGGAAAGTAGACATTCCAAGGTATTTAGTAAGAGGCATGGCGAATTTTTTAAAGTTGTATTTTTTCCCATAATTCTTTGCAAAATAACGATTTTCTTTTTTATTATTATTATTTATTTATTTATTTTTTAACAAAATTGTCATATTAACAGGGCCGCTGTTATTGGCTCTTTACCCTGATCCGTAATGCACTGGGTCCCGAAAACACAGCCATCACTGATACTTCCTGCTGCATGCCCCAGGGGGCGCGCGAGAAGTGTGAGCACTGGAGGCCGTCATATAATGGCCTCCCAGAGCTAGCTGGCAGCACTGTAACCGTCAATCGGCTATAGCACGCTTGGCAAGTGGTTAATTGACAACTTTGTGTAAAAATGCATTCTCATTTTCTTTCCTGCATTTGACGTTTTCAAAAGACTCGCTATGCTTTTCAGAAAATACCTTGGAGTGTTTGCTTTCCAAAATACAGTCATTTTGTGGGTGTTTCCATTGCCCTGGTGTACCAGCACCTCCAAAAATGTGATGTGTACTCAGGAAATTGGATGCATAATTTTGTTTAATTCATGTTCCTTTTGAAAGCCCAAAGGTGCTCCTTTAGATTTTGGGCTCCTCACACATAGTATCCCCATACTCTGAAAACAGCATAATGTGTATCAGGGTGTAATTCTAAGTATGCCTATGCTGTGTGTGAGAAATAACTTAACCGCTTCTGCGGCAGGGCGGCCCTCCTGCGCGAACCGACGTAGGTATATTTTGGTCGCGCGTCTGCAGCTAGGGGGCTCCGATGCACTGGGCAGGTGGCTGCGATTGCCACCTGACACCCGCAATCGCTCCCCACTGAGAGAGAAGAACGGTCAGCTGTTGTAAACACAGCGGACCGTTCTTCTCCCTGGAATGATCACAGAGGGCCTGTGATCCTCCTATATAGGAACACATGTCTCTATGACCATTTCACAAGTCTTGCCCCCATACAGTTAGAAACACACCCCTAGGTACACATTTAACCCCTTGATCACTTACTGTGTTAACCCCTTCCCTGCCAGTGTCATTATTACAGTAACAGTGCATATTTTTAGCTCTGATTGCTGTAGTAATGTCACTGGTCCCCCCCAAAAGTGTCTAAAATGTCAGTCAGGGGTCCGATCTGTCCGCCGCAATGTCACAGTCCCGCAAAAAATGGCAGATCGTCGCCATTACTAGTAAAAACATATATATAAAAATGACATAAATCTTTCCCGTAGTTAGTAGACGCGATAACTTTTGCCCAAACCAATCAAAATACGCTTATTGCAATTTTTTTTTTACCAAAAATATGTAGCAGAAAACAAATTGACCTAAAATGTTAAAAAATTTTCATTTTTTAATTTTTTTTTGGGGAATGTTATATAGCAGAATGTGAAAAAAATATATATATTTTTTCAGAATTGTCGCTATTTTTTTGTATACAGCGCAAAGAATAAAAATCGCACAGGTGATCAAATACCATCAAAAGAAAGCTCTGTTTGTGGGGAAAAAATTGTATTTAGTACAGCATCCCACGACCGCGCAATTGTCCATTAAAATAACGCAGTGCCGAATCGCAAAATATGGTCTGGTCATTAAGGGGGGAAATCTTCCAGTCCAGAAGTGATTAAAATGGCAACTTTGTTGGGTGTGGGGGGGGGGGGGGGGGAGATGTATTTATCTTTTATTTCATCATTCTCCAAAAAATGTTAAAAAAAAATTAAAACTTCAAAAAACTTGCAATGCCTCTTACTGAATACCTTGGACTGTCTACTCTGCAAAAAGGGGTCATTTGTGGGTATTTGTACTGTCCAGGATACATTTAGGCCTACATTTTAGAAAGAAAGAAAGATGATTCGCAACATTTTATAACAGAAAAATGTTTATTTCCAAAATGTTCTATATTTTTAAATTTATAAAGCAAATAATACCTCAGTGGTGATTCAATACCTGTTTACAAAAAAAAGATAAGAAATTCACTTGGGTTCAGTGTTGCATGACTGAATAATTGTCATTCACAATGCGACAGTACTGAAATGTACAAATTTGGTCTGGGCAGGAAGGGGGTGAAGTTTCCAGTATTGAGGTGGTTAACCACTTGCCGACCGCTCACGTTGACCGTACTGCGGCAAAGTGGTTCGTTATCGTCCAGCGACGTAGTACTACGTCGCTGGACTCCTCCCCCTGTAGGCAGCACTCACGCGCCGCCGGAGGCACGCTCCCGCTGTTTTCATTCACAGCGGGAGTCGGCCCAGGGGAGGAGCGGTGGCGATCGCCGCTGCTCTTCCCCAATCGTCGGGGAATCTAGTTTGGAGATCCGCCCGCCTGTGTAAACAGAGCGGGCGGATCTCCTCAGTGACAGGGAGTGACAGATCGCAGTATTCAGCATAGCTGAACCTGCGATCTGTCCCTGTGTCACTCAGTCACCTCCCCCCACACACGTCAGTAAGCACCAGGCATACTTTAACCCCTCCCTCTCCAATAAACTTAACCCCTTCCCTGCCAATGTCATTTTTTACAGTAACAGTGCATATATATATAGCACTGATTACTGTAGAAATGTCACTGCTAACCCCAAAAGTGTCAAAAATGTCAGTCAAGGGTCCAATCTGTCCGCCTCAATGTCGCAGTCCCGCAAAAAAAAATCGTAGATCGCCGCCATTACTCGTTAAAAAAAAAACCACCAAAAATGACAGAAATCTTTCCCTTAGTTAGTAAACGCAATAACTTTTGCGCAAACCAATCAAAATACGCTTTATTGTGATTTTTTTTTACCAAACATAGGTAGCAGAAAAAAAATTGGCCAAAAATTAAAAAAAATTTAGATTTTTACATTTTTTCTGGGGGGAATTTCATATAAAAAAAATGTTAAAAATATTGTTATTTTTTCAAAATAAACGCTCTTTTTTTGTTTATAGCGCAAAAAGTAAAAATCGCACAGGTGATCAAATACCACGTAAAGAAAGCTCTGTTTGTGGGAAAAAAAAGGACGTAAATTTCGTTTGGGTACGGCGTCGCACGACCGCGCAATTGTCAGTTAAAGTCGCACAGCGCCGATTCGCAAAAAGTGGCCTGGACGTAAGACAGCAAAATCCTCCGGTGGTAAAGTGGTTAATGAAGCCAGAGTAAGCTACTTCTACTTAGTATTTTGCTGTGTTTTGCTTGTTCTCTATCTGTATCCAATCAGAGGGTCATTCTTACCTGATATAGATCCCTTGTATCCAAATAATCAATTCCAAAGTACTCCACAGTAGTAGAATCGTGTTTTTCCTCTGGTTACTGCTGTTTGCAAAAAAAAACTGAAACTGCTTTCAACATTTACACAATATCACACAAGCTAATTAGCATAAACTGTAAGATTGATTTCATGTTTTAAAATACTGTAAGTGACAATTCAATACAATGGAATATACTTATCTTTTTATATACTCCATTTAGCATAAATAAATATTCTGCAGTCTCCTCAGGGATGTCACAATGATAGACAGCACTGTATGTATTGACAGAGGGGACTTATTGGAGTGCTTATAATCTGGATTCTTGCAGTCTTCAGCTCAGTTGTCATGTTGATGCATTCATTCTCTAGAATAATCTATTGGACTTACATTACATATAGCTTCTTTCTAAATTGACCCAACATATACTGATAATTAGGCTATTTTTTTGAACTGACTCACTAGCTGACAAAAGCTCATGCCTGCCATCTGCTGGCTTTTATAGAGATTTGCAAGGATTTATCCCTGCATGAATACACTATTAGGTAAAGGCACCCACCAATCAAAATAGAAGTTTTTAAACCTTGAAATGCATTAAGGAAACATCCTTTATCTGCTCTGCACTTGAAACCTAGCTTAGCTTTTACACATAAATATCAGCTGTGGCTCAGCCTTCCTGCTTGACTGTAGCTTTTCAAGTCGAGTTGTAGTCACTCGACTTGAAAAGCTGAAAAGATTGTAAGGGGAGGTCATCGCGGCCTGACCCCTTGAGCATTACACCCTGCACTTGCTCTGTATTGATACATCGAGTGTCACTATCATGTCGGCACATCTTTCTGCATCATCCAGGAAAACTGTCAATTACTGTTTAGGAGACAAGAGGACCTTGCATGGTACGTGACAAGTCAAAAGGCATTAGAGAACACCAAGTTAATAAAAATTGCATAAAATACTGGCAACAGGACCTCTGGGTGAGGCGGGTTAGAATGGAGCCCTTAATTCGGTCTATAAGGTTTTCCCCCATGCATATCTATGTAGTGTAGTAGTCCAATTCTTTTTATTGGTAATATGGAACCTCCTTGTTATGTTGGAAAGATATTTCCAAAGATGCCTATTGTAGGCTTTTAGCTGTCTCCTATACAGAAAGTATCTTGTCAAAAACATTGGCGCTAGGAAGTTTTTCCCAGCTAACAATCAGACTAAAGGCCCGTACACAAGAGTCGAAATTCGGCCGGGAATTTTCGCCCGACGACCGATCTGCCGATTTTCGGCTTGTTAGTATGGTGCTCTCGACAACCGACTCTGACTTTTCGGCCGAAAAAATCCTGGTGTGCAGGCTATAAAATTTTTGTCCTCCGTCAAAACACATTTCGACAGGGAAAAATCTAATGAGCAAGACTGGGCATGCTCAGAGATGAAAGAACACAAAGAAAGCAAACCAACACATGACATCATTTTTGAAGTAGAATTCTGTCAAACAACAAAATTTGTGTGCAGTCTAGAGCACATTCCAACCAACAGACACCACTCTGGACAAAAGACGGACAACCGGTCGGCGGAAATTCGTTGCGTGTGTACGAGGCTTAAGGCTCACCATGCACACTACAATCTGTTTGTAAAATCTCTTTTAAATCTATCAGAAAAAATGTAATGCAAGGGTCTCCCTGCTTAGATGCAGATCACTTGAATAGATTAGGTTGGTCCTCATATTGCATAGTTTTGGTAAATCTAAAGTTGATTGTACAGAGATTGTATGGTCATTGTAATAGATATGATGAGCCTAATGCCCCATACACACGTGCAGATTATCTGCAGACTTTTGTCTGCAGACTTACCAAAACCATATAATATGAGGTCAAACCTAAACACTTTCAATTTGTATGCAATCCGGCAGGCCCTTGCACTACATAGAAAAGGTAAGTCTGCAGACAAAAGTCTGCAGATAATCTGCACGTGTGTATGGGGCATAAGTGGGCTTTTGTTGGAATTTGGTAGCTTTTGCATGCCTTACAAGTCTATGGCAATGCAAAACTGGCTTGAAGCAGAGCAAAGGTAGGTCAGACTTATGTAAACTGATGCCACCCACACAAGCCCAAAGCCTGTCAACAAAGGCCCTTAATGCCCCATACACACGTGCAGATTATCTGCAGACTTTTGTCTGCAGACTTAGCTTTTCTATGTAGTGCAAGGGCCTGCCGGATTGCATACAAATTGAAAGTGTTTAGGTTTGACCTCATATTATATGGTTTTGGTAAGTCTGCAGACAAAAGTCTGCAGATAATCTGCACGTGTGTATGGGGCATGAGTCTTTCCCAGGATCTTGAATGTGATTTGTGATATAAGAAGCAGTTACCCAGCACAGGCTTCAGAAGGTGATTTTCCAATGACTCTTTGAGCAGCTGTTTTTTGTGTATAAAGGATTAAAGAGAATTCTGATCCAGTTACACTGAATTAACTTTGGTTATAGCATTGCTGCAGTGCTTGCTGCATAGCATTAGTGACTCACTGATTGCTTTCACTTATTGCATGAATTGCACTTTTGGGTACTCAAGTCCAGCCTGCTCACTTAGCCTTTCTATAGGGATTGGAGTTGCTCAGCCCCCTTAGGCAGTAACACACACTTGCAATGTCGGGGGAGCACCCCAGCAGGAATGCCACTGGCATGAGTAATGGAAACAAATGAGGACTGAAGTATGCATGCCAACAAATGCTGCAGGCAACTCAGTGTGAAGAAAAGATAATGTTTAGCCTATTGCCCTTCTGAGCCATCTGGCTCAATGACAAGCTTCCGGAACACATACTAAGCATACCCCGATAGAGCTGCTGTATGCAAAGTCCTATATCTCCATACTTCCCTCCACTATGCTTGCCTAAAATAATAAAAATAAAACTTTATATACAATAAAATAAATGAATGTGTAAAACTCCTATTATAAAAGCATATCATATTAAACAGTGCTGACATGGTGTATACAAACACTATACAACACAATTCTTAAGCATATCTGAATTAAGAAAATTGAAAAAAGACTCTTTTCAGAAAATCAGGAAATGAGTATAGTAGTGCCCTGCCAGTGATACCAATTTCATCAATAAGTAAAAAAATATCGAACCTTGGTGCTCCCAGTCCACCTTCAGAAATACTCACCAGACCTGAGTGACATTAGATTATAAAGGTCTTAAAACACTTAGGCCCCTTTCACACATGCTGTCCGTTTGTCCGTTTTTCATTCATCCGTTGACAGATGAAAAACGGACATCAATGTATCTCTATGGAAAAACAGATGACAACGGATGAAAAACGGATGACAATGGATGAAAAACGGATGACGACGGATGAAAAACAGATAACTGACGAAAAACGGATGAAAAACGGATAACAACTGATGAAAAACGGATGGCAACTGACAAAAAACGGATGAAAAACGGATGGAAAACTAATACATTTTGACGTGACTGAACTGATGAACTGAATGGACTGTATGCGTGAAAGGCCTCTTTCACACGGCCGCTCCGCTGTTTTGTCCGCTGCGGGACTTTTTTTTTTTTTTTCACGGAGCGGATGACACAAGTGTCATCCGCTCCGTATGTCCGCATATCATCCCATCCGTTTACGGATGATATGCGGACATAATGTTAGACTATGGGGATTGCGGATGTCAGCGGATGACACCGCTGACATCCGATTTTCCTTCCTTTCCGTTTTTTGAACAGAGGAAAAATAGGGTTCTGTTCCGTTCCAAAAAACGGAACAGAACTGAAAGGAGGAAAATCGGATGTCAGCGGATTGGTATTCCGCTGACATCCGCAATGCCACTGACTTACATTATGTCCGCAAATCATCCGCAAAAAAATAGGATAATTTGCGGACATACGGAGCGCCCGTGTGAAAGGGCCCAAAGGGGCCTTAACTGCCATACATTTTTCACAAACTTAAATAAGACATCCACCTGTTTGCTGCTCCAGTCATTCTGTAGATCAGGGCTTGACAAGCCCCAGGTGCCAGGTCGCAATGCCGTCAAGAAAATCTTTGTCCGCCCCCCCCCGCTATCCATCCCTGGGGCTCGGCTTGCCCATCTGTGGGCCCGGGACCGGCATAGCGGTTGCCGCCGGGTAGAGGGGAGGCTTTTATATTTCCCCAAAATATTGGGTAGTTTATTGCGTTTTTGCGTAATATTTTGTGAACTACCCCTATTTTCTCTAGGGTGTCTGTTTTCATAAAATATATAAGGTTTGGGGGTTTTATGTAATCTTCAGCCTAAAATTATTTTTTAGATGTGTGCAAAAATACTGCTCTGGCTGTGAAAGGGTTTAAGGATACGTTCACCTTTTGGAACATGTTACATGTTCTACCAGTAAGCTTTGTTGGTTAACAAAAAAACTGGCTCTTAACTTTTTTAGCTTAGCTGGCTCCTAGATTCAAAGCGAATTGGTCTAGACCTGCTGTAAATTATCTGTAGATAAAGCGCAGAAAGATATGGGAAAATAAACCCTGTGCATTACTGCTGAATACAACCAACAATTTAGAATTTTGTCCTGGCAAGTGGCAACTCATCAGGAACATGGGCAGGAGACTACAACTCCCATTAAATATCTGGGTAAAGGGGTTCATCAGATTTCCTGGTAATAAATGCAAGCTGACCCCTCCTGCTCACTCTCCTGAAGAAACTAGTAGGGCGGGACACGTCATATGACAGCTAATAAATGCTGGAGAGGATTCCTGAGCTTAGCCATGATAGACATAGATGCTTTGACGGTAATCATGGAAGACAAGATACTGCTTTTGACTTGTATATTGATACACGGTTTCAGAGCGGTTTACACCATATGCTTTTATAGTATCAGACTTTATGTTTACTGTCAAAGATCTGCAGCTTTGATACTGAGCAGTTACTTCTGTTCCCAAAGATCAGTCGACATGCTGGTACACATTGTTCCAAAGCTTTATTTTGCAGGGTATGGCTTTTACCTGTTCAGGCTGGTTATCTACCATGCTGTTTATTCAGTTGGTTACTGTATGTGCCCAGCCAGGCCATCTCTTTTCTGTTTAAATTGAGCTGATTTCCTCAGGCATGACATGTGTATCAGTTAGTGTTCCTAGGTCCCAGTCAACCAGTGAATTTCCCAGTAGATTCCTAGTGACCCCCAGTGCTTCCTAGTGCCTCTTTGAGAGGATTCCAAGTGACCCAAAAAACCTGGGGGGGGAGGGGGGATTTACTAAAACTGTAGTGTGCAAAATCTAGTGCAACTGTGCAGGTTTTATTGTCAAAGCTTAATTGAACAAGCTGAAGTTAGAAACTGATTGGCTAACATGCACAGCTGCACCAAATTTTACACTTTCAGGTTTTAGTAAATCAACCCCCTAGCGTCCCTGACATGAGAAATCTAATGACCCTAAGATTTCTGGGAATCCAGTTGGCAGACCCCTTGTTTCTAGTGACCATTAGCTGAAATTTCCCAGTGCTCTCCAGTGGATCTCTATACCCCTCTGTTAGGTTGTTTGTTTTTTTTCGTGCAATGCAGCCTTTTTAGGCTGTATTGCCTACTGGCCTGTGATCCCTGCACCTCAGCGCTGCTTGGGACTCTTACCTGCTCATCAGCCTTTAGTTCCCAGTATCTGCCTGCTTGGGTGAGTTAGAGGAATGCAACCTGGGAGTTGTCTGCAGCAAAACCATCTCCGCCATCAGGAGCTCTGAGAAGACCAGGCGGTTCCTTAGACGTTGTGCCTTGGCCCTTTCAAGGGCCCTCACCTTTGCTGTACATATGAGCATGCTGGGTTCACTCTGTCAATACCAATAGGTATCCTCCTTGTCTTCTTGTCCTAGACTCATCAAGCACCCCATCTACTAGGACCCTTGTGCACCTGCGTGTTCCTCATACACATAGTTGCTGTTTTGTCCCTGTCATTTTGGCATCCCACTGCAGCCCGGTGCTGTAAAGGTCTCTTACTCTTAACTCCTGTCTGCCTGTAAGACCAGCATCTTTGTGCGGCACTATATTCTTGTAATTCCAGTGAGTTCAGTATTCCATGCTTTATCAGTGCTATGAACCCCAGACACTTTCCCAGTTCTATACCATACAAGACCTTGTCCTGTTCCAGTATTCCCAGATGCTACATTGGTCCACGTGGTCTTCATTCCAGCAGACCTAAGTGTTACTTCTACTAGAGCGAGCTTTGATATTGCTGGCACCTTAGCATAGCCCAATATTGGAGACTTCCTTTTGTTGTCTAGGTCCTGAGGAGTTCTCTAGGGCAATGTGCTCCATGCGAGGTTCCTCAGCTTCCAAATTAAACTAGTAAGTACTCATCCAGGGAACCTGTTATTTACTGTTTTTAGGCTTATTCTACAGTGGGCATGCCTTTGCTGCTAGTGACTGTGTTGGACTTCACTGTTGGGTTCTAACCTTGCTTCTATTTGCTTCCTAGGCTCTTGTTTTGCTGGGTATAACTCTGCAGGTTCTTACTTTGAGTACCATTCAATAGACTTTGATCCTCCAAAACTACCATATGTTGGCATCACAGATCCATTTGACTTGACCCTCCATTGTAGTTTTGTTCCCAGTGGTTACCTTCTGCCTGATCTGTACTTCTAGATCCTCTGGTTGATCTTTCAAGATCTCCCTAGTGCCCTTTTTAAGGTCTCTACCTGAGGTATCTCTTGCAGTTTGCTCTGTCTTTTCAACGTTCCATTTTGACCTTCATACAACTTGGTAGAAGAAAATTCCCAAATGGCCTTCCTCTATTGAGGGGCCCCAGATAGGGTACAGTATATTGTCACTTCTATTCCAAAAGACTAGTAGGCAGTAGGCATGCTATTACATTTAGTTATTTTGCTAGCTTGCAAAGTTCTGCTGTTTATGTTATGCTGTTTTTCTGCTGTTTGTTATCCCACAAGACTTGTGTCCAAGACTGGCTACCCACCTGCTGTTGATTCAGTTAGCTACATGCCCATCCAGGCCATCTCCCTTTTTTTTTCAAGCCTGGCTAAATTCTCAGACATGGCCACAGCATCAGTTAGTGTTGTAGCGCCAGGTACCCCAGTGATTCTCAGTGAATAATCCATAGTGTCCCGCAGTACTTTCTAGTGGAGAAGATTCCTTGTGCCCCCCCAGTGATTCCTAGTAGAGAAGATTCCTTGTGAACTTAACTTTCAGCCTTCTCGCACCTCCATGATCCCCTGTTTAGTTTCAGCCTGCTGTTTGTTAGTACCTGTGTCTGCAGTCTGCTTCAGTGTCTGTGTATTCCTGGCTTTTTTCCTGCTTAGTATCCCACTACAGCCTGCGTCCAGTCTCTGTACATTACCACTCACTTCGTTATCCTGTGTGTCTGTGCACTACTTCATTCCTAGTGCCTCTGTGATTTTCTGTCCACTCCTGATTGCTTTGGTTGTACTACCTACTGACCTGTGATATTTGCACCTCTGCACTGTTAAGGACTCTTACCTGCTCATCAGCTCTTAGTTCCCAGTAGCTGACTGCTCAGGTGAGTCAGGGGACCACAACCTAAGAATAGTCTGAAGTGCAACCCATCTCCGACATCAGGAGCTCTGGAGAAGACAAGGTGGTTCCGAGACTTTGGACCTTGGTTATTACAGTCAGGGCTGCCATCAGGGGGGTACAGGCAATACAGGTGTAAGGGGCCTGAGCTTCCAGAGGGGCCCGCTTACCTTACATAATTTGAAAATGTCAGCAGCACAGCACTGATTTATTTCACTGACAGCACAACCGGCCAACACCCGATCGCAAAACCGGCAGGGTTTGTGGGAGAGACTGAGAGAGAGCTGCCGTGATACATTTCCAATGTAATTATTTCCAGTGAGCACTACTTTTACCATGGTAAGGAATTAGAGAAATCTCTCCTAAAGGAAAACAGCAAGAGCCATACTAGGATTTTAAGCCTTCTCTACTAAGTGTTTTAATGCTGCATGTATCCCAAGTGCAGAAATTTACCCTCATCTACCAAATTTGCAACCACCTTCAGTGGGACTGAAAGTGCGGGAAACATTGGTGACACAGACAAAAAATCCTGACTGATTCCATTCCACCATCACTCTATCCAAAGTAAGGCTGCTACAGCTGCTATCCCACTTCAAAGCCTATATTTGACTACTCATTCTCTTATAAGGTCTGAAGAATATCTGCTTTTATAATACAATAATTTTCCCTATTCTACTTTGTGTAGCTTTTCCGTTTTCATTTACTGTACAGGGCCGGCCCTACCATGGGTCCCGCTGGGACCATGGGACCCAGGTGGCACTTTGAGAGGGGGCGGCAAATTGAACCCTGGCCGCCTCTCCTTCTCTTCTATTTACCCAGCCAGGCACTCCACCGCCCTACATGCTGCGGACCTCTGTACACTGCCCTACATCCTACTGTCCTCTGTACACTGCTCTACATATTACTGCCCTCTATACACTGCTCTACATACTACTGCCCTCTGTACACTGCTCTACATACTACTGAACCTGGTACACTGCCCTACATCCTACTGTCCTCTGTACACTGCTCTACATATTACTGCCCTCTATACACTGCTCTACATACTACTGCCCTCTATACACTGCTCTACATACTACTGCCCTCTGTACACTGCTCTACATACTACTGAACCTGGTACACTGCCCTACATCCTACTGACCTCTATACACTGCTCTACATACTCCTGACCTATGTACACTGCTCTACATTCTACTGAACCTGATACACTGCCCTACATCCTACTGACCTCTATACACTGCTCTACATACTCCTGACCTATGTACACTGCTCTACATACTACTGACTTTTGTACAGTGCCCTCTGTACATTGCTCTACATACTACTGACCTCTGCACACTGCCCTACATAGCACTGACCTCTGCACACTGCCCTACATAGCACTGACCTCTGCACACTGCCCTACACAGTACTGACCTCTTCACACTGCTCTACATACTACTGGCGTCTGTACACTCCCTACATACCACTTTCCTCTGTACACTGCTCTACATACTACTGACTGTGACACTGTGCTGACCGCCCAAAAAATGAGGTGGGCATCCACATCATTTCTATTTTTTTTTTTTCTGAATGTTGGGTACCACTGCTGTTACAGTGATTCTGGTGATGATTGGTTATATTTGGGGAGTTTAACCACCGCATATCAACGTACCGGTACGTCGGGTAACTTTGCAGGTTATACCGCAATGATGTCTCTAGCTAGAGGCATCATCCCGGTACCGTGGCTTGAAGCCCACGGTCGACTTTCCGTCGGTAATGACCGATGCGGCTCGGGAGCCGCTCGATCATTACCCGGGTGAGCGGGAGGTCCCCCCCCCCCCTCCCACCGCCTTCCGTGGCTTTGCTCGGGGCTCCCGTCCCACCGGGAGCCCCGAGCACCCAGCCGGCACGTTCGCCGGCTGGATGGAGTCCCGATGAATGCCGGAAACGGCATCGATCGGGTCTCCGATGACGTAACCCAGAGGCGGCGTCCATGACGTCACTTCCGGGTTACTGTGCTGCAAAAGGCGGCTGTATGCAAAAATGCAGTTTTCGGTGTTTTGCATACAGGGAAGTGTAGTGGAGGGTCTAGGGTCTTTTAGACCCTCTATCCCCCCATAAAGTGTACCTGTCACTACATATTGGTGTCACAAGGGATGTTTACATTGCTTGTGACAGCAATAAAAGTGATCAGATTTTTTTTTTTTTTTAAAACCTGTAATAAAGTTAAAAAAAAAGAAAAAATAAATAGGAAAAAAAAAAAATTTAGCCGCCCCCGTCATCGTTAGCTCGCGCACAAAAAAAAACGTATACGCAAGTCGAGCCGCGAATGAAATCGCTGTTTAACCCACACATGTGAGGTATCGCCGCGATCGCCAGAGCGTGGGCAATAATTTAAAAAAAGAGCTACACTCTAACTCTAAACTGGTAACCGTTAAATAAATTTAAAGCGTCGCAGATTGAGATCTCTATTGACCGTAGTTTGTCGCCATCCCACGGGGGGGCGCAATTTTAAACCGTAACATGTTGGGTATCTATTTACTTGGCGTGACATCATCTTTCACAATATACAAAAAAAAATGGGCTAACTTTACTGTTTAGTATTTTTTAAATGCAGTGAAATGTGATTTTTCAAATTTTTTCCAAAAAAATGGCGGTTTAAAGACCGCTGCGCAAATACCGCGTGACAAAAAATTTTGCAATGACCGACATTTTATTCTCCAGAGTCTTTGCTAAAAAAATAAATATAATGTTTGGGGGTTCTAAGTAGTTTTCTACGAAAAAATACTGGTTTTAACTTGTAAACAAAAAGTGTCCGAAATGGCTTCTTCATTAACAGAAAATTTAAATGGCAAATTATTTTTCAACAAATGCAAAAAGTGTCTGATTGTGTATACATTTCATAATATCAGGAAGGTTTTTTCCTACTTTAAATATGACTAAGAGCATTTTCTCTTGCTTTCACATTTTGCTTAGACCTTGTCTTTTCTAACTTTGGGGAAAGTCCTGACCTCCTGTGGCTTATGACAGGGAAGAGTGCTTACAGCAGAGGTAGTAAGATTGGGTAGAATGTTTAAATTGATTGTAAACGATCACCTTGTAGAACAACCCATTCCATTTAAGTGATCACATTCTCTCTGTTCTCAGCTGCATAAGAGCGAGGAGAAGAAGCAGCACTCTGAGCTTCCCAGTGAATGGCTGTGCAGCGTGGGCTTCTCAGGACAAGTCTGATCATTGGAGGAGAGTACACTGAGTTCCCAGCATAGCTAGAAAAGGACTACGGTGTTCTCTCCTGCTTAGCGTGGTCGGTTTTTAATAGGAAAGTGGAGGGAGGGGCAGGAACACCAGCGGTTTTACATAAAGGAAGCAATACAAGGAGAACAGGATACTTTCCTATACAAGTACATGGTACAGCAGGCACATATGAAGATTATGAAGTGTTGGGGTAACAAACGCTTTAAGTGTTGGGGACTAGAGCTTATTTCTCATTTGGGGAAGAATAATTTTTACTAACAAGGGAAAACCAGGATCACACCAGCACACAGAAGGATCTTTTCTGGCTTATAAAAATAATGGTGGGCAATTTGTGGTGCTTGTTCTTGTGTAGGACTTTACTTATAAATACTGACAGGCTCTCTGTAATGGGAGTTTCAAAGATCAATTTAAAATGTCAGTTCTTATTATATATAATCAATCAGTTTTTAATCTGAATGAGTCATCCATAGGCATGTGCATGGGGTGTGCCAGGTGTGCCTGGGCACACCCTAATCCTGGAGTTGGTAACCATTCAGTTGCGATCTACACGTTGATCACCAGCAGGTGACAGGTAAACTGCGATCCTTCCTTGTCGACCCCCAGAACCTGGATAGGAGAGGCGGCGTGGGTGGAATTTATTTGAACCAATCTGTATTTTCCTCCTATAGCAGCTGACTTCTCCTTCTCTCCCTCTCGCCAACATTCAACTGCCACAGAAGGAAAATGCCGGGGATCAATACCAATACAGTGGGGAAAATAATTATTAGTTTGCCCACTTACAAAGAAATGAAGGGTCTATAAGTTTTATCACAGGTGTATTAAATGATAGATACAGAAAATCAACCAAAAAAACACATGATACAAATTATATAAATCAAGTTGCAGTTCACTGAGTAAAATAAGTATTTGATCTCCTAACAAAACATGACTTAGTACTTGATGGTGAAACCCTTGTTGGCAAGTACAGAGGTGACGTTTCTTGTAGTTAGTGACCAGGTTTTCACACATCTCAGGAGGAATTTTGGTCCACTCTTCTTTTCAGATATTCTCTAAATCCTTAAAGTTTCTTGGCTGTCGCTTAGTAACTTGAAGTTTCAGCTCCCTCCATAAATTTTCTATAGGATTAAGGTCTGGAGACTGGCTAGGCCACTCCATGATCTTAATGTGCTTTTTCTTGAGCTACTCCTTTGTTGCCTTGGCAGTATGTTTTGGGTCATTGTCATGCTGAAAGACCCATCCATCACCCATTTTTAGGGTTCTGGCTGAGGGAAGAAGGTTCTCTAGAGTCAAATTAATGCCAAAGAGCTCAATTTTAGTCTTCTCTCACAACAGCGCTTTCTCCCAATCCTTCTTTAAATTTTTTAGATGTTCATTGGCAAACTTCAGAGACCAAAATAGAGCTCTTTGGCATTAACTCGACTAGCTGTGTTTGGAGGGGAAAAAAAGCTGACTATGACCCTAAGAACACTATCCCTACAATCAAGCACGGAGGTGGAAACATTATGCTTTGGGGCTGTTTCTCTCCTAAAGGTACAAATGGACTTTGCCGCATTGAGGGGACAGTGGACGGTGTCATGTATTGTAAAATCTTGGATGAGAACCTTCTTCCCTCAGTCAGAACACTGAATAAAACCTAAAACATACCGCTAAGACAACAAAGGAGTGGCTCAAGAAGAAGCACATTAAGGTCATGGAGTGGCCTAGCCAGTCTCCAGACCTTAATCCTATAGAACATTTATTGAGGGAGCTGAAACTTCAAGTTGCCAAGCGACAGCCAATAAACCTTAAAGGGATTGTAAAGGGTTTTTTTTTTTTTTAAATAAAAATAACAAAAATGTTCTACTAACCTGCTCTGTGCAATGATTGTGCACAGAGCAGCCCAAATCCTCCTTTTCTGGGGTGCTCCAGCAGCCCTCTCTGCTGCTCCTCTTTATTGGGTGCCCCACAGAAAGTCTCTTTCCATGGGGGCATCTCTTGCTGTGTGTTTGTTATTGTTTGCTCCAATAAACGGCATATTTTACCTGCATCCCCGTGTGGTCTGGTTTCCTGGCACCCTGACAATTTTCCACTCACACCCTCTATATATAGGTGATCTTATACATGGGCAATGCTGAAAATATCATTGCTTCCCAGGAGGATAGAACCGGAGGGAATGAGGAGGGCCATTGGGTTCTTGGTCACCTTCCTGACTAAGGCCCTTCTCCCCCTATCACTCAGTCTGGCCGGGCAGCCTGCTCTAGGAAGAGGCCTGGTGGTTCCAAACTTCTTCCATTTACGGATGATGGCGGCCACTCTGCTCAGTGGGACCTTCAATGCTGCAGAAATGTTTCTGTGCTCTTCCCCAGATCTGTGCCTCAATACAATCCTGTCTCGGAGATCTACAGACAATTCCTTGGACTTCATGGCTTGGTTTGTGCTCTGACATGCACTGTTAACTGTGGGAACTTATATAGACAGGTGTGTACCTTTCCAAATCCTGTCCAATCAATTGAATTTTCCATAGGTCAACTCCAATCAAGTTGAAGAAACATCTCAAAGATAATCAGTGGAAACAGGATGGACCTGAGCTCAATTTTGAGTGTCATGGCAAAGGCTTTGAATACAACCCCTGGCAAAAAGTATAGAATCACCACTCTTGGGAAATGTTCATTCAGTTTAATTGTGTAGAAAAAAAAAATAATCAAATACCTGCCTCAAAACTATTTACATTTAACATTTCAACCTGCTGGCTTTAGGGGAAAAAAAAGAAACAAATCTATAGTCCATTGCAACCGTTTTAGCAGATCATGCAGAGGACAAAATATGGCATCATTCAATTCTGAGGAAAATATAATGGAATCATGGGAAAAAAAAAAAAAAAAACACTACAGTACACCACTAGTACTTTGTTGCACCACCTCTGTCTTTTATAACAGCTTGAATTCTCTGAGGCTTAGATTTAACTCTAGACAAACTATATTCTTCATCAATCCGTCTCCAACCTTCTCCTTTTGCAGTTGCCAGATCAGCTTTGCGGGTTGGAGCCTTTTCATGGACTATTTTCTTTAATTTTCCACCATAAATTTTTAATTGGATTGAGGTCCGGGCTATTTGCAGGCCATGCCATTGACATTATATGTCCTTCTTGAAGGAAAGTTGTCACGTCTTTTGCCCTATGGCAAGATGCATTATCATCCTGAAAAATGATGTCATCATCACCAAACATCCTTTCAATTGATGGAATAAGAAAAGTGTCCAAAATCTCAATATAAACGTGTGCATTTATTGAAGATTTAATGATAGTCATCTCCCCTGTACCTTTACTTGACATGAAACCCCATATCATCAATGATTGTGTTTTCTTCAGGCAGTCATCTTCATACATTTTATTGGAACCGCACCAAACAAAAGTTCCAGCATCATCACCCTGCCCAATGCAGACTGGTAATTCATCACTGAATATCACTTCCATCCAGTCATCCACAGTCCATGATTGCTTTTCTTTAGCCCACTGTAACCTTGTTTGTTTCTGTTCAGGTGTTAATGATGATTTTCATTTGGCTTTTCTGTATGTAAATCCCATTTCCTTTGTCTTATAGTTCCGTTACAGACTCCAGTTTCTGACCATTTTTTCCTAATTTGTTTTGTTGTGCATTTTCTGTTTTCAAGGCCTATTGATTTGTTTTCTATCCGGAGGCTTTGATGTCTTCCTTGGTCTATAGACCAATATGCTTCCCATTTTAACAATCTTCCCATTTGATTTGTACTTGGTCCAGATTTTAGACAGAGCTGACTGGGAACAGCCAACATCTTGTGCAACAAGAAGCATCAAGAAGCATGATTTAGCTTCTTGAAGAAGTTTTATAGTCCTCTCTTTTGTTTCAACTGACCTCTCTCGTGTTGAAGCCATGATTCATGTCAATCAGGTTGGTGCAACAGCTCACCAAGGTGTGCAAGCACTCCTTTTTAACTGCAGGCTAATTAGCAGATGTAATCTGATTCAGATGTTTGTTTTAGAACTGCAAAGTACATGGTGATTCCATAATAATTTCCTCTGAATTTAGTGATTTTCATATTTTTTTCCTCTGCTTGATCTACAAAAACAGTTGCAATTGACTACAGTTTTCTTTTCTTTTTTTTTTTAAGTGTTTCTTAAAGCCAGAAGATTGGGATGGTAAATAAAAATAGTTTGAGGCATGTCTGTGATTCATTTTTTTTTTTTTTTTTCTACACAAATAAACAATTGAATTAACATTTTCCAAAAGTGGTGATTCCATACTTTTTGCCAGGGGTTGTACTCATGTACATGTGATTTTTTCAGTTTTTCTAATTTTGCAAAGATTTCAAAACAAACTTCTTTCCTGTTGTCACTATGGGGTATTGTTTGTAAAATTTTGAGGAGAATAATTAATTTAATCGATTTTGGAATAGGGCTGTAACATAACAATGTGGAAAAAGTGAAGTGCTGTGAACACATTCCAGGTGCACTGTACATGAAGACATTTGTAACAATCACATTTTGTCTTTTAAACTTGTTTTTCAGAATCAAGCATAACCTTATCAAAAAGCTTTTATAACCAATAAGTCAAATTAGCCCTATAAACAGCATCGGCAGACATTGCACAACTGAAGTTCGTATTCTGGATTGATCCAGCAGAATTTCCTTCATCACAGATACAGTATGGCAAGCCCTCCTTCCAGAAATACCAGCTATTGTCATAGGTAAGCACCAGATTTATACAAAAAACTCCTACAATACAAAATTCCCCACTGAATGTAAAAGATGAAATTCATGAAGCGATAAGCACATGCATCTCTCACGTTTGCAAAGTGAGAAACAACAGTTTGCAAAATGACTTTAAAGCTTGAAAGTGAACCTGTATTGGGATTAAAAAGTGAAAATTAACACAGCTCAAAGTAACAGGTGCCCTGGCTGTTTGACATAAACTTCCTACCCAGAGGCGTAACTAGAACCTTCAGGGTCCTGGTGCAAGGAACTCTGATGGTCCCCCCCAACCCCGACCCGCTTCCATCCAAGCCCCGTGCTTCTAATTTTGGGAGGGCATCATGGACGTCCTCCCAGAATCCTGCCTCCCCAATTCCCCCTGGGGCACGCATCCAGTGCACTCTGTGATAGCTGTATCCTTCGCATGATCACAGATTACAGTAACGGGCTGATCATCATGTAAATAGATTTGCCATAAGTGGACGTTTTCCTATCTTACACTAAAGATGGAATCCACATGCAGCTACACAGGCTGCCCTGAAATCCTCTTACATTTGTTTAACATTTTTTGGTTTTATTGGCATTTACTGTTTCACTTCTGTTTCAGTGAGGCAGTGGTGATTGTAACCAGGGTCTCACAGACACATCCTGGAAAGTCTACATCACCAGTGCCTTCTGGGAAAATCTTGAGAGGTCTCAAGGGGAAAGGCATTTTTTTCCCACAGGTGTGCGCTCACTAGAGTTCCAAGCAATAAGTGCCGGTTCACATTTGTGCGATGCGGGAACACTGCGAATATACAGCGTGTTCCCGTATCGCATCCGCACCCCTGGCAGTTCACACTGCCATATGCGATACGCTGGGGGTGTCAATTAAAAGTTAACGACACCCACAGATCAGATCGCATATCACAGTGCGATCTGAAAGTTCGCACAGAATTGGATCGCACTAGTGTGAACCACCATGCGATCCGATTCTGCTGCGGACCAAAAAAAGGGTCCTGTGCGTCTTTTAGTGCGATTGCGGTGCGAATTCAGCCATACAAATTGTATGGCTGAATTTGCACCGCACAGAGATCGCATGTAATTTTAGGAGCAGTGCGCTCCAAATTACATGCGATCTCTGTGATCGCAGGAATGTGAACCGGCTTTAAAGGGAGATTGATTGATCTGTGAGAAGAATGGGAAGGAAATGAAATGTAATATGCAAAGAATAAAAGTCTGCAATATCTAGAGCTATCTGTTTGTAGATTGCCATTACAACACGTTTCTAAAAGCACTTTTTCTGTAATTTTTTGAATGAGAGTTCCTCTTTAAATGATCAAATGAGCATCAGTTAAAGACTCCTATGGGGTGACCTTTGCCACCCGCCCACTGCAGTTATCTATCACACCCTCTTTTCACAACATAGCAGAGTGATTGGCATATGTTATGAGGGGTATTAACCGGCCTTTTATGTTTGACATACTTTTCAGGTGGAAATAAGTATGTGCTCATATCGCCAATGAAACTTAATCTGAAAATGATATAAATGAAATTAAATGGTATGTAAATCTAGCCTAAAAAGTAACCTTTGCACATCTTAAATATTAGCTTTTTATAGGCTTTTCTATAGCAGGAAATTGACATATTGATTGTTCGAAATGCATATGCAGTATTTGTAGAGCATGTACATAGATCGTAAGCATTTGAGTAAATTACAAATTTGGAAACCCCCTTTTTAAATCTTGCTCTAACCCCAATGCCAAGTCCAATATAATCCAATCACCTTTCATTGTTCCCTGAGAATACATAATGCATGCTATTTATATAAGTATGCACTAATGTTAGTGCAAACTGAGATTCCATCAGTGTAAATCCATAAGACACCCCAGACATGTACCATTTTCCTTCCACCTGGAGGATGATGCTTTTCAAAGTTTGCAAAGTATATCTTGAAGATAGTTTTGAGTCCATTAGTTAGGCTACTCCACTGACTTTAGGGTACAGAAGTTTGAATATGCAGCCACTGACACCAGAGCATTTGGGAAGAATTGAGCACTTGTTCATTCATTTATCTTTCCAGAAAAAAAATCAGGTAACTGTAAAATCCTGAAGATTTGTTTAAATGCAATGACCTGTTCCAGTTATACTGTTTCCATGTCTGACATTTCAAAAGCTGTCAATGGATGGGGATGATAACATGGATAGAATATTCAGAGCAGGGTTTATAGTGACTTTGTATCTAAAGTCCTTTTGTATGTGTACATATGATAGTGTCTCATTCCATGTGCTGATTGTAGAGCGGGATAGGTTCATAGAAGGGCAGCCAGTGTTCAGACCTGTATTTAGGAGGCTCCCGATATTACATTAAGAACATTGATGGAACGGATGACTGGCTGCATAGAAAAAGAAAACATTTTATAGGCTAGCATAGGTCATTTTAACTGCCTAAAGAGTTTTTCCTTTCTTGGATTAACTCTTTTTAAAGAGTTTATATACATGCTGCCTTATATTATCTTCTGGCACACAAGCTATACTTTCTGACTCTGAAGACTAAAGCCTTCTGTTTTAGGGGCAGTTTTTGGGAGGTTCATATGGTCTTCACAAATGCTCTCCAGAATGTTGAACTTGGATCCAAAATTTTGAAGGCTCGACAGGTGGACACTACTTCCCGAGATGCTAATGGACTCCAAAGAGCCCACTCTAGAAAGTTCTCCTTCCTCTGCATACACCCGAGGCTTGTACAGCTCTGTTTCATTCATATTAGCGCTGAGCTTCTGTAAAAGACAATACAACATGTCAGTTTTGTAATAGGACAGTTCACTACAATTACAGTTCCAAAGATCTTTCAAGAATCAAAAAATGGTTCTGTTTTGTTCATTAAGGTTGATGGAACTTGGGCTGTTTTATCACCAGTGATTGCTGCTCAAGTAATTTTACAGGCTGACTACCTACTGAGCTGTAAGCAATTAAGTTGGAAGTACTGTGGCACTATCAGACATACAGGTCTTTTTGGCATTTTTTTTTTGTTTTGTTTAAATGATGCCAGGCATGAAACCGAAGACCTCAAACTCTTTCATCTGATTTCAATTCATATATTATATCATGTTATATTATTTCTAACTGACAGTTGTCAAGATTTTATCTAGTCAAAAATGCCTCTTGGTGCTTTAGGAACTTTTGAAGAAGTCATGTTGCATGTGTGTCGCCACTTGTTGAATATTACCTGGGCTTGACAACACAAAGATGAACTGAATCACCAGTAATTCGTTACACTGATTTTCTGCTCTGTTCCAAAGTGCACTGGAACAGATAAAAGGACAAGGGACTCTCCCTGAAGCATCTTACACACAGACAGAGTAGGGCACAATGCACCCCCTAGGGAATGTAGCAGCTTTGGCCACAGCTGCCCCCCCCCCCCACCCCACCACCCCACCACCCCACACTCACAGTTAGGATTGTAATAGTCACAGAGACACTGACCCATTTTCATTACCTTTACTGGCAGTGCCAACCGCTTACAGTTACATTCTCTTGTGATGTGATTGGAAGGTGCATGGTTAAGACTAGGGTTAAGGGTAGTTTGCCATGTGGATGATCTGGCCCTGCCCTGAACACCAGTGGCAAAATTAGTTTAACAAGGCACATATTTTAAGATAATGTTGTTTCATGCTCACTTTGAGCAGAGAGGATTCCTCTAGACACCTCGCTTTAGTGTGTATTTTTTGTTTGTGTTTTAGAGTATGTGTGTTTATTATGTTAGTGGGTAGACATGGGCATTCTTCCTCCTACTGACTACCAAGGTAAGGGGGGATTTTTCTGCTCTCTGACCACCACTGTAAGAGGGATTTATCCTCCTCCTCCACCAACCCAAAGTATACATCCCCCTATGAACCACCAATGTAAGAAAGCATAATGTCTTCTATTGACCAGCGATGTAAAGGGGATTAAAGGACATTTTTTGTCTGCCACACACATAAGGTGGAAGTCTTCTTTCTGTTGCCCACCAGCATGAAGGGGGCATTCTTCTCACTGACCAGAATTATAACTTTTTTAGGACTCATTCACAGTGGTGCAGTGACCCATACAGAAGACCACAGACCACACCCATGCCACTGACTTTCAATAGGTTGACCGCCACTTTTTAGAACCCTGTGCCCAGCGAATGCATAAACACTAGCATGCTGTAATGGCCTCATATCTGTGTGAATAAGCCCTTATCCTCTTGGTGATGACCAACGTAAGGGGGCATTCTTTCTCTTACTGACCATTAATGTAAGGGGGCACCCTCCCTTCTACTAACTACAAACATAAAGGTGCTTTATTTTCTCCCACTAGCCACATAAGGGGGGGTGGGTGTTTTTTTTAATTTTTGTTTCCTTATTGTTCCAGGTTTTTGGTTTGAAATGTATTAAAGCAAAGAAACCCAGATAACCAACAAATTTATATGGCACCCCTTATCCTTCTCTCTCTCTGTGCAGGTTATGGATAAAAACAGCCATGAACTGCCACCCTCTATAACTAACAAAAGTCTTGATTTAAAAAGTAAGACGTTTTAGCATGTAATCAACCACGTCGAAATTGTAAATCTAAAGGGCCGTTTCATTGGCAGACTTTTTATAAAGTGTTGTTACTACACTGTCCCTTTTTATTCAGGACACATTTTATATGTATTATATTTTTAGACTCTGTGATGCAGTATAATGGAATGGAGCATAATGCTTGAGGACTGGAGTGTTTTTTGACTGTAATTTCTTAGTACAGAATCATTATTTTTCCTGTTTGTTGATTTGCGTTTGATCTGGAAGCAATCATTAAGTGTCTAAAATAGAATATAGTCTCTCCTTTACAGAGAATTCTATATTATCCATTTTCCTATCCTGGAGACTTATTAAAGTGTAAAGATTCTATAGTTATGTCATGGAAGATACCCCAGGAACATAGACTGTGAATTTGATATTTTTAATTTATGTTTTGCTATATAAGATACGTTGTGAGGAAACGATGAATATTAACATTACAAAATTGCAGGAAATGTAGCTAGAATGTGGTAGAAACACAGAAAGCAAATACAATTCCTTTTGGAATAGGTAAGCATAAAGGTCTATAAATTCAAGCAAAACTTTAGACAGATATTAAATAGAATACATTAGGACTGTATCACCTGTGATAGAAATTCAATTTCTGCCCATCAAGTTTTGTAATACAGATGCCCCTTCAGATTACACACCCAGGTAAGTGACACTATTTCCTGGTTCAGCTTTCAGCTTCACATGTCAACTCTCACTTAACTTGTACCTGCTTATAGGACAATAAGTTTGATACTGGTAGTTGCGGGGAGGCATTTCCTCTCCCTGCTTGCAGGCTTCTGTTCCTCCTGCATGTTTGTACCTGGCTGCTGGACCAGGCACCTGTGCGCCACCAGAAGCAAGAAGGAAGAAGATGAAAGCAGTAATTTTAGAGGGGCTTCTTCTCTCCTTGTTGCATGATCCCGTTCTTTCTCCGTGTGTGTAAGCCTACCACTTGCTTTTCACTTTCTATCCAAGCTGTGCAATTTCTTGGGAATTCTTCCTCCTTCTGACTGCTGACACTGGGGCAATTCTGCCTCCTGATCCCCAGGGCATTTTCTTCTCCACTGGCTGCCAGGGCATTCTTCCTCCCACTGACTGCTGACACTGGGGCAGGCATTCTTCTTCCCACTGACAGCCAGGGTATTCTTCCTTCTACTGACCCTAATTCAAAATGTAATTATGATGTAGTTTGTGAATATAAAGGGTATAGCAAATGTGTGCACTGTATACCGTGAGTAGGCTTAGGATCTATTTAACATACCTTTAAAGTCTTGCCCAGTGTTCAGCATAATTTAGTCAAGCCCACTTTTTGTCAGTGTGCATAGCCCCTCTAGATATCCCCTTTTTCTCAAGTTGGCAAAATAAATTGTAAATTTAAAGCGGAGTTCCACCCTGGATTTTTTTATTTTTTTTTTAATACCCCCGGGACAGTCAGGGCTAGTACATTCCACAATGGCTAGCCTCTGATCTGTCCCGGGTTGCACTTACCTGTTAGGACAAATACTTACCTTGCAAACGTCTTGTCCAGCGCTGCCATCTCAGATGTGGGCAGCTTGAAGCCAGCGAGATCCTCTTCGGCGTCTTCTTCCGCCCTCTTTGGTCCCACGATGCTCTGCGCCGGCCCCGATGTCACTTCCGGGGCGCGCGCGTCATCCCTCTACAGCTTCTGGGCATGCCCAGAAGCTGTTTAGAAGGGGATGACGCGCGCGACCTGGAACTGACGTCGGGGCCGGTGCAGGCGCAATGATTCTTGGGAGCTATGACGTTCAGCTCCCAGGAATCATTGCAGAGCCAGGAAGTGACGACGGGCCGCGGCCGAGGAAGGAGGAAGAAGGAAGTAAGGTAAGTATTTTTTCTTCGCTACGAGGTAAGTAAAAAAAAAAAAAATATGCGATTATCCATTTCTTTTTCAGGTGACCCGGAGCGAGAAGATGGAGGTAAGTATAAAAATAGGGTGGAACTCCACTTTAAACCAGGAAATGGTGGCAACATCTTACGGATTATGCAATCTATCAAAGGTGTGTGGATCACAAGACTGGCTGAACAAGATTACAAATTCTTTGACCAGTAAATCAGTAAATATTCAGTGTCCTAAAAGAGTGCTTTTGTGCTTTGCATCTGTAGACAGTCTTCTAGCATTTCAGATGAACAGTAAACCCCCCTCCATTGCGGGGGTTACGTTCCGGACCCAGCCACGAAAAGTGAAAATCCGCGAAATAGAAAAACCCTATTAAAATGCATTGTAGGCATGTTTTTTTTACTGTCACTGTACGTGTAAAAGCATTTTAAGGTCTTTAAACACACTTTTACAACAATAGAAACTCATTTAAACACATAAAAGATACTGAGAGACATAGCAAGAGCTATGGAAAACACAAAAATATTTCATTTTTAATGATTTCTAAAGTAAAATAACATTACAAAAAAAAAAACGCAATATACCGGGACCGCAAAAACTGAACCGCGATGGAGCGGGGGTTTACTGTAAAGGTCTCCAATAGTAGACACTGTGCTTCATGAAAGGTTTCCTTGGAACCTGTGTCTTTTTAATAATTTGCACACAGACCTATTATGTTGCCCCATAGTGTTTTGACTAGATTTTTCAATAGTGTGTGCAGCAGTTTGTCTGCTTCCAGGGTTTTTTTACCTGTAGTAAAGCTGTCTCCAGGGTCTTCAGTGGTTTTCTTTGCAGGGAAAGGCTGCTGGTAGTCACAGAAGAATATTGTCTAATTGACTGCAGAAAGAGGAAATTTTTTTCAATGTATATAAAACCAAAGTCTGGTGTACCGCTAATCAAAAAAGAACATAAATATTAAGATAACAACTTAAAGGTGCAAGTTAATCCAAAACTCCAATGATTTTTGTAAGTGACCCAAATATAAACACAAAAAGTGAAAAACACATCCATTTGTGAAGGTGATCAAAAGAAAATATACAATATAAGTCCTCTCTTGGTTGCTACAGTAGGCAACATGGAGGCTAACCAGAAAGCCATGACCCCCTGCATTAGAGTAGTCAAAATGCACCTCATAGAATAAAAACTCCACATTGTGCATTCGACCTAATCCATAACCAGCGTCATCCAGTTTAGTGAAAATCTTGTATATAAAAACGAAGAGCAGAGGAGGGCGTGGCCTAGCGGCAGACCAGGATGGCTGCCTGAACTCGCAGCTCTGCTCCACAGGGGACAAAAGCGGCATACACCAGCTACATGACCAGAGTAGCACACTCCACTCTGCAGCGCTGGCACCCCAGGCCGATCATGGAACAAGCGGGGACACAGCAGGAGGGGCGGACCGGCACACAGGTTCACGCCAGTCTCCCGCTCCCTCGTGACCTCACCGCTGCCTGCTGCACCTCCGTTCACGGCCAGAGTGAACCCTGATTGGCACCACAGCTACCACGAAAGTGGAGGGGGAAGTCCAAATGCGGGAAAAATACACTGCCCCGTATCACCTCACAGAATTCTTCCCCTCAGCCTTCTCCACCTCAGCCTCACAAGATGGCACCGGCAAAAGCATTGAGCTACAGCAGCATGGCCCTCCTTCCCACCATGCAGTAGCTCACAAAACGATAGAGCCAGACACTCCAGAAATGGATTCCTCTCCTCCTCAATCTACTGACATAGGTAAGAGACCTCCACCTACACCAAATCACTCTCCAGACAAGACCCCTCGCTTCAAAAAACAACTTTGCTTTCCCCCTCCACAACCATACTTTGAGGAAGACTCTCAGGAGTCCCTGGCAGCCCTCCCCACAAGTGACCAGCCTGCATCAGAGCACTCACTAAAACTTATGCTGTTCTCCCTACACAAGGAAGTCACAATGGAACTCCGCACCCCAATCTCTGACCTCGCCACCCGAGATGACCATATAGAGGAATGCACTGACGCTGGTGAAATTTCAGAAAACACCAAAGCATATAACAATATGATGTTCGCCTTTGAGCAACAATCCCAGCAACTCAGGTACATGCAAATCAAAATGGCTGACCTTGAAGACAGGTCACGCCATAAGAGTATAAAATTTCGTAGCATAGCCGAAAGTGTCAAACCTGCTGACCTTAACACATTTTTGCAACACCTCTTTGTGAAATTGCTCCCACACCTTACCATACCGGATCTCAAGAGTGACCGAGCCCACAGGCTACCCAAACCAGCCTACCTAAGTTGCCCTGATGTGTTAGCATGTGTTCATTTTATCATGTCAAAGATCAGATTCTCAGAGCAGCCAGAACCTCTCAGTCTCTTCCAGCTCCTTATACAGGAATCTCACTATACGCTGACATATCTGCAATCACTGCTTAACGCAGAAAATAATTCGCCCTCAGTTACTACTGTCCTTTGGGACTACAACATCCCATACAAGTGGGGATTTCCGTCTAAGCTAGTCGTAGCCTATCAGGACCGTCCCACAACATTCAATTCTCCTAAAGACAGCATAAAAAACCTTCTCAACTGGGGCCTCATAAACACCCCTCCACTCTCACCTCAACGCAACACCCAGTCCCAACGGCGCTCAGAGCCATGGTCTACCAAACTGCGTAGAACCTAGCACAACCATCTGTTGTTTAGACCTGATGGCTTTGTATATCTAGGCCCAACCTCCGCTCCTTTTGATCATCTATCATAATGTCCCAGTGGCAGTTCAACTTTGTTTTTGTTACTTGTCACCTCTATTTTGTATTGGGTGCTACGCACACCTAAAGGTTCTAATACGGGAGTCTTATGTGTTACTGTTTGTTATAATTCTTTGTTCTCCTTTTACAAATAGGTTAACCTTGTACATCAAATTACCTTTTTATTCTTATTGTGTACAGAGTATTGAGAGTATTATATGGTATAATCCTATTCACACTTAGACCTCTCCCCACATACCCATCATGGTCTACACAATAACATCAATTAACGCCAATGGCCTGAATTCGCCCTACAATTGAAACATGTTATGGAAAGAAGCCTTATCATTACAAAATGATATCTTATGCGTACAAGAAATGCACTTTTCAGCCAGACACCCTCCAAAATGTTCCCACAAACAATTCTCCCAATATTTCTTTGCTAACGCTCCCACAAAAAAAGCAGGCGGAATGATTGCTGTTAAAACTTCTCTTGCCTTCAAATTCGAACACATTGTAACTGACCATGATGGATACTACCTGATCATCTCCGCTACCATTAATGATCGCTATGTAATAATAGCCGATATCTACTCCCCTAACACACGCCAGAGCTGCTTTTACAAGGACCTGGTTTGTAAACTACAACCCCTCAAAAAATCAACTTAATTATTTGTGGAGATTTTAACAACATTATAGACAACTCCTTGGACAAAACCAACACAAGAAAGTCCACTGCACTATCCTCCTTTAAAGATAGGGAAAATCTATTTGATCCATGGCAAAGCCATTATGACAACGAAAAAGATCCTACCTACTACTCCAACACCCAAAAATCTTACTTAAGAATTGATCTGTTCTTAACTGATCTAGTCACCCTACAAACAACATCGGACACCAAATTTGGCTTAATAACTTGGTCAGACCACGCACTGATAAGCATGAAACTCTTTACCTCTGCCACAATAACCACGGAAAAAATTTGGAGACTAAACACCTCTTTCTTGCTTGATCCCCATATAAAGAACAGATCGCTTCTGAAACGTTTTTCAAAGAAAATAAAGGCTCCGTTACCAACCCATGCTTTCTATGGAATGCTCACAAAGCCTTTTTAAGAGGGACACTAACAAAAATAGGAGCTCACGAGAAATAAAAATGAAATGCCAAGATCACCAAACTTATTTAGAGCAGATAAACACAAATAACCCCTACCAAAAAACTGCAGATACTCTAAAAACACTTTGCCAAGTATTAGGAGAAGCCCTTCATCATAACTTTGACTTTCATCTCAAAATATGAAAATAATCTGGTATGCCCAAGCTGATAAACCTGGATCCCTCCTAGCCAGACAATATAAACATAAACAAATAAAATCCAAAATCCCATATCTCCTTAGTAATTTAGGGAAATTAACTAACCCCAAAGATATTGAAAATCAGTTTGCCAATTTCTATTCCAAGCTTTAAATCCTGACAACCTCTAAAGCATTGACGACCCTGGACCCTCTAGAAAATTCAAAAATTCTTACAGTTACCTTCCTTTCCGAAGACCCACCTAGACCAAATATCAACCCCTTTCACAATAAAAGAAATACAACCCCTTTCACAATAAAAGAAATACAAACAGCCATCTCACTACCAGTGAATACTAAAAAACATACTTCTCTCAAATTACTCCCCATCTGTGTGAAGCATTCAACCATATGGCTAACACCAGAACCATTCCCAGTAAATCCTTGAACGCCTTAATAACGACCATCCCAAAACCTGGTAAAGCCCCCGACTCCCCCACCAATTTTCACCCCATATCCCTTCTCAATACGGACACCAAACTATTTGCCAAAATTATTACAACCAGACTTTTTCCCTTCATTCCACTGTTAGTACACAAGGATCAGGTGGGGTTTGTCAGCGGAAGAAAAGCCTCTGACGACACTGCAAGATACATAGACCTGATCCAATGGGCTGAACGACATAGAGCACTTGTTCTGCTCCTCTCCCTGGATGCAGAGAAGGCATTCAATCATGTTCATTGGCAATACTTGACAGCCGTGTTACATAAATTTGGCTTCCAGGTTAACATACTTAACTCCATCCTTAGCCTGTAAAACAACCCTAGCGCAAAGGTCTGGACCAATGGAATGATATCCAACTCTTTTAATATAACTAATGGCACCAGACAGGGATGCCCCTTATCACCCCTGATTTTCACCCCTAGTGATGGAGCCTCTAACCTAAGCTTTTCAAACCTCACCTCACCTTTTATATCAAGCATCCAAATAGACACTGTCTCACAAAATAGGTCCATATGCTGATGATGTAATAGTATCTGTGACCGACCCTCTCACCTCACTACCAGCACTTCAAAATATCTTAGATAGATTTAGCTCTATCTCCCTTTACAAAATTAATTATAGTAAATCTTCAATGCCTGGTATCTCACTTCCACAACCAATTAAAGATTTAATCTCAGCTAAAAAAGCCTTCTCGTAGGCTCCAAACTTCACTTACATTTTCTTGGAATACAACTAACTTCTTCCTCCAATAAACTTCTTCATGTAAACCTACAACCTTTGATATCTAAACTTCAGCATACCTCTCAAGGTCTACAGAAGACAGCTGCATCCTTGGCAGGCAGAATGGCCCTAACAAAAATGTTCATGCTACCACATTTGTTATGTCTTTTTGGAGCAATTTCTGTGCCCATCCTCTCATCACATATTACAAAACGCCAAGCTATATTCAACACTTGTATCTGGAAAAGCAATCGCCCCACAATCCACCACAAGCTACTATGTACTCTTGCAGGTCTGGGGGTTCCCAATATTGGAGCTACAAAGCAGCCATACTGGTTAAAGCTAAAGCTTGGTGGGCTCCCTCCCACCAGCCAACCTGGCTCCAAATTAAGGGCACAGCCCTGACAATGTCCACAAAAAGACTACTTAGCGCCATTCTACTACACATGCAACTGACTAAGTTCTACCTGGACACTGTCACAGCTACTACCAGAGTCTGGAAAGCGGCATACCAAACATCCAAAGGTACCCCAGTTGAAATACTTCCACTTCTTCCTTTAAATACCCTGGAGCTTCTCATTCCTAACACATCCTTTACTCCATGGATCAAAGCTGGCATCAATAATATAGGAACCTTATATTCGGGCTTCACACTCAAATCTTTTCAACAACTATGCTTGTCCTACCCACTAAACCCCAAGCAGTTCTACATGTACCTCAAACTAAGGACTGCTCTATGTCAACTTCAGTTCTCCTGAAGTACAGTTATTCTGAACATAATCTGCTTCTACAACATGTCAAAATCATCCCTTAAAAGAATGTCTCACATTTACAAGCTTATCTTGAGGCCTCTCTCTCATAGTAAATCTTCCTCAATGTGCCCCTGGGAATAATGGATAACTAAAAGCTATACCGCAGAACAATGGCACTTAGCCCTGAACTCTACTCGCAAAACCTCACACTGCATTTCCCACTGAGAAACTGCAAACAAGAGCTTCCATAACTGGTACCTGACCCCCGCCAGACTTGCCAGCATATACCCGGCAGATCCCTCCACATGCTGGAGGCAATGTGGTCATTATGGCTCAATGCTTCACATCTGGTGGAGTTGCCCAGCACTGGGGAAATTCTGGTCTGACATAACTTCATTCCTCACCTCTTCTATAGGCCTCTCCTTCTCCCTGACACCCCAGATGGCGTTACTCAGTATTGATTCAAACCTCTGGCCCTCAAGTCTAAACACCCTAATAACACACATTTTCATTTCAATTCGCTTAGCCATTGCAGGAAAATGGAAATGAACCCAATCTTCAACCTTAACTGAAGTACTCTGTACATTAAATGAAAACTGCTGGCTTGAATATGCCTTTGCAAAGGCTAACCTAAAAATACACTATTTTACTAATAACTGGAAAGCTTGGCTTACACACCAGAAAGGCCCTGGTTATCTCACATAACACCCTCTTTCAATACCCCTTATTACAAATTCCACCAATTGTGGTGGCCTTTTCCTTGCTGAGTCTCCACCTGACCTTTTATTCCCCTTTACTCAATACTCTGTTCTTATACTGCAGACAACCGCTGTCTAAGTTTAAACTATGTTCTCTTCTGTTCTCACAAAAGTTACAATATTAGTCAACTTTGAATACTCATATTAGCCTGAAGATTGTGTGAGTTTTTGTTTTAAAAGCTGTATGTCTCTCTTCTTCTTGCACAGTGTACTGCTACTTAATACCTAATAAAACTTTATAGTGAAAAAAAAAAAGCAAAATGTTCCCAATGATGTGACTTCCCAATTCCGTTATTTAAAAATAATTAAGTACACTAACATAAAATAGTGGTAACAGTTCTGTATAGAAAACCCCACTTTGGGGACATGATGATGCACTTCTGGTTGCATAATGCATATTTTGACCAGTCTAATGCAGGGCGGTAATGGCTTTCCGGTAAGCCCACATGTTCACTGTGGTGACATGGAATGGGAGTGAAAAGCACTGTTGAAGATTTTGGGGTCAGTGTTTCACATGGTGAACTTTTGCATATGGACTTGCTTTTTTTAGTTTCTATCACCTACAAAAATTGATGTTTCTCACTTTTTTCGAAATTACTTTTTTTTTGGGTCACATACGAAAACCATTGGAGTTCTTGATGAAGGTGGTTGCAAACCCTTGCCTATACCCAGTCAAGTGACTGGCCTCAGGTGATAGAGGTGAAACAAATCTTCCTACATAAGTTTTAACACTATAATATAAGATACTCTACACACTATACAAATATGCTTTTACTTTAATAGGAGATCACATATTGGGGAGACACTTACTAAAACTGGAGTGTGCAAAATCTTGTGCAGCTCTGCATAGCTTCCAGGATTTATTGTGAAAGAATTATTGAACAAGCTGAAAATTAGACGCTGAGTGGCTACCATGCACAGCTGTACTAGGTTCTGAGTGCCCCAGTTTTAGTAAGTAGATCTCCTACCATTTTGTGAGCAGCTTTTCATTATATGATCTTTATAGTGTGTGTGTGTGTGTGTGTATGGTGGGGGGGTTACTTACAGAATGCCTTAAGGAATTGGTGCGATTGAAGTGGTTATATCTTCTCTGCATGTGATAGCTCTGAAAAAAATAAAACATTTTATTGAATGGACTGCTATAGAAAATGAATATTTGTAAAACTTCATAATTGAAAATATACATTCATTCTTTTATTACAAAAAAATACTATAACAAGAACAATGTTACACTTCAATGAAATGAGTTGGCAAAGTGCTAAAGTTACAGTAGACCAAAAAAAAAAAGGTGCTTACATGAGAACTTCACACAATTTACCCAAAAGCTAAACTCCAGTTAGCCTTTTTATTTTGCCACATGACCCATCCTTTTTTGCTGGTTGTTTGGATATTAAGGGCCCTACTACATTCCGGAGACAGAGCAAGGAATAGGGTGTGTATTCTTAAACGACCCCCTAGACCAGGGGTCTCCAAATTATGGCCCAACTCTGGCTCTCTGCAAGAATTTATCTGGCCCCCTTATGTAAGAGGGGACCCTCATGTATGGGACTGTGATGGGCTCAAAAGTATTTAGAATGTCAATGCTTTGTTTTACTAAGGTTTTCTCTGTTCCAAATTGCATTATGTTGATTATTTGTAAAATTATGTGGCCCCCATACCGAAAAGTTTGGAGACCCCTATCCTAGTCTAAACAAGCTTTTAACCTTTACAGTAAGGAGAGGGAGGGCAAAATATAATGTATTACAACTGTAGTGCATCCCCTGTAGGAGCCGTTTAGTAGTTCTGCCCAGATCTTTTTCCCAATAGTTTCCTCGCAGCAAAACAAACCTTTCATTCACTCTTAAGGCTCATTCCCCAGTCTACGGGTATGCTTTTTTCAGGTGCTTTATTGTAGAACTTGGATACCTAATAGGTAATCCTAGGATACTACCATAATCCTTAGCAACAATTTGAGGACACTGAACATTTTCTTGAAGAACTTTGAATAAAGCTCTTCTAGAAGTAAAGATTAAACTGGGCTTTGAAGTAGCCACTTGAGGAAATGTATCTATCTTCCTCTTTCTGGACAGTCTAAGCAAAGTCCTTTCACTAGGAATTGAAAAGACTGGGCTCTTCAGGACACATTGTCCCCTTATAACCTCTAGCACATAAGTGATGGCCTCAGCCAACGGTCTCTAGAATCTCTCACCATTCTGTACTTTTAAATGTTCTTGGAAAATTGGTTGCCTCCTTACAATATGCTCATCCTGTGATACCAGACTAGATCCTCAGAAGACAGTTCATCATAGGGATCGGCCGATTATCGGCAAAGCCAATATATCGAGGGCCGATATGCACTTTCCTCGATATATCGGAATTGGCCCCGGAGGTTACTGATATTGCCGATATTTCGGGAAAGTGCATCTACCAGAGTGATGCTTGCAGCTGGAGGCATCACCCCGGTACTGGCGTCCATAGCCGAGGGTTGGCTGTCTTGTAATGACAACCGATGCGGCTGAGAAGCCTCTCGGCTGTCATTACAAGAAACGGGAGGGGGCAACCCCCCCTCCTGCTGCCTTCTGCGGCTTGCCTGGGTCTCCCGTCCCACCGGGAGACACGCGCAACCAGCCTGCATGGCCGCCGAAGACCCGATCAAAGCCGCATTCAGCTCTGATTGGGTCTCCATGCAAAAACCGGAAGTGATGTCTTGACTGGTGCCAGGTTAAAATAAATGACAGCATTCAAAACAGCCAAACTTGGCGTTTTTAATGCTTTTAAGTGCAGAGGAGGGGTTGGGACTCTTTTAAAACCCCAGATCCCTCCAAAAGAGTACCTGTCAAGAAAAAAACTGTTTTAAATGTACGAAAATATCGGCGCATATCAGGCCGATACCGATATGCATTGGCCAAAATATCGGTATCGGCAATGAAAAACCAATATCGGTCAATCACTAGTTCATCAGTCAGCTTTCAGCAAAGCCGGCTTCCAGGTAGCCCACCTGAGCCCTCGGCACCCTGCCGCCACATGACAGGATGCCCTAAGGGGCAAGCAGCCCCCCCCCCCATAGGCTGTGATCTCCTTCTTATGAGAAAGACCCAGCTGCTCTCTGTTTTCAGGGTATTTATACAGTCTGGTATTTATACAGTCTCCCAGCCACCATCTGGACCACACTCCTGGGGTTTGGCCAGGACTGTATGAATATTCAACTGCTGATTGGACTCTCCCTGCCCACTAACTTCAGACCTTTCTAGACCAGCCAGGAGGACACAGTCAATTGCAACCACTGAAATGAGCAGAACAATTAACAAACAAACCTCAGCTCCACTGGATACAGTGTGCCAAACTAAATTTGCTTAATCCAAGCATCTACCTAGAAGGGTGCTACATAATTTTTTTTTGTTTCCTTTTTTTAAACAGCGCAGTGCTGTACATTTTGAATTGCATACCAATGCAGTATTACAGTAGTGGGCAGTGCACACACACTACAACACATGCTATGATGTGCTGTATTCCAAAAATAATAGTTTAGGCATATCATTTTTGCGCATTGAGGCTCATTAATTAGTTAATCCTGAACTGCTTCCCACCCAAACCTTTGTAAAATGACAGTCGAACGGGAATCCTATTGTTCTGGGAGAACGTCATATGATGTCCTACCGAAAACGGACCGTGCTCTGGCGCGATCTGTCGCCTGCCTTAATAACTGGACACAGGGGGTGACAGATCAGTATTCCGACCCACTGCTGGTACCATGTGACCGCTGTTACCAATTACAGCAGATCACATGACAGTTGTAAACAATGAATGGCTTCCTTTCATGCCATTCATTGTATACAGTTGTGCTGCTAGCTGTGATTGGTCAGTGATCACATGGTATAGATGGGGTCAATCACAGCCTATTTGTACCATGTGATTAGCTGTGGCCAATCACAGCTAATCACAACAATACAGTGTCTATACACTGTCATTCAGTAAAAATATTTTATTATAGCCATGAAATTCACTGATATAAGCAAGCATAGTATGTAAAATAAAATCCTGATCAACTCCCCAGAATGGTACAGTGTTACTATGGTAACCAGTCTGGTCACAGCATGTAAAAAGAAAAAAATGTAAAATTGATTTATTTTTTTATTTTTTTCATCCTTTCACCAGTCAGTGTCCCCGGTCACTGCCACACCAGTTATATCATGATGCTGTACTGCACTGGTAACATAAAAAAAAATATGTGGAGAATTTTTCTCTTTTTCTAAAAAAAATTGTGACAAAAAATTACAACTTCAAAAAATGCACCATGCCTCCTGCTAAATACCCCAGATTGTGTACTTTCCAAAAAGGTTGTTTGGGGGATATTTGTACTGTTCTGGCATTTTTCAGGTCTCAAGAAATGAGATGGGCAGCCAGTATATCAGGATTGATGAATTTTCATATATATATATATATATACACATACACACACACAACATAGTTTATGGACTCTATAATTTTCTTACAGACTAAATAAATAAACACTGATTTGGGTTATTTTCATCAAAGAAATGTAGCAGAATGCATTTTGGCCTAAATTTTTGAATAAAGATTATTTATTTGCAAAATCTTATAACTGAAACGAAGAAAAAACGCATGGGGTTTGTTCTTTTTCAACTTTTTTTGGTCTTTTTTCATTTAGCAAAAAAACAAAAAAGAGAGCTCTATTTGTGTGAAAAAAAGATAAAAATTTCATATGGGTTCAGTGTTGCATGACCACGCAATTGTCATTCAAAGGGTGACAGCGTTGAATGCTGAAATTTGGCCTGGGACAGAAGGTGGTAAAAGTGCCCAGTATTGAAGTGGTTAACAACTCCCACCGCACATATACTGTAACAGGGCGGTCACTCTTCTCCGGATCATGTAATAGGACACTTCCGGGTATATGGCGTGCATGCGCACCACCGGCTACCCGCTCCCGATGGGTACCATGAACTTAATGTCTGCTGGCACCCACCAATCATTGGGCAGAGAGCCAGAATGGTGATCTGCCTATGTAAACAAGGTAGGCCACTGTTCTGTCACTAGAGAAGGCAAAGAAGAGTAAAGCAGAAACCTGAATCAATTCCTCACCCTAGTAAAAGCACCTCCCACACAGTGAAAAAACATTGGTTAGGCACACAGTTAACCCTTTCATCGCCACTGGCGTTAACCCCTTTCCATAAATTTTGTTTTGGGTACAGCGTCGCACGACCGTGTGATTGTCAGTTAAAATAACTGACCATGCCAAAAAATGGCATGGTCAGGAACAGGGGTAAATCTTCCTGGAAGGGTTAAAGCACCTTGGGTTAGGGCAGATAGAATGCCCATTTGTATGGTTTATAAAAAATGATGTCCAGAATACAGATGCATGGAATATTCTTATGTTGACTGTGGCTTACCGAATGTCGTCGTCTGTTTGCTCGGTCAAAGGCCGCACCTGCTGCTATTTGGTTTCCGGCACGGACTTTAAGGCTTTTCACCTAGGAGTACAGAGGTTTGTTTTGAGCTACGTGTTATATATTACAACGTAAGACAGCACTACATACATTGCCACTAGATTTACATACCTGTAGACTGTTTGAGCGTGCAACTGTAACTTTATTGTGCCCCGCTACAGCAGATGCCTACAATACAATATGAACAAATATACTTTTAGATAGGTCTGATTCCTCCTGTATTGATTTGTATTGTAACTGACTGTACTGTCTGCCCTAACGTCAAGCTCTGCGCAAATTGTTGGTGCACATAAATCCTGTATAAAAATAATAATAATAATAATATGCCAATCATTAGCTATGGATGCTTACATGTGTTTTGCCCAAAGCGGAGTTCCGGCCTCAAAATCCACTTTGGGCCATCCGCTTGCTCAGTGTCACCTAAAAAACAAATGGATAGTCCCGATTTTTTTTAAATTACTTACCTTGATATGGAAGAAAATATACTTACCTTTCTTCCACTTCCGCCGTCAGTTCCGGTGCAGGCGCGTCATTCCCTGCTAAACAGCTCCTGGGCATGCCCAGAAGCTGTGCAGGGATGCTGCGCCTGCCCCGGAAGTGATGAGCGGGGCCGGTGCAGGGCATTGTGGGACCGAAGAGGACATGAAAGAGGACGTGCTGGCTTCAACAGCCCACACCTGGGATGGCAGCGCTGGAGAAGAAATTTTCAAGGTAAGTATTTCTTCTAAAAGGTAAGTGTGACCTGGGACAGTTAAGAGGCTATTCATTGTGGAATGCACTAGCCCTGACTGTCCCGGGGGTATTTTTTGTGAAAAATAGTTTCAGAGGCCGGAACTCCGCTTTAACAACCTAATGGTTGTTAACCTATATTGTTTATCAATGTGTCTTTTTTTGTTTTGCAACATTTAAAGTAATATTTTTGTCATTGTGGTGACTAAATGAATGTTGCTTCACAGCTCTGTGGGTCCTAGGTTTCATTGCCAACAAGGGCAAAATATTATATGGGCTTTGGATATTCTGCCTGTGTTTATGCAGCTTGCATACACAATCCAGAAACATACCCGTCGATGTACGTTACTTGGTGACAGGCTATGTATCGCATACTAGCGCATTATGAAATACTTACCTTAGAATGAACCCCTCAATTGGTGCAGTGCTAACATCTTCCCACGGTCTTTCTTGCCAGGTTTGTGCGCTCCGGCTGTGTGATTGGCCCTTGCTTTTGGCATGAAGCTCTGAAGTTCTGGCAAGGTATGCTGGACCCTCAGAGCGCATGCGCCTGTGATGTCAACGGCTGCCTCCAGGGTGAATATCTCCTATACGGTGCATGTTTAGGAGATATTCATTTTACCTACAGGTAAACCTTATTATAGGCTTACCTGTAGGTAAAATTTACAAAGCGGGCTTTCCTACCGCTTTTAAGGAAGTATTGCCAAGCTATTGCACTAAAGGCAAAACTTCCCATTTGTGGTGGACTGATTTGTTATCTTTTGTATAAGCACTTTTGTAGCTAATAGTTAAAAAATAATAAGAAGAATTCAGGATTACTAAGATTTATTTTGATAAGTTGTTTAAAATTTATCAGATACAGGGGAAATCATTTGTTAACCGGTAATTTGCTATACTTGATAAAAGTTTGGAAATTCTTACAATTTACATAAGTGACTGAACTTGGAGCAATGTCTTTCCATGCACACTGTTGGTATGACTGTCTGTATAGATTCTCAAACCAGTCATATGACACAATGGAACAGCATGAACTTTTCACAAACACATACTATTAAAACTTTTATGGGATTTTTTTGTAAAGGTTTAACAGGTCGTTTTTTTGCTAGCTAGATGCTTTCTGAAGAATTTGTATTTTGTGCATCCTTCCTACATACCTTATGTGCTATATTAGTCCTTTATTGGGACTGATTCTGAGTAACCAGGCTGTGTGTTTCTTTTGCATACAGGTACAGCCATTTTCAACAAGGACAAGATTTGATTCAATTTGTTTTGAACTGATCTAATAGAATAAATTTTGAAAGTGACATCTTATTTTGCTAGACATTTCAACAGGGCTTGACTCCTGCAGAACGCATATGAACGGTGTTCCTGTACTTTTTCCACAGCAGGAACGCCGTTCACGTTAGCAGCTGCGTCCTGGTGCCCTCCCTGGGATGGCAGGTCGGTAAGCCCAGATTCCCGGTTCCCGACCCACCATCCCCGAGTATCAGTGTGAAGGAACTTAGCCAGCACTAGAAGAAGTGGAGCCAATGCTTCCTGTATAGCGCAGGCTCCTGTCAGAGACGGAGTGATACCAAATGTACTCCGCCTGTGAAAGGGCATAGGAGCAATGCAGGAAGCATTGGCTCTCTACTGCACTGCAGCTGCATGCTTCCTCCAGCGTGGCTCCTGTCACACTGATGGTCAGGAACCAGCCAGCAGTACCCACCAGTAGTACCCACCAGCAATACAAGCCAGCAATACCAGCCAGCAGTACCCGCCAGCATACCCACCAGCAGAAAAAGCTAGCAGTACCCACCAGCAATTCAAGCCAGCAGTACCAGCCAGAAGTACCCACCAGCAATACAAGCCTGCAGTACCGGCCAGCAGTACTCACCAGCAGTACCAGCCAGCAGTACCCGCGAGCAATACAAGCCAGCAGTACAAGCTAGCAGTCCCCAGCAACAGTAACTGCCAGTAGTACCAACCAACAGTACCCGCCAGCAGTACTAGCCAGTAATACCCACCAACCCAGTACCCACCAGCAGGACCAGCCAGCAGTACCCACGAACAGTAGCCTTTAGTACCCACCAGCAGTACCCAGCAAAGTACCCACCAGCAGTTCAAGCCAACAGTACCCGCCAGCAATTCCCACCAGCAGTACCAGCCAGCAGAACCCACCAACAGTACCCTCCAGCAGTACCAGCCAACAGTACTCGCCAGCAGTACCAGGCAGTAGTACCTACCAACAGTAATCACCAACAGTACCAGCCAGTAGTACCCACAAACAGTACCCACCAGCAGTATCCAGCAAAGTACCCACCAGCAGTACAAGCCAACAGTACCCGCCAGAAATACCCACCAGCAGTACCAGCCTGGAGTACCCACCCGCAGAACCAGGAAGCAGTACCTGCCAGCAGTAACCACCAGAAGTACCCACCAGCAGTACCAGCTAGCAGAACCTGCCAGCAGTAACCACCAGAAGTACCAGCCAGCAGTACCCACCAGCAGTACCAGCCAGAAGTACGTGCCAGCAGTTCCCCCACCAGCAGTACTGGCAGCCAGCAGTTCCCCCACCATCAGTACCCGCAAGAAGTTCCAGCCAGCAGTACCAGTCCTGGAGGACAGTCAGCAAAAGCCACCAGCCATACCCGCTTGGGTATAGCAGCAGCCAGCGATACCTGCAGTAATCCTGAGGAAGAAGTGAAGATTGAGGTCAGTTGAGGTGCAGTGCATCTGTGTGAAAGCAGCCTTGGGCCCCTTTTACATGATTGGTCCCATTCGGACCCTCCATTCACCTCCTATAGAGTGGCAGAGTGTCCACTTAACCCCGCCTAACTCTAATCCTATCCACTTAAAAAACAGAAGGGGATCTGTCCCCTTCTGTCTGGGCAGATCGGATCCGTCTTCTTTTGTCTGGGCGGATCGGAGGGCCCATAGAATAGAACAGGCTGTGTCCGTGGCTGCTCTGCATACGCTGAGTGAACACGCACCTGTCCTCTGCCCGCTCAGCTCATTGTGGCCCGCGACTGGTTACCAAGTCGCTAAAGTGGCCCTCGCTCCTCAAAAGGTATATATATGCACACACACAGATATATATGCACACACACACACACACTTTTTTATTTTTGAGATGGTAAGGGGATCTTGGGTGAGTCTTTCAGACTTTTTTTCCCAGGACTTGACCCCTGCATTTTAATCTAGCAGCTTTTTGTCATAAATGATGTCATAATCTATTCTAGGTTATTGGTTATTGCCTGCACAAGGATTTGCAGAACTTACAATTGTTTATTTTTACCTTGTCACTGCTGTTATCACATTTTATATTCCCTCCCTTTGCCTTTCGGCACTTGGATGTCTTAACAAAACCCTTTTCCTTTTTCTCCCTCCCTAGGGTATCTGGCTAAAAAAGTTTAGCTTGCTGATCTGCTTAGAATAAGAAAAAATGCAAACTGTTATCCTTTCTAATTAGTCAGCTGTTACCGGTGTCTATTTCTACCTTTTCCTTATAAGTATGTAAATTTATACTTACTGCCTTTGCTACAGTCGTGCAGATATTTCACAGGCTTGCTGATTTTGTGGTTTTCATTGAAAATTGTGAAACTGCTAACATCCTGAGTTCAGATAAGCATCACCCCCACTACCTACAAAATGCAAAACCTTCCATACTGGAAACCACCTTACCGAGAGCCTTCTGGTGCTGGATCTGTGAAAATTGCCATCTATTTCCTCCTATAAATAAAAACAATGGATGCATCTTTAGTGTGAAATAAGCTAGAAGTAAAATTCTACTATAAAAATCATCTGTACTTCCTAATCAGCAAAGACATGAGATTGTTCCTCTTCTGATGATGCAGGCTCCTCCCTTCGCCATGTTTCCCTGGCTAGCACTTAAAAGGGAAACTCAGGAGAATCACCACAACAATCAAAGGATTCCCTAGGGGGAGTACCTTTATGTGCGAAGAAGTACTTGATGAGTGGACGGACTGGGGGGAGGTCAACGTCAAAGTTGGGAATCACACATATAGAATAAGTGTGTGATGGAGGTAAATGTCCTGGCCGCAGATGATTGGAATGTATAGGGGAGGGCTTCCTGGTGGATTCAGATCCTGGTCTAAACACACCCATCCCCTTTACAGCTTGTGTATACAACCTGATACTGTTTGTGGGATCAGCAAACCTAGAGGGTATGAATACTAATTAGACTTACTTTTGTAATGCACAGATTTTTATATAAAACGTAACTAGGCTTGTTTCTCAGTTATACAGGTGACCACTGAATATAAATTCTGTTTATGAATTATAGTAAAACAGTAATGCAAAATGGCAAGCCAGTAAAAATATGAAGGTCAAAAATGATTTTCAGGGGCATGACAGTATAACAACTAAGAATGTGTACTGTACATTGAAAATGCAAGTATAAAGAACATTTTTATACAGAAGAGGAGTAGTCATTCCACTCTAAAATGAGGTTAGACTTTAATACCTATGTATTAGGGCGCTGAAATATGTGCTTTTTTACTTCTTGAGGCTCTATTACTTAAGTAAGGGGGACTTTGGTTTAAAACAGGCCCTCTAGGCAGCCACTCATTTACCCAGGCATGATACCCTTGCTATGGATGTAGATAATTTACATACCGCATGAAGCCTGACCTGAAAGCTCACCTCCACCATCACAGAAATGAGTTTTCAAATTCTAAGCTGCTGCCGAGGTTTGAATTGGAGAAAGAGCTCACTCCTGTATTGGTGGAGGTGAGCAGTAATGACTAGGCCTCTCTTGGGAGTTTTCGGGTCAGGCTTTATGGGGTATGAAAATGGCTTTTGTCAACGAGTCTGTGGTAGTGAGCCCTTAGATCCCCAGCTCAGGATTCCCCAGGGCGCGGAGACTAAGCCCCAGCCTGCTTCTTCACCAGGGCCCCTGATGGTGGGGATGGACTTGCAGCAGACTGGAACCAGGTTGCGGCTCCCAGGTAGGCCCAGCTGAGGATATGGAGACCGCTGGCATGTGCAGGGTAAACAGGAGATCCAGGAGACAAGCCGAGGTCAGGACAGGCAGCAGACGAACATAGACGGAGAAACAAAGCCGGGTCGGTACACAGGAGATCAGAAACAATAGCCAAGGGATACACGGATGGGAGCTCAGAGAACAGCGATGTTGCTCAAGCAAGGAGCAGTGCATTGAGCATGTGTATATATAGGGAAGCAAACAGGGAGGTGACCCAGGAAGTAATTGACCGGAACAAGATATAACCCACAGTGGAGCAGGCGACGCCCATAGAAGCCCAAACACCACATGTGAAGGGAGGCAAGACAGAAGCACTGCAGCAAGGAGGTAAGACTATACAGACAAAACTATAGGCTAACTTGTGACAGCTTTCACTTGTAGCAATGGCCTTATTCAACTTTGGTCAAAGCTGCACCATTTGTTTTTATCTACGGTTGCCCCTTATCAGCATAGGCAGCTTTTTGGTAAAGGCGAACTAACCATTTAAACTAATTTTAAAGAAAAGGCTTTGTTGAATCAAGAGTATTCCACTGCTGGGAGGAGAAATCCTTTAAGGAGGATGAAAGGTTGAAAGATGAAATAAAAGAGCTGAAGTTTAAGTTGAATAGGATCAAAGTTAAATAAGAAAAAAAATTGATATATAAATTACCATCACTCTACCTATCATCTGAAATATCACGACTTCTAACTGTATTCATGTAATCTTTTGTAGATGAAACCTTATGAGCATTTTATCTTTTTAGTCTAGAAACAGAAAAGAAAGTTGGCCTGCTTCTCTCTTATGATGATGTACACACTCTCCTATCCTACTCCAGTATCGATGGCTTGTGGTAGTTGAAACCTGAATTAAATATGCTTTATAAATTAGGATAAAAATTGTAGCCAAATTAGAGGTTAGTCTTAGGTTCTCATAGTTGTGCAGAAAAGCTGCCATTCACTTTGAGTGCACGAAGGCAATGCACTTGCAGTGCATGGCAAAGCACAGCACTGCCTTATATTTGAAAAAAATATAAGGCAAACTCCACCTTTTTGCACCATCTTATAACTGTATTGAGGTTAATTGTCAATACGTTTTGCATCAGTGATCAGAACTGCAGAGCAGTTTACTAGCTGTATACTTAAATCTAGGTCAGTGTTTTAGAACATATTGAAGCTAGAGCCAGCCAAGCAGCTGGTATTTTCAGCAATGGTAGCATATTTTATATTATGTAAGAATGCATAATGCATGGGAAATGCAGCAAGCTGGAATGGTAAGGCGGGCGAGGGCAAGCAAAACTCCCAGGTAGGCCAGAACAGCAATTATGGCACCATTATTGTATCCAAGACATACAAGAAGCCAATGACTGAATCATCCCACTAAGCTTCATCTATAACTAAATGTCACTTCTGGGAGGACTGACAATCTAAAGCTCTGTTTCAAGAATATTGTAGTAATTCATATATTTATGTTTTAAAGTAAATGTTTTGCCTTACATTTTTGCATAATAAAACCATTTTATTAAAGGAAACAAAAACAACAATTACATTTGTTACCTTTGCATTGCTTGCGAAGTCAGTCATGTTTCCTATGTCAGGAATGATGGCAGATGCCTAAAGTAAAAAGAGCAGACATAAAACGTTTCAGAAAGTTTCAACTGCACAGTAACATTTGCCACAAATGTAATAGTGACATTGAAAAATACTGCTGTGTGTAGTCCCAGAACACAATGTAGTATGATTTTAATGTGCAGCAGTGGCCAAAAGTTTTGCGAATTATAGAAATATTCATTTTCACAAAGTCTGCTGCCTCAGTTTTTATAATGGCATTTTGCATATATTCCAGAATGTTATGAAGAGTGATCAGATGAATTGCAAAGTCCCTCTTTGCCATCAAAATTAACTTCATCCCATAAAAAACATTTTCACTGCATCTGTGGAAAAGGCTTCAAGGTGCCCAAGAAAGTCCAGCAAGTTCCAGGAGCATCTCCTACAGTTGATTCAGCTGCCCCACCAGTGCAGAACTTGCTCAGGAATGGCAGCAGGCAGGTGTGAGTAAATTTGCACACACGGTGAGGAGAAGACTTTTGGAGGATGGCCTGGTGTTAAGGGCAACAAAGAAGCCACTTCTTTCCAGGAAAAACATCAGAGACAGAATGATATTCTGCAAAAGGTAAAGGGATTGGATTGCTGAGGACTGGGGTAAAGTCATTTTCTCTGATGAATCCCCTTTCTAAATGTTGGGGGCATCCAGAAAAAAACCTTGCCCGGAGAGAAAAGGTGAGCGCTACCATCAGTCCTGTGTCATGCCAACAGTAAAGCACCCTGAGACCATTTATGTGCAGGGTTGCCTCTCAGCCAAGGGAGTGGACTTGCTCACAATTTTGCCTAGGAACACAGCCATGAATAAAGAATGGGACAATAACCTCCTCCAAGAGCAACTTCCCCCAACTATCTACGAAGAGTTTGGTGAGGAACAATGCCATTTCCAGCACTAAGATGCACCTTTATATAAGGCAAAAATGATAACTAATGCTGGGTTCACCTATATGTGGCCACGGGGTTTGTGACTGGGTTCCAGTGCATGTCTGCTCACTGGTTCAGGTGCAATTCAGGTCCAAATTGTTGCCTGAATTTGCGCCTGAACCGGACCCTAACCCGCACAGGACTCATTTGAAACCCGCATTCAATTTGCATATACTGCATGTGAACCCAGCCTAACTGGCTTGAGGAACAAAACATCGAAATGTTGGGCCCATGGCCAGGAAACTCCCCAGACTTTAGTCTAATTGAGAACTTGTGGTCAATCCTCGAGAGGTGAATAAAAAACCCCCCACAAATTCTGACAAACTCCAAGCATTGATTATGCAGGAATGGGCTGCCATCAGTCAGGATGTGGCCCAGAAGTTGATTGACAGCATGCCAGGGCGAATTGCAGATGTCTTGAAAAGAAGGGTCAACAATGAAATATTTACTATTTGCATAAACTTCATGAAATTGTCAATAAAAGCCTTTGACCCTTATGAAATGCTTGTAGTTATACTTCAGTAACATCTGACAAAAAGATCTAAAAACACTGAAGTAGCAAACTTTGTGAAAATTAATATTTGTGTCAGTCTCAAAACTTTTGGCCACGGCTGTAGCCAATAGTGGATCTTTTTTGGTACATTTTGTTAAAGTAGTATTAAACCCAAAAGCAAACATTTATTTTATTATAGTTTACAAATGCTTAGATGTAATGGCTGCATTAGTTTGTTTTTTTAAGTGTTACTAAACCCACAATCCAAAAATCAGTCTGTATATGCAGCATGCTTGTTATACTCACTGTGGAAGCCAAGGGGTTATTCCTCCACATTGTGTAAAAAGGCTGCTTGATCCTGTATGTACAGATCCTCCCCTTCTCCCATCCACTGATTCCAGAACATGTCCGGATAGAACAGAGCCTTTGGAGTCAGGCTGCACATGCTCAGTTTAGTGTTTATTGCTAAAGAGGTTTTTTTGTTCTTGGGAGGGTGCATGTGATCAGCACAGGGCCAATACGCACTGTCCGAACAGAGGGTCAGGGGTCCTGCATCCTGATAGGACAGCTCAGTGTAGTATGAAAACTCCTCCTACATGCTATACCTTGGAACCAGGAACTGCTAGTAGTCACAAGACTGCTATATACTGCTGATGAGAAAAGGTATTTAGAAGTTTATTTTTACTACAACGATTGCATTTCCATGTTCTGTGTATTGTGAGAGAGCAGATATAGTGAATTCAGGGTCCTGGGTTTAGTAACACTTTAAGCTTGCTTTCTTTTATTTTCACTGGGTGATTTGGCCTGTCTTTTTGTTTTTAACACAATAAGCTGTCATGTAGATGTAGCAGTTAGAGAGCTGAGACAAACAATTTACCACTAGCGGAGGTGCTTACAATAGTCAGCTTTTATTTATATGTAAAACTTTGTATTCCAAACTTGCTGTAACTGGTTATAAAGTATTTGCTGGAGTTTATCTTTTATTTGTTTGGTTTATCTAAATCTTCCTAGCTTGTTGGGAAATCTTCCCTTAAATAATGACCTTATTTTTTCTTTTGCGTTGGAGAAAAGGGCTGTGGACTCCGTTTAGAAAGTGGTATCTACCCCTTTAAGAAATCCGCTAAAATACTGTTTGTCACGGGCTACTGGAAGAGTGTGGAGGCCAGCCTCCTGCCCATGGACTACGGCCCTGGTTTGTAGGGGAGTGCGGCTCTGGTTGGGGTGTATGCTGGGGGACCCTTGGAGTAATGTTACTTTGAATTCAAGTCCCTGTCACCCCAAGCGACACAGACTTTGGGCTTAAGCTGCATATATCACAAAGGACTTCACACAATGAGAAACTAAACAGATGCTAATGACATAAGACTGAGCTATGGTATACTGGGGGGATGTGAATTGACACTTAAGTTATAATAAGAGGTGTTGAAAATGGAGACGGGCAGTCTGAGAGCCTATGTCTTCTGCTTTCATCTGTTTAGAGGTGGAGTGTGTTCACACTTCTAGGAATGTGTATTCGGCTATGTTTTGGGCTTGTTGTTTGTTGAATTAATTATGATAATGTTGCAGTCTTATTCACCTATTGTCTCTTTCCAGAAGGCCAAGGTATGTTAACTATGTTCTGTGTACCATACATTTGCATATGATAATGAAATCAAACTCATGAGACTGTATATAGTGGAAGTGAGTTGGTGAATAAAGTGTCTTTTGTTTTACCCTTCATCGAGCATTGGCTGATGTTTGGGGGGAATTGAGGGGCCAAGTCACGGTTTTTTTTTCCCCAAAAATATTTTTTTGGGCATTCTTTAAAAAAACACTTTTTTATGCTGTTTTCTTTTAATATTTGACATTTGTAAATATATTTTGTATTTATTGAAGTATAACTAAAGGAAAAACTTTTTTTTTTGGATAGAGTGGAGAGGTATTAGAACACCGCCTGTTTTTGCTGCTGTCTGTGCCATCATTGGGGAGATTCACCCTCTTTGTTTGTCCTGCTTACTGTTATTGTTGAAAATGAAAATAAAAGAAAATTCCAAATTTGGGGTTGTTCCCAAAAAAGTAACAAAGTGGAAATCTTCCAATGGGACACAGATGGCAAAAAAATGTTAGGAAAAAAAAAACTGACCTAACCCTCTCTTATTCTATCCAAACTTTAAAAACTTTAAAAAGAAAGTGTTGCCTATAGCTACACTTTCAAGCAGGCTTTCTCAACCTTTTCAACACAGAGGAACCCTTGAAATATTTTCCAGTCTCCGGGAACCCCTGCTAAAAATTCCTATATTTACAACTTATGATATATTAGTGTGATGGTCAGTGGGAAGAATGCTCCTTACACTTGTGGTCATTAAGGAGAATGACCCCTTACAAATAGCTAAAAAAGATCAATGGTGTCAGTGGGAAGATCTCTCTAAAAATAATTGTGAAAAAGTAAAGTATCCCCACTACATAGGACATGTTCTAACAAGGGATTAGACCATTGTGATATGAATGTACATTGTTTTATGTTTGAAATGATTGGAACGTTTTTTTACAGCAAATTATGTATATGCTTGTATATTCACAAAAAGTCTTCTAGGATCTGTTCACATCTGAGCGATCCCTACCGTGGGCGGAATTGTCGCGATTCTGCCCGTAATTCCAAATTGCGGGACGTTTGTGTGATGCAGCAGACAAAAAACCGGGGCAATATTACATTGTGAAAATGTAATATTTGTGTAATTCTCAAAACTTTTTTGGCCACAGCTGTAGAAGAATTAGAACAACTGTCTGTGCCCCCATTTGGGAGATTCACCCTCTCTCATGTCATCGGCTGGTGTTGGTCCACTGTTTTTTATAAAGTCCAAAGTCAGCTTTGCAGGAAATTCTAGAGCGCTTCATGCTTCCTTCTGCTGACCAGCTTTATGGAGATGCTGATTTCATTTTCCAGCAGGACTTGACACCTGCCCACACTGCCAAAAGTACCAATACCTGGTTTCATGATCATGGTATCACTGTGCTTAATTGGTCAGCAAACTGGCCTGACCTAAACCTCAGAGAATCTGTGGGGTGTTGTCAAGAGGAAGATGAGAGACACCAGACCCAACAATGCAGACGTGATAGGTGAGGGCCACTATCAAAGAAATCTGGGCTTCCATAACACCTCAGCAGTGCCACAGGCTGTTTGCCTCCATGCCACTCCACGTTGATGCAGTAATTCATGCAAAAGGAGCCCCGACCAAGTATTGAGTGCATACTATACTGTACACGGACATACTTTTCACTAAGCCAACATTTCTCAAAATGTTTTTTTTTTTTTTTTCTTTTATTGGTTTTATGTAATCATTTAATTTTTTGAGATACTGAATTTTGGGTTTTCACTAGCTGTAAGCTATAATCATCAAAATAAAAAGAAAGAAATGCTTGAAATATATCACTGTGTGTAACGCATCTATTTAAAATATGAGTTTCACTTTTTGAATCGACTTACTAAAATAAATTTACTTTTTTGATGATATTCTAATTTTATGAGATGCACCTGTGTACTTGCCTTTCCATCATTTTTCCTCTCTTGGTGCCTCTCCATGGCAGCAAACACAATGGTTGGTGCCACATTCCATCCAAACCACAAGAGCAGTTATTTTATAACACTTTAAACAATTCTTCTCAATAGCACCAAGGCTAAGGAGGCGTGTATGCTGTTAGAATGCACACACTTTTAAATCTATACTTACTAAAGAAGCAGCTCCTTACCTAGTGACATGTTGAGGATCTTTGTTCTGTGAGATTTGAGCCATTGGAAAAAATGGCTTTTAGAGTATAGAGTGTAAGCATAACAAGCAATGGTTTATGGATGAGAAACAGATCCCATTGCATGTAAAAGAACAGTGACCAAATTTAAATGGTAACTGCCCACTCCCCCAGTCAAAATACTGCCCTCTGATGGGGTGGCGCAGTAAATATGGGCGTTGGTGTATCAGGTGGCTACTGTGTCGTGTGTGATGGCAAACAGCATTGTACCGATCAGAGGAGTGGCCATTTTGAAACTATAAGGCCCCTTTCACACAGGCGGACCGTTCAGATCCTGAGAGTAGACCATGACACAGTGGCTCTGAGGAAGAGGCGTATGCCTTGAAACGCGTCAGCCGTCATCCTAATAGGACAAGGGACATTCGTGTGGACAACTCTTGATACTCAAGATTTTGAGTCCGATGTGATTGATTTATACCTTTGCTTGTGAGTAGCCATTTTTATGTTTTAACAATAAAGCCCATATTGAGGATAATGCGCTAGGTCGACACGCCTTTCTTTGTGTTTCTTGTTTGCATTATTGTTGGACTGCCCCAGTCCTTTTAGGCAGCAGGATCCTAGCCATCCAAGATGCCATTTTGAAAGTCCCGTGGACAGAGCAGTCAAGGAGTCGGCTTTTCTGAGCACAGGAGATAGGTGGTTTATCCACCTTGTTTTTGTTTGGACCGTTCAGATCTGCCTGTCAGTTTTTTTGGCGGATCTGTGCATGCATTCCTATGGGGCATCAGATGTCAGCGGAGACATGTCCGCTGACATCCGATCTGATCCGTCAAATCTGGACGGATGGAAACCCTATTTTCCATCCGTCCAGCGGATCGGATGGGATCGAATGAGAACGGACCGACGGTCCGTTCCCATCCGATTTCCCCCATAGAGATGCATGGGTAACTGAGAGCTGTGTCTCCGCACACAGCGCGGAGACACAGCTGTCATCCTCCTGCTCAGCGGGGAATCGACGGATCGATCCCCCGCTGAGAAAACCGGAGACGGACGGAGTGTGTGATAGGAGCCTTAGAGAAGGGGGGGGGGGTGTAAAGTGCTGAGGTATGCACAGAATAAAAAAAACATAATGAAGGAAATCTCGGAGGCTGGAGGAGGTAAAAGTCTACTTTAGTAAACAAGAAAGGAAGACTGAAAGCAAATAAAGGGGAATAAATGGGAATTTGGCTTTTATTCGCTGTACAGCCTTGCAATAACAGTGCAATGGGCATAATAAAAACGGTAAAAAAAAAAAAGATCTACAGAAATAAAGGCTCCTACTCTTGTTTGTATTTAGACAGCCTAAGCTGCAGGACATCATTTTAGGTGAATGTGAACCGGACCAGACTCAATTGATTAAAGTGGAGTTCCACCCTATTTTTATACTTACCTCCATCTTCTCGCTCCGGGTCACCTGAAAAAGAAATGGATAATCGCATATTTTTTTTTTTTTTACTTACCTCGTAGCGAAGAAAAAATACTTACCTTACTTCCTCCTTCCTCGGCCGCGGCCCGTCGTCACTTCCTGGCTCTGCAATGATTCCTTGGAGCTGGACGTCATAGCTCCCAGGAATCATTGCGCCTGCACCGGCCCCGACGTCAGTTCCGGGTCGCGCGCGTCATCCCCTTCTAAACAGCTTCTGGGCATGCCCAGAAGCTGTAGAGGGTTGATGCGCGCAACCCGGAAGTGACGTCGGGGCCGGCGCAGAGCATCGTGGGACCAAAGAAGGCGGAAGAAGACGCCGAAGAGGATCTCGCTGGCTTCAAGCTGCCCACATCTGAGATGGCAGCGCTGGACAAGACGTTTGCAAGGTAAGTATTTGTCCTAACAGGTAAGTGCAACCCGGGACAGATCAGAGGCTAGCCATTGTGGAATGCACTAGCCCTGACTGTCCCGGGGGTATTAAAAAAAAAAAAAAAAAAAATCCAGGGTGGAACTCCGCTTTAACATCAAGCAAATATAAAAGGAATGAATTAAAAAGGTCCTGCGGTCTGTAATGACAAAGGGGCTACGGAACCAAATTTTTATAGAGTTTGATCTGTTGGTTAGACGGGGGCATAGCACCAACCCTTTGTGTGCTGCCATGAAGGCACCAGGAAATTACAGTGCAAGCTTATTCACTAAGTCATAAATAACAAAGCACACTACCTGTGTGAATTTGAACTGTGCAATTTTATAACCATACCCTTCAATAATGGGGAGAAAAAAATGTTTAAATTATCTGGAATACAAGAGATTTTTTTGTTAATCTAATGCAATCTCCCACAGTCTTTGCAGCTTTCAGCCATAAAACGAGTCAGACAATTAGCTACACATGGTGTCAGACAGTGCCGCAGATAGCTCACATCACATAAGTGCTGGGGGGGTGTAGGCTTTTTGCTATGTGCACAATCTGTTGTGTAGCAGTGCAGGAGGTGTATTTTAACCAAGACTAAGTACCCTAATATTGCAATACATACTTCACATGTATAGCTGTGTATTCATAAGTAGTTTATGACTTGCTTTTGTTTTGTTTTGCATTATAATGCACTAGCTGCATTGATTTGAACTTCATGTATAGACAGAATTGTAATGTAACTATAACCTACACATGGATGTTGGACTGTGCTTTCGTAACCTGTGTGGGCGTCAGTGGTGTATTTTGTTTTTTTGCTGCCCTAGGCAAGACTAAAATTGGGCGCCCCCCCCCCCCCTCCTATGTAAATTTGCTCCACTCCTTCTTCTTTTTTAGTGACTCCCTCAAAAATTGAAGAACTACAAGTCCCAGCATGAACCCCTGAGATCTCATGAGAGGGGGATGGGTGAGGGAGAGAGAGAGGGGGTGGGTGAGGGGCGGGATGAGAGAGAGAGAGGGGGGAGGGGATGAGAGAGAGAGAGCAAGAGGAGGGGTGAGAGAGAAGGGGGTGAGAGAGAGGGGGGGATGAGAGAGAGGAGGGGGTGAGAGAGAGAGAGTAGGGGTGAGAGGGAGGAGGGGTGAGAGAGAGGGGGGTGATAGAGAGAGAGAGAGAGAGGGGTGCGAGATAGGGGGGAGGAGAGCGAGAGAGATGGGGGTGAGAGAGAGGGGGGAAATGAGGGAGGCAGTTCTAGCAACCAGTGGCCAATAGAGTCTCAGGTGGAGGGGGGGCAACTTTTGCTGCCCCCCTGCAAAGTGCCGTCCTAGGCCTGGGCCTTGTTGGCCTAGGCCAAAATACAGCACTGGTGGGCGTGAATGCTAAGCCAGATAGATCAATGTACTGGGGCTCTGAAAAGTATTAGGCCCCTTTCACATAGGCGGACCGTTCAAATCCGCCTGTCCGTTTTTTTGGCGGATCTGAACGCCCCCCCCCCCCCCCATTGCATCCCTATGGGGCATCGGATGTCAGCAGAGTCATGACATCTGATCCGTCAAATCTGGACGGATGGAAACCCTATTTTCCATCCGTCCACCGGATCGGATCAGATGGGATCGGATTGGATGAGAACAGACAGTCCGTTCCCATCCGATTCCCCCATAGAGATGTATGGGGAACTGCTGTGTCTCTGCACACAGCGCGGAGAACAGCTGTCATCCTCCTGCTCAGCGGGGGATCGGTGGATCGATCCCCCGCTGAGATAAACGGAGTCCGTCTGACGGACGGACAGTGTGAAAGGGGCCTTAAAGATGCATTGTCTGCTGTCTAAGCTGAGCCTAACACTTATACTCAATATAATCAATATACTAAAGATTAAAATGTAACACTTTAAAATCACTATTATGGTACAGTTAGTACAGTTATAATTGAAGGGATATCGCCAAACTTAAAGAGTAACTCCACTTTTGTTGAGAAAAACATTCCCCTCTGGGTGATCTATGTACATTGAAGGGATTATAACAAACTTTGTTGCAGATTCCTACCTTTTGTTAGTCTACATGTACACGGGACGTTTTAAAAAGTCCTTTGAACGCTGGAATTTTACAGCTATGTAAAAGACGTTTAGAACGTCCGTTGTGTCTGGTTTAGCGGCGTTTGTCTGTGTCCATGTGGGAAAGTGAATCTAATGGGAGTGGTTTCATAATGATCAATCAGCTGTGCACCTGCAGGGCTCTAATGAGGAAAATTGCAGAGTCTGCATCCGTTTAGACAGGATTTCCTATTGGGAGTATCTCACCAAAAATGAACTTTTTAGTGCAGGGGGATGTCTGAAATCGAACTTGTATCTTAGTGTAGACTTCTGGGAAAATCAGTGAGCCAATCACACAGGTAGGAAATTACATTACTTGGGGGTGTGGTCAGTATACATTCTGTGTACAGAACAGCTCCAGGTAGCCATATTGCATTGCATTTTTAGAAAATTACAGCAGCTGCAGATTGAAAAGGAAAGGTCATTTTTAATAACCTTCAATAACAATATGATTTGTGTCGAAAAATATTTTTTTTTTTATTTTTGCCCTTTTTTTTCCCTACAAAGTGGAGTTACCCTTTAAGGATTTTCCGACATACACAATGAACCAACATTACTGTGTGTTGCATTAGGGCATCACATTCATTTTTGAAAGGCTTGGCAATGTACCTACACTAATTTATGTTTACTGTCTGTGTATTGATGTGTGTTGCACTTAAAAAAACAGTAGGTACATTTCTTTGTGTTGAGATGCACTGCCAGCTATTTTTTATTTTTTGATAGTGTAGAGGGATTAGACCCACTGTCACTGCGGTCTGTGTCCCTGTTAGGAGGAATAATCTGCTCTATTCATCATGTTTACCATTATTGTTGAAAGGCAAAGAAAATGGCAAATTTTTAATCCCTACCTTTATGTAAACAGCTGTTAGAAGGGGGTAGCACACGTGTGGCTTAGATCATTTACCTTAAAATGCTAGGTCTACTTTAAAAAAGAAAAACATGACCTTTTTTTGCAGGAAAAATTGTGGGGTTTTTTTTTTTTTAGGATAGGAGCTTGCAGAGCATCGCAACCGTGATCATTGGATCGCGGGTGCAATCTCAGGCTCCTGCAGACTTTGTGTTAAATACCAAGGCCAGTAATATGGGTATAACCTAACCTAACATGGTGCAAAAGGTAGAACTGGCCTTTAGCCACCGTTCACATCGGCCCCATTTCGACATGCAATTTGATAGGTCAATTTGCGGCGCTGAAACGATTTCCAAAAATATCGCAGTTCTTTTCCCGACTATTTGCATGAAGCCCAATTTTGACATTTTCACTTAGGGGTGTACTCACTTTTGTTGTCAACGGTTTAGACATTAATGGCTGTGTTGAGGTATTTTGAGGTAACAGCAAATGTACACTGTTATACAAGCTGTACACTTACTACTTTACATTGTACCAAAGTGTCATTTCTTCAGTGTTGTCACATGAAAAGATAGAATAAAATATTTACAAATATGTGAGGGGTGTACTCACTTTTGTGAGATACTGTACATACAGTATATAATATCAGGTGCTCCTTATAAGGTGAAACAATGTTTAAAAGTAATAAAGTCCCAAAACATAAATACTGTATATTTTCCATGCTCTTAACTCCATGCACAGATTACTTCATTTAAAGAGTAGTGACTTTTTTTCCTCCTTTTTTTTCCCCGTGATTAGCACTCTCTAATGTGTGGATGGCAGCCCACCAGCGTTATACCAAACTTGACTATATACTGTAGATGCTCGCAGAATATCACATAACACATCATCAAAATTGATCCAGCCAACCTCTGCAGACACCCACTCACCAACATAGGCATGTGCATGGGGTGTGCTGGAGGTGCCTGGGCATTAACTCTCTGTGTGCCAATGGGGGGGATGAGAAGGATCTCCCACTGACTGGCTCTGCCATAAGAGAAGTGCTTATTTTACTGAGTCGGTGGGGAGTTTAATTTGCCAGTTTGTGTGTATATGTACAGTAAACACACACACACTTGTTTTAACTGTGGGGTGCACACCCTAATGCAATAGGCTGCTCACACCTTTGCTCACCAGAATCAGCTAGGTTTGCAAGAGGCATGCTAAGCAGATATATAACTGTCCATGTTTTATATCACTGTGTGTTCAGTGGTTAGCTCTCAATAGCATCATTTCATGTCTTTGAGTAGCTTATGTGTAGCGCAGTCATTGCAAAATGGTGAAAATGTGGAATCCTACCTCACAATCTTTGTTTCCTCCTTCTTCGTTGTACACCATAATTGAATTCAGAGGCTCATTTTCAACTGGGACCATGACTTTACCAGATCGTATTTTACACAGCAGGAAACAAAGCACTATAGCAAAAAATAAATAAAAAATATTACATGAGTACTTGCTATATAACCATAAATCATATATATATATATATATTTATATATATATATATATATATATATATATATATATATATATATATAAATATATATATATATATATAAAACAAGTGGCAGCCTGCTCCCCCTATCCATGCATCCGGCCCCCTAATCTACTGTACAGGCAGGGCGCCAGAGGCATGGATTCCGATGGGTTTTTATGAAGCATGTGATTAGAGCCAGAGGCTCTAATAGGCTTCAAAAAATGGTGGGCATGGGGCGCAGAGCACTGCGCCCCGAGCCCACCCAGTTGTGTGGCAATAGTGAATGAACATTCGCTATTGTCACACGGATTCTCCTCCTGGCCAATCAGGAAGCGGAGCCTGAGACCCGTTTCCCGATTGGCCGAAAGGAGAAGTCATCCTAGTGGCGAAGGAGGAGGGAGGAGATGCAGGGGAAGCCCAACCCACGGAGGAGACTGAGGGGGAAGCCGCCGCTGCCTGCCCTTCACATGTCAGTCTAGGGTGAGTGAATCGGCGGGGGGGGGGGGGGGGTATGGTGTGCGGGCTGGAGCTGGTGTGGTCCGTCTGAAACCCCCCCCCCCCCAGCCCATGGAGCACCAGCCGCTACTGTATATAACCATATTACATATAACCAGGGGTTACTGGCAAAAGAAAAGAGAAGCTTCAGGAGAGACCGGCCTAGGCAGAGGAGTTAGAGCAGGAAGGGAAGAGAGATAGTCATAGAAAAGCAAAAAATGTGCTGTCGTAGTAAGTCCAGTATCCAGTTCACGAACGCTCTGTAATAAATCTACTGCTAGAGGGCGGCCGTTATGTGCAGAATCATGTGTGTGTGTGTGTGTGTGTGTGTGTGTGTATATATATAAATAAATGACATTCTGCTCCGGCCTTTGTGATTTGTGATTCACCTACAGTGGGTACATTCCATAGAGCCGTACACGTGGACATGACGGTATAGTTTTAGCTTACCCATGGTACCCACAATATCTTGGATCTGCTGCACTTTTATCACAGCTACCAGCATAAATCACAGAACTCAGGTTTATGTAAGCATACATGTTTAGATAGCTCTATATAGTTTACCATTGCCACTGATTGGCTTTTTGACTATATACATTATGATATGAAACCAAGTACACTTGGAATGACACAAGGTTTCATGCTGCCATTGATTGATTGTTTTTTTCTGGGCTTTTTTTTTTTTTTTTTATAAAGATATTGTGCATTTACAAATAATTGTGATATTGCCACAATAAACGTGAGCAGGAGCTAATTTTTATAGCATTGGAAACCCTCTTTTGAATCCATAAATAAACTGTTTGGATTTTTACAAGATTTGGGTCCAATTCTAACTTGCATAGACATTGATATTCATATTTTATAAGATGAATTCTGGTGCTTTCCAAATGCTTTTGAATTAGTGGTTTGGATAAGGAGAAAAAGTGAGTAATCTTTTCTCTGCGGATTCCCAGAGGTGGAACAATGCCCTCTGGTGGAAGAACTGAGGTAAGGCATCATGAATAACACTGCAGTATGATGCAAAGTTTACACTTTTATACAGTTTTGTAGAGCAAACCGAAACCATGCAGAAACCAGTTTCCCTTAGTAATTTATGTTGTGATTGCCAAGTATTCAGCAGTAGAAAACCATATATGACACTATCTAGTTTGAGGGACTTTTCAAAAGCGCTTTTAACATTTATCAATGCAGATCATACACAAGGATGATTCCTATATAGCTAGATAAGTGTATTGGCCTGTCATTCAAAATTTAAACACATCACAATGCATCACTCTTGGTTCTGTGCACTAGTGTCAGTGTTGCCAACCCACCAGATTGTAATTTACCGACACCACACCCACAATTTACTGGCACAACCAAGTTTTTTATACGCATGTATATATTTCTTGCGTTTTCAAAAGTTACAAAATTACAAGTTTTGGTGCAAATTTCTGTATTTAGGCTACAAATAAGTACAATATGCAATTACCAATGTAAGTTAAGGTAGATATTAACCACTTGCCGACTGCCCACAGTATATTTACTGCAGCAGTCAGCCTCTCCTGGGCAAACCAACGTAGGACTACGTCGCTCGCCCAGGAGCCTGTAGGGGGCGAGCGCACACCACCGGAGGCGCGCTCCCCCCCCCCCCCCGCTCGGTTCACCGGCATCCCCGCGTGAGTGACCGGCGGCTCCGATGTCCGCCGGCCTCTCGCAATCCCGCTCAGGAGAGGGAGAAAGGCAGACGGCTGATGTAAACACAGCCGTCTGTCATTCTCCCTTAGATCATGACAGAGGCTATGCGATCCTGCTATGTAGGATTGTATGTCTCTGTTATGATCTATCAAGCCACACCCCCTGACAGTTAGAATCACGCCCCTAGGGATACATTTAACCCACTGATCACCAATAAAGTTAACCCTTTCCCTGCCAGTGTCATTTTTACAGTAACAGTGCATATGTATAGCACTGATTACTGTAGTAATGTCACTGGTACCCCCAAAAGTGTCAAAAATGTCAGTCAAGGGTCCGATCTGTCCAGTCGCAGTCCCGCAAAAAAAAAATCGCAGATCGCCTCCATTACTAGTTTAAAAAAAAAAAAAACAATAAAAATGACATAAATCTTTCCCGTAGTTAGTAAACACAATAACTTTTGCGCAAACCTATCAAAATACGCTTATTGCGATTTTTTTTTTTTACCAAAAATATGTAGCAGAAAACAAGTTGGCCTAAAATGTTGAAAAATTTTGATTTTTGCTGAGCAGGCGGATGACAGCTCCATCTCCGCTCTGTGTGCGGAGATGGAGCTGTCAGATCCCCGCTGTCCTCTATGGGGGAATCGGATGAGAACGGACCGCCTGTCTGTTCTCATCCGATCTCATCCGATCGGATTCTCCAGATGGATGGAAGATAGGGTTTCCATCTGTCCGGATTTCACGGAGAGGTCTTCGCTGACATCCGCTGCCCCATAGGGATGCATGGGGCATCCGATCAGGTCCGCCTGAAAAACTGACAGGCGGATCTGATCGGATCGTTCGTGTGAAAGGATCCTAACTGGATCTACATAGGAGAAGCTTTGACACCCAAGTGGGAATTGATAACTAATACATTTCTGTATTCATTGTCCTTGTGGACTGTTATCAGCTTACTAGATTTCTGGCAGGATCACCAGGTAATTTTGCACTTATCGAACAGATACTTAGAAAACACTTTCAATTGTAAATTCAACAGATCAAAAGAGTAATAATGCCTCGTACACACGCAACGATTATCGGCCGACCGATCGGCCGACTTTTGTTCAGAGTGGTGTTTTGTTGGTTGGAATGTGCCTAGACTGCACACGAATTTTTTCGGCCAACAAAAATCAACTTCAGAAGTGATGTCATGTGCTGGTTTACTTTCCGTGTGTTTTTTCTTCTCTGAGCATGCCCAGTCTTGCTCATCAGATTTTTGTCTGCCGAAATCTGTACTGACTGACGGAAAATCGGCCGCTGTGTTGACGGCCAACAAAAATTTTATAGCCTGCACACCAGATTTTTTTTCGGCCGAAAAGTAGGAGTCGGTTGTCGAAAGCATCATACTAACAAGCCGAAAATCGGACGATCGGACGTTGGCCGAAAATTCACGTCCAACTATCGACGCATGTGTATGAGGCATAATGCTTGATACACACTATTCGTTTTTTTTTTTTCCATTCAACCCAGCAGGTTAAACCAAAAAAAAAGCTGTCCGCTCCGGTTGAAGCCGCTATACGAACTGTACGAAGTTAGTAGAGCAATCTAGTGCAATAAAGTGTAAAACCCTGCACAAAGAAGTCTCTAGATCTAATTAAAATCTTTCTACTGTTTGATAAGTCTTGAAATGAATAATAATATTTAATAATTATCTTATTAATTTTTTTTTCCTTTTACCTTTGTTGAGAATATGTTTGCAGTTTAAAAATTGTCTGTCCATTTAAAACAATACCAACAAAGGAATACTTACAAAGAAATATTACAGGAGTCAGTAGTAGCAGTGCGATTGCTCCCCCACTAAGAGTCGGAGGGTCAATCATTTTTTCAACGCAGACATCACCGCCTAAGCAGTCACAGACATACACTGTCAGGTTCTGTTGGGAGACTTTTCCTTGCAGGTCATAGATCTCAAGGTGTAAAGTATGATTTCCTTGGTATGCATCTTTCTCCTTCTTAACTTTGATTATATCATCTAAAACGCAAACAAGAAGAAAGTTAAAAAAAAAAAAACTCATTACTTATATATTGCACAAATAAGAGAATCTTGTAGCAATCAGCCACATCTAAATCTGTGTGTTGCAGTAATGTGTGGTAAAGCATTAGTTTTACCTTCGTGTTAACATGGCGCACAAAAACACATGATGCAAAGTGCATTGCTTTGTGGTGCCATTCATTTTGAATGGCTCTGCAATAACCCACAAAATACATGCATTTTTGACGCTCTGCAGAACACTGATATGAAACATCTTTGTGTCTGTTTGTGACCAAGGCACCTTACTGTAAGGGTTCTTTTATGATTGCAATAGGGGGGGTGGGGACAAAACCATGTGGTTGCACCATGTTTTTAATGCCCCCCCCCCCCATCCCTACCCACCTACTCCCCTTTAGCCACAAAGGCAACAGCCAGGGGATGTACAGAAGCCATGGATTCAATGCTCTCCTTTGTAGCTGCGACCGGAGTTATAACCTATGTCGCGTTTGGTGACCGCTACCTCCCGCTCAACGTGACCCATTTAACCACTTAAGCTCCGGCGGATTTGGCTGCTGAAAGACCAGGGGGTATTTTGCAATTCGGCACTGCGTGACTTTAACGGACAATTGCGCGGTCGTGCGACGCTGTACCTAAACTAATTTGACGTCCTTTTTTTCCCACAAACAGAGCTTTCTTTTGGTGGTATTTGATCACCTGTGCGATTTTTTGATCATGCGCTATAAACAAAAAAAGAGCGTCAATTTTGCAAAAATAACAATATTTTTCACATTTTTTTATATGAAATTCCCCCCCAAAAAAATGTAAAAATCAAAATTTTTTAACATTTTCGGCCAATTTGTTTTATGCTACATATGTTTGGTAAAAAAAAAAATCACAAAAAGCATATTTTGATTGGTTTGCGCAAAAGTTATCGCGTTTACTAACAAAGGGAAAGATTTTTGTAATTTTGTTGTTTTTTTTTTTAACGCGTAATGGCGGCGATCTGCGATTTTTTTTTTGCGGGACTGCGACATTGGGGTGGACAGATCGGACCCTTGACTGACATTTTTGACACTTTTGGGGTTACCAGTGACATTTCTACAGTAATCAGTGCTATACTTATGCACTGTTACTGTAAAATTACACTGGCAGTGAAGGGGTTAACTTTATTTGAGAGGGAGGGGCTGTGTGTGTCCCTAGGGGCGTGTTTCTTACTGTGATTGGCTGTGGCTTGAGCTGTAGGAACAATGATCAACAGTCCTACATAGTAGAACCGTATGATCATTGTTTCTACACAGGGGAGAATGACAGGCGGCTTGTTTACACTAGCCGCCTGCCTTTCTCCCTCTGCACCGACGATCGCTGAGTGACCGGCGGACACACGCGCTCGCTCCCCAGAGCCTCACAGGCTTGTGACGTACCGATATGTCACTCTGCCTGTGAGGGGCTGACCGCCGCAGTATATGTACTTGCAGCGGTCAGCAAGTGGTTAAGTAAATAGGGCCTGCATGCCCCCGTTGGATCATCTTTGGTGCAGCTGAGCCCAGAGATCCAAAGGTAATACAATTTAAAATGCTAGAAAAAAACTTTTCATTTAAGAGCCATCTTTCTTGCTTACCATAAATAATAATAATCTGGGTCTAGCACCCTAAATGTGTTTTTTGTTGTGCAGTTGTCAGAATGACTTCCATGTGCTAACTACAAAGGCCAGCCAATAGTTTGAGTGCTGACAGCACTGCCAGCACCGATCTTCCTAGGCTGGTTGCCTATCATCAAAGTGTTGGGAGTGCAGGTAGCTATGCTCCTTGTATGCATGTATATATTTCTTTGTGGTTTTATATATAAATATTTAACATTTTATGTACCACGTGTCAAAAGAGCTAAATTATGTTCTCTGAAAACTGGTAAAACCGTCATTTTGTAGAACTTGTAGTTTCAGCTTAAAGGCATTTGAGGACTGAAGAGCTATGTGGCTTGTTATTGAGTGACTAATATAGCAGAGGGAAGAGTGGTAAACAGACTCCCCTCATTCATTTCAGTGAATCTTTCCCCAGCGTGGGCCTCGCAATGTCGCCTGCCTGCAGGGTATAACGTAGAGTTTGTAGGTGCGTCTCATTCTTCTAACAACCTGATCTTCAGGTTTGTTAGCCAATATCCTGCTGCTTATTAACTCCAATAATGTGACAGGTCACTTATGGGGAGAGTTTAGGACACCTTGCTGTGTGTCAGGCATGTCAGAAGAAATTACTGTAATTCTTTCAGCTCTTCAGCACTTTTGTTGTATCTTAGACTTGCATATGCTCATGCAAACTGAGACTTGTAAACCATTAACCACTTAAGCCCCGGAAGATTTTACCCCCTTCCTGCGTGACTTTAACGGACAATTGCGCGGTCGTGCGACGCTGTACCCAAATGAAATTGACATCTTTTTTTCCCCACAAACAGAGCTTTCTTTTGGTGGTATTTGATCACCTGTGCGATTTTTCGATCATGCGCTATAAACAAAAAAATAAGCGTCAATTTTACAAAAATAACAATATTTTTCAAATTTTTTTATATGAAATTCCCCCCCAAAAAAAATGTAAAAATCAAAATTTTTTAACATTTTAGGCCAATGTTAGGCATATGTTTGGTAAAAAAAAATCGCAAAAAGCATATTTTGATTGGTTTGCGCAAAAGTTATTGCGTTTACTAACTAAGGGAAAGATTTTTGTCATTTTTATTGGGTTTTTTTCTTAACGAGTAATGGCGGCGATCTGCGATTTTTTTTGCAGGACTGCAACATTGCGGTGGACAGATCGGACCCTTGACTGACATTTTTGACACTTTTGGGGGTACCAGTGACATTACTACAGTAATCAGTGCTATACATATGCACTGTTACTGTAAAAATTACACTGGCAGGGATGGGATTAACTTTATTTGAGAGGGAGGGGTTAAGTGTGTCCCTAGGGGCGTGATTCTTACTGTGATTGGATGTGGCTGTGTGTGTAACAGCAGAGATCAACGGTCCTACATAGCAGGACCGTATGATCTGTGCTGTTACACAGGGGAGAATGACAGGCGGCTTTGTTTACATTAGCCGCCTGCCTTTCTCCCGCTGTACCGGAGGATCGCGAGTGAGCGGTGGACATCGGGTCCGCCGATCACTCGCGCGGGGGAGTCCGTGACGAGCCTCCGGTGGCGCGCGCTCACTTCCTAGAGCCTCACAGGCTAGTGACATACCCATACGTCACTTTGCCTGTGAGGGGCTGACTGCCGCCGTATATAGTCTGGCAGCAGTCGGCAAGTGGTTAATATTCGTATAGCGCTAACAAATTTGCCCAGTGCAAATAAAGGAAAACAGTACATTTCAATACCATTCGGTAGAAGAGAGTTAACTGTTTGACAAGCGTACTATCTAAAGGAAAGGGCGAGTTATACAAAATGAAGGAACTGTGACAAATTTCCTGATGGAGAAACTGAAGGTACAGTTATCGAGTAGGCTTCCCTGATAAGGTGAGATTTCAGGGATTGCCTAAACAAAGATAGGGAGGCAGATTGGAGTAGGGAGTTTCAGAGAAAGAGAGACTTCTACAAAAGTAGAAGGAAGCGGTAATATGCTAAAGAGCAGAGAGGATGGTTTAAAATGGTTATAAACCCCATTTATGAAAGTTAAACTAAGCATATGTATCTGTAGTGTTTACTGATCTCTCTCCAAAGCTCTAAGTGTTGTTTCCCTCTGGTGCTTCTTCCCTCTATTATCAGCATGAATCACTTCTGACAAGTTCTCCTACACATGAGATAACCGTAGCTGAAAATTTGTGTCGAGGAGGGAGCTTAAAGGAAGATAAGCAAGGAGCTTGTCTATTCAGACTACAGCTCTGCATGTTCCTTCATTCATCTGCCTATGTGAGGGGGGTCCCTTTCTTCCAATCAGCTCTCACACAGTGTAAGTCTAATATCCCCACCACCCCTATGTGCTGCTGAAAGAGGAAGAAATATTTTTGCACGATCTGCACTTTCCAAAGTGTGTAGAAAGGGGAAGACAGCAGATAAATAAGAAACCTACCTAGGAGGATTTGTTTCATCCATGTATCATCTGAGGCTATTCAATTCACTGGGTATATGTGAGGGTTTACAACCACTTTAAGTGATATATTGAGACAAAGTTTGTGATGTAGTTTGGGGCAGAGTTGTGAATGGCTTTGTATGTTAGCATTTTAAATTGTGTTTGTTTTCCTTTAACATTTTATTTCGCACACCAGCAGAATAATACAAACTCCTGCATCAAATTTTCAGAGATATATAATGAAAAAAACAAAACAAAACATAGGCATAAGTACAAAACATAAAGGTCAATGCCTGAGCGGCAACGAAACTCTGTAATGTGTAACAGCATGTAACAATAGGCTAACCCAGAGGCCGGTGTACGAGTTCACTTTTTCAATAAAGGGGTTCAGGGAAAAGTATGTAATTATGAAGGATAGATGGCAAGCAAGCAACAGTGAGCAGAGACAGAGAGAGAGAGAGACAGAGAGAGTAAACAGACTATAGAAAACGACAAATAAAGAACAGAAGACTTTGGAAAAAAGGCAAAAAAAAAAAAAAAGAAAGAGCGGGGGGGGGGGGGGTATGCATGCGCAGTCAGTGAGGCCAACAGTGCGTTTTTGGGTTGCAAGTACTGGAAATTGTGCCAATAAAAACAAGTTTTATTCAATTGTTCCTCTTTTTATTGTAACACAGCCGTTCAAGAGGAAATAAACCGTGCTCCTTTATCATGCAGCTAGTATGATAAAGCTTTCCATTCCATTTTGCCCAATTATTGAACCCTTTTCTCACTGTGTTGCTGTGTATTTCTTACTTCCCAGTTGAAGCTAGTGCCATGTTGGGTACTGTCTTCTAACGTCGGCTTTCTCCCTTTCTATGTCTTCCTGCCGTAATCTCGCACATGCCCAGTGATTTATTTTTTTAACCAAGCCTCTTTTTCGATCCGGGTTATGACAACCCTGTCCGGCAACCTTTTGGGTGCTTTGCTCAATGTTTACACCCCCTGTGACATTGCAAGTCACATGGGGTGTAAACAGTGAATGGGCCTGTAGTTTTGCAGGACTGCAGAACAATGCTGCAGCAAGGACATGACGGAGTCACAGCATAATACTGAATAGATTAAAGCCACGATAAGCGGGCCATGAATACGGGACATTATGTGCATGCGCTGGCGATGACATGAAAGTGGACAGAGATGGATTGCAAGTAATCTAACCAGGTTAGAAGAGATCTAAAGACTGCAATTTGTAGAGCATGTTTTAATTATTTAAATGGGGGGGGGGGGGGGAATTGCTCATGGAGAGTTTACGTCCACTATTTTGATTTGTATTTGTTAGTAAGCAGAAGCTAGTAGAGAGACTGTAAAGGAGGAATGGTGGCCACAGAACAGTTGGTAAGATTGAGTCAGTCAGTGTTGATGGGGGAATCCTTCCCACTGCGCTATTGTATTCTGACAGCGGGAGGCTTCTCTGTCATCAGAATACAATGATCAATACCAGTGGTTATAACTTGTGGCAGTGATCACACGAGAAAAACCCTACAGGCTGTTAGTTTGCACATTTAACTTTCTGTGCCGTCACAATGGTCATTAGACAACTAGAAAGGGTGAATCGCCCCGGGGGGGGGGGGGACACAGATCGCAATAAAAGCCTTGCAAACAAAGAAGGGTGCACCGACCTAGCCCATTATCCTCAATATAGGCTTTATTAATAGAATATAAAAATGGCTACTCCACAAAGGTTTGATACTCAAACATTTGGTTTTGATATGACTGATTTACACCTTTATTTGTGAGTAGCCATTTTTATGTTCTATTAACCACTTTAGGACTGCTCACTGTGCTGCAACTGCGGCACAGTGGCAGCCCTGGGTCCAGCGACGTAGACATACGTCGCTGGACTCCTAGCTATCTTGGCAGCGTGCGCATGACGCCGGAGGCTCGCTCCCGCTTTGTTGAAACACAGCGGGAGTCGGGCCGGAGAAGGAGAGGCGGTGATAACTACCTCTCTTCCCCGATCATCGGGGAAAGTTTGAGAAGATCCGCCCGCTTGTGTAAACAAAGCAGGCGGATCTTCTCTGTGACAGACCGGGAGAGATCACAGGATTCAGCATAGCTGAACCTGCAATCTCTGTCTCTGTCACAGAAGCTCCTCCCCCCACACACGTTAGTAAGTGATTAACCCCTTGATCACCAACAGTGTTAACCCCTTCCCTGCCAGTGTCATTATTACAGTAACGGTGTATATTTTTAGCACTGATTACTGTAGTAATGTCACTGGTCCCCCCCAAAAGTGTCAAAAATGTCAGTTAGGGGTCTGATCTGTCCGCCGCAATGTCGCAGTCCTGCAAAATAATCGCAAATCGCCGCCATTACTAGTAAAAAAAAAACAATAAAAATGGCAAATCTTTCCCGTAGTTAGTAAACGCGATAACTTTTACCCAAACCAAAGTGGCCTAAAATGTTAAAAAATTTTGATTTATACATTTTTTTGGGAATGCTATATAGCAGAATGTAAAAAATATTGTTTTTTTTTTTTTTTGTCACTCTTCTTTTTAAAAATGTAAATTTGCACAGGTGATCAAATACCACCAAAAGAAAGCTCTATTTGTGGGGAAAAAAAGGACATAAATTGTTTTTGGGTACAGTGTCGCACGGCCGTGCAATTGTCCGTTAAAATAACGCAGTGCCAAATCGCAAAATATAGCCTGGTCAGGAAGAGGGTAAAATCTTCCGGTCTTAAAGTGGATAAAAATATGCTCATTGAGAATTTTTTTGTCAAAGACATGTAGCTAAATACATTTTGGCCTAAATATATGACAAAAATCGAATATATTGGATATTTATTAACAGTCAAAGTAGAAAATGTCAATTTTTTCGCAAAATGTTTGCTCTTTTTTTAAATAATATCGAAAAAAATAAAAAAATACCACCAAAAGAAAGCTCTGTTTGTGGGAGAAAAAAAGGACATACATTTAATTTGGGTACAGCATTGCATGACCGCGTAATTGTCAGTTAAAGTCGCGCAGTGCCAAGTTGAAAAAAGTGGCCTGGTCATTGAGCAGCCAGATCTTCCGGGGCTAACGTGGTTAATAAAGCCTATATTGAGGATAATGCTCTAGGTCGATGCGCCCTTCTTTGTTTTTGTTTGCAGTACCTGTCGGACTACCCCAGTCCTATAGGGCAGCAAGACCATCGCCATTCGAGATGCCATATGTGAGTCCCGTGGAAAGAGTGGTCGGGGAGCACTTCCCCACTCTGTCCATAAGCGAAATAAAAGCTTGTTTGCTTTAGGCACAATTGAAAGACAACATTGCCACATTAACTCAAAATATGTACTTACTGAAAATTCTACTTTCGTTTTTCGAGACCCAGGCTTTCATTAATTTCCAGTGATAGACTATGTGGTGTCATTAGTAAACAAACTATTGTGATATTAACTTATACAGCTGCATATTCTGTTCTTACCATCATAGTTTATAAGTTTGAGTGGCTTCTTGTCATGGTCTTTGTCCAACACGTTAACATAGAATGGGCCAGAATAAGGTTCCAAGTCCTTGTCAATGATGGGTGATAGAAGAAAAGCCTCCTCTTCATTCTCACATGTTGTTAAATAAGCACTTTCTAGATTAGGGGAATTGTCATTAATGTCCTTCAGGTTTATAAGCAGAGTGGCTATACCGGTCATTGGGGGGACCCCTAGACACAGAAAGAAATCCATATTAGAAAGAAATCCATATTTAAAAGATATTTAAAGATTCTATAGTAGCTACTTAAACAATTTAGAAAATAAATATATAAAAGCCCAATATGCATTAAAACTGACCACAATAACAAAGCAACTGTGGAAAAATACATTTTATGGAGTTCACATGAAGGCCGTAATTGTCCTATATAGCAGAGTTAGAAAATGGGGCACTTATCCACAGTAAGTCAGAACTTGGCAGCTCTACCATTAAGAAGCACAAAAAAGACATGTATTGATACGAGTAAACCAATTATTTGGTATTATTAGTTATTAAAGGTAAATTGTCTCTTTTAATCTGTTTAGCCTCTCGTGTCTTTTTTTTTTTTTTCCATACTTGTATTCTTGCCCTTCACAAAGGGCTTTGGCATTCTGGAAGGCTTTGTGACAGTTACTGTTTGTTACAGGAAACAGTCCCAAATCCCAACCCAGAGGACCTGAGTATCCCTTTTATCTGAATAATCCCTAATAACCTTCCCAGCATGGGTGGCCTACATAGTTGTGCTAAAATTGATGTGGATATCAGGATGCAATGTAAAGTAGGGGTACATTCAGCAGGCCCATATTTGAATATAGGCTGTATATATTTCATAGGGCTTTACAGGATACATAAAACCATTTACAGTGCCTTGCGAAAATATTTGCCCCCCTTGAACTTTGCGACCTTTTGCCACATTTCAGGCTTCAAACATAAAGATATAAAACTGTAATTTTTTTGTGAAGAATCAACAACAAGTGGGACACAATCATGAAGTGGAACGAAATTTATTGGATATTTCAAACTTTTTTAACAAATAAAAAACTGAAAAATTTGGCGTGCAAAATTATTCAGCCCCCTTAAGTTAATACTTTGTAGCGCCATCTTTTGCTGCGATTACAGCTGTAAGTCGCTTGGGGTATGTCTCTATCAGTTTTGCACATCGAGAGACTGAAATTTTTGCCCATTCCTCCTTGCAAAACAGCTCGAGCTCAGTGAGGTTGGATGGACAGCGTTTGTGAACAGCAGTTTTCAGTTCTTTCCACAGATTCTCGATTGGATTCAGGTCTGGACTTTGCCTTGGCCATTCTAGCACCTGGATATGTTTATTTGTGAACAATTCCATTGTAGATTTTGCTTTATGTTTTGGATCATTGTCTTGTTGGAAGACAAATCTCCGTCCCAGTCTCAGGTCTTTTGCAGACTCCATCAGGATTTCTTCCAGAATGGTCCTGTATTTAGCTCCATCCATCTTCCCATCAATTTTAACCATTATCCCTGTCCCTGCTGAAGAAAAGCAGGCCCAAACCATGATGCTGCCACCACCATGTTTGACAGTGGGGATGGTGTGTTCACGGTGATGATCTGTGATGCTTTATGCCAAATATAACATTTTGCTTTGTTGCCAAAAAGTTTGATTTTGGTTTCATCTGACCAGAGCACCTTCTTCCACATGTTTGGTGTGTCTCCCAGGTGGCTTGTGGCAAACTTTAAACAACACTTTTCTGGATATCTTTAAGAAATGGCTTTCTTCTTGCCACTCTTCCATAAAGGCCTGATTTGTGCAGTGTATGACTGATTGTTGTCCTATGGACAGAGTCTCCCCCCCTCAGCTGTAGATCTCTGCAGTTCATCCAGAGTGATCATGGGCATCTTGGCTGCATCTCTGATCAGTCTTCTCCTTGTATGAGCTGAAAGTTTAGAGGGATGGCCAGGTCTTCGTAGATTTGCAGTGGTCTGATACTCCTTCCATTTCAATATTATCGCTTACACAGTGCTCCTTGGGATGTTTAAAGCTTGGGAAATCTTTTTGTATCCAAATCCGGCTTTAAACTTCTCCACGACAGTATCTCAGACCTGTCTGGTGTGTTCCTTGTTCTTCATGATGCTCTCTGCACTTTAAACGGACCTCTGAGACTATCACAGTGCAGGTGCATTTATACGGAGACTTGATTACACACAGGGGGATTCTATTTATCATCATTAGTCATTTAGGTCAACATTGGATCATTCAGAGATCCTCACTGAACTTCTGGAGAGAGTTTGCTGCACTGAAAGTAAAGGGGCTGAATAATTTTGCACGCCCAATTTTTCAGTTTTTTATTTGTTAACAAAGTTTGAAATATCCAATACATTTTGTTCCACTTCATGATTGTGTCCCACTTGTTGATTCTTCAAAAAAAATTACAGTTTTATATCTTTATGTTTGAAGCCTGAAATGTGGCAAAAGGTCGAAAAGTTCAAGGGGGCCGAATATTTTTCGCAATGCACTGTACATTGGTTCCTGCCACAGATTATAGTTCAGTATCTCTGCCAGAGAAAATTGCGCACACATTGTAGAGCCATCTAAACTCCAAGCATGTATTTAGAATATAAGTGGTTACAGGTTTACTTGGAGCAGGGGTCTCCAAACTTTCTAAACATAGGGCCGGTTTACAGTCCTTCAGACTTTAGGGGGCCACGACTGTGGCCATTGAGGGTAGAAATTGTCCTGGTGTCAGTAAGCATAAGCCCCATCTTTGACTTTAGGGGGAGGATTAGTGCCCCATTTCTGGTGGTCAGTAGTAGGAATAATGCCCATTATTGGTTTAATTGGGGAGAATAGTGCCTTGTATCAGTGGGGGGGGGGGGGGGAGTGCCCCAAGCACCAGATAAAAAAAAGCAAGCAAAGGGCTGCAGTTTGGAGACCACTGACTTAGAGGATACCCACACAAACACAGTGAACCCTCAGCTGGCCCCTTTCCTGGGAACTGAATTCCAGTTAGCACTGCAATAGTATAATGCTAAGCACTTAGCCAAAATGCTGCCCTCTTTGATGTCAATTTTATCAACCTACTGGTGTCTCTCCCCCCCCCCCCCCCTTTTTTTTTTTCTTACTTCTTGCGGGTCCAGATAGCTTATTTATTAAGCCACTGCAAAATCTATTCAAATGTGTAGTAACCATGGTAAGCAGTCATAATTCAACTAAACATCAAGATAATGAAAGCTAAATTCTACTTAGCTGCAATAGGTTATTGCACTTGCCCGTGGGATGGGAGAAACATGACATAACTCATTCACTTCTCTCCTATCAATCCTGTGATACAGATTAGCATTGGAGAGCTTTTCTTGCACAGAAAGTGTTATATTCTGTATTTAAGTGTTATGTGTTCCATCCATATATTAGTTCACAAATCCATTGTCATCCAGAACTGCCCATATTTCCTCACTCACTAATAAGTGCTGACAATCTGCTTTATTCATTTGGTTAAAATAGATGCCTTTATAGTTTCAGTAAACTAAATTGCAGTGACTGAAGACGAAATTGACCTTTTATGCAAACTCACCATCATCCACGGCCAGAACTTTCACGATATATTTGCTCTTGATTACATGGTGTGACTCCCGGTCCAGTTCTTTCTTGGTTGTGATAACGCCAGTGTCTTGGTTAATAGACAGCCAGTCTCCAGTGTCATTTAGTAAATGGTACCTTAGAAATGAGTAGAACATTATGAGTTGTTTCAGGCAGGTTGCGTAAACCTGCGAGGTCACAGTGCTGCTTTTACTGTATAAAAACAGGGCATGCTTAACAAGATCGGGTCATTACTGAAGATGAGGTTGCTTTCACAATTTAGTTTTTTCTTCTTTCCTGTAGACTGTTAAAATGAATTTCTCCTCTTCTATATCTCAGGGTTGGACAAATATCTATTGAATACAGAAACCAGGCATTCTATTCTAGAGTGGGCTATTTACAGATGTCCATTGACAACAATAAAATAAGTTCATTACATTGGCTGTGTTTTTTGAAGTCCATTGGCCATTCAGCTTTCATATACTACACTCAGACAATTTGTGTTGTTGAGTCAACAGTCATTCTAACAGATTGATGCAGGCTGCATTCTTATTACAAATTAAAGCAGATCTCAACCTAAAGTTTAAGATCCACACTAACCAGGGATTCAATAGGGATGGTAAATAGACCAAGTGGAAAAAAAGTACTTAAAGTGAACCTGAACTCAAAGGGGTTGATTTTCATAAAGGTAAATAGGCTGTTCACTTTGCAAAGGAGCCTTCCACAGAGCTTAGTGAATATGGTGCAGTTTCACTTTGCAAAGAATATCTTGTGCAAGGAAAACTAAAAAGAAATGCATTTTTTCCATGTACATGATTGGATGGTGGAACTCAGCAGTGCTTCACCTAATTTATTAAGTTCTGGTGAATATTTCCTTGCAAAGTGAATGTTCTATTGTGGCGGATTTGTAATTGTAATTATATCTATATATGTGACCTCTATGGTGTCTATGGTTTTTAACCAAGTACAGGTCCCTCTCAAAAAATTAGCATATTGTGATAAAGTTCATTATTTTCTGTAATGTACTGATAAACATTAGACTTTCATATATTTTAGATTCATTACACACAACTGAAGTAGTGCAAGCCTTTTATTGTTTTAATATTGATGATTTTGGCATACAGCTCATGAAAAACCAAAATTCCTATCTCAAAAAATTAGCATATCATGAAAAGGTTCTCTAAACGAGCTATTAACCTAATCATCTGAATCAACTAATTAACTCTAAACACCTGCAAAAGATTCCTGAGGCTTTTAAAAACTCCCAGCCTGGTTCATTACTCAAAACCGCAATCATGGGTAAGACTGCCGACCTGACTGCTGTCCAGAAGGCCATCATTGACACCCTCAAGCAAGAGGGTAAGACACAGAAAGAAATTTCTGAACGAATAGAGTGCTGTATCAAGGCACCTCAGTGGGAAGTCTGTGGGAAGGAAAAAGTGTGGCAGAAAACGCTGCACAACGAGAAGAGGTGACCGGACCCTGAAGAAGATTGTGGAGAAGGACCGATTCCAGACCTTGGGGGACCTGCGGAAGCAGTGGACTGAGTCTGGAGTAGAAACATCTAGAGCCACCGTGTACAGGCGTGTGCAGGAAATGGGCTACAGGTGCCGCATTCCCCAGGTCAAGCCACTTTTGAACCAGAAACCGCGGCAGAAGTGCCTGACCTGGGCTACAGAGAAGCAGCACTGGACTGTTGCTCAGTGGTCCAAAATAATTTTTTCGGATGAAAGCAAATTTTGCATGTCCTTCGGAAATCAAGGTGCCAGAGTCTGGAGGAAGACTGGGGAGAGGGAAATGCCAAAATGCCTGAAGTCCAGTTTTAAGTACCCACAGTCAGTGATGGTCTGGGGTGCCATGTCAGCTGCTGGTGTTGGTCCACTGTGTTTTATCAAGGGCAGGGTCAATACAGCTAGCTATCAGGAGATTTTGGAGCACTTCATGCTTCCATCTGCTGAAAAGCTTTATGGAGATGAAGATTTCATTTTTCAGCACGACCTGGCACCTGCTCACCGTGCCAAAACCACTGGTAAATGGTTTACTGACCATGGTATTACTGTGCTCAATTGGCCTGCCAACTCTCCTGACCTGAACCCCATAGAGAATCTGTGGGATGTTGTGAAGAGAAAGTTGAGACGCAAGACCCAACACTCTGGATGAGCTCAAGGCTGCTATCGAAGCATCCTGGGCCTCCATAATACCTCAGCAGTGCCACAGGCTGATTCCTGACCAAGTTTTGAGTGCATAACTGAGCATAATTATTTGAAGGTTGACTTTTTTTGTATTAAAAACACTTTTTTTTTTTTATTGGTCGGATGAAATATGCTAATTTTTTTAGATAGGAATTTTGTTTTTTCATGAGCTGTATGCCAAAATCATCAATATTAAAACAATAAAAGTCTTGCACTACTTCAGTTGTGTGTAATGAATCTAAAATATATGAAAGTCTAATGTTTATCAGTACATTACAGAAAATAATGAACTTTATCACAATATGCTAATTTTTTGAGAGGGACCTGTATATGTAATAAATGTATATATTTTTAAGAGTATTGCTTTGTTGTCTCAATATGCTCACATATTGAACATTCTACATCCCTTTTTTATTGAGTTGGGTGTGGTTTTCCTTTGGTTCCTTTGGAATTTCAGAGAAAACGTCCCCTTCTTTTTAGTTATAATTCCTTGCAAAGTGAAGTCTATTTGCCTTTAGTAACTCGACCACAAAAAGTCAAGATTTACTTTCCTAGAGGGAACATCTACAAATGTTAACTGTACCTAACCAGAAATATTTATCTTTTTGTCTTGGATTCCCCCTGAATAAAATGAATGCACTTCCTGTGGCTATGTGCTCCTGTTCTGTAAATTAATAGCTCCATATCTGCTGTGTTTGATCAGAGGGACTGGGCACAACTTCCACAATTCAAGTCCAATTTATAAGTCTTATGACAAAAAGATTCTTGTGGTCTAAGTGTTATATGTTTTTTTCAGCAGCTTTGCTTTGTAGTTGCTGACTTCAGAGTCTTCATTCACTTTGACTGAAGACTCTTCAGATGTCAAAGTTCCAGAGGATAGTGCTATATAACTTAGCAAAAACTCCTTCTGCCAAGGGCTGGTAGGTTTGTGGACCTCTGTAACCACTTCAGAACCTTTATACATAGATACTTATAGTAGTTGAGGTTGAATAAATACGATAGTTCATCCAGTTCAACCTGTGTAGGTGTGTGTGGATGGAATTATTTCACATACCCCTTAATGTTTTGATCCTTGAGATATACATCCAAGAGTTTTTTTAAAAAGTAGCCATACTCCCTGCAGTTACTACCACTTGTGGTAGAGAATTCCACAATCTTGTAGCCCTTACTGTAAAAAAAACCCTTGCGCAGCCTAAGGTTAAATTGCTTCTCCTCTAATCGCATAGTATGTCCTCATGTCCTCATGCATTCATTGCGACTGAACAGTTTTTTTTTCTATGCCAAGATCACCATTGAGGTATTTGTAAATCGCTATCATGTCCCCTCTCCGGCGTCTCCTTTCCAGGGAGAATAAATCAAGCGCTTGTAAGCGCTCTTCATAATTAAAGTCCTCCAATCCCCTAATCAGTTTAGTTGCTCTTTTTTGGACTCTCTCCAGCTCCTTACTCCCAGTCGCTTACTCCCAGTCACTAAAGGTTACTCCCAGTTGCTAATGATGTCCTGGCAACTATTAGCTGACGAAATGACAAATGATATCGAAATGACATCTGGCAATTGCTACATAAAACATAAAACATAGCAGGTGTCTCTGTGAAAATATAAGCCACTGATGTGTAAAATTACATTTTGCAAATATTCTGCAATTGTTAAGTAAATCAGTCAACGAATTTTGCACTCTTTTTGTTTCTTGTTTTTTTTTTTTTTTTTTCTGTTATGTTCTATATGCTCCAACAGTAATGAAAGGGCTATGTCCTAAGAATAAGTAGGCTTACTTTTATTCATTTCTGAAAACTGGATAATGTACAAAGCGATGTATATTTTGATGTGGCAAACAAGACTGTGGCTGAATGTACCAATATCTGTACTCTATGCTACGCTTTGTGCATTGTGAATGCTGTTATACTTGTCTTCTTGAATAATAATAAATGTACCCTTTAAAAAAAATAATAATAATTTTACACAGTATTTACTGTTTTATTCACTGGTAGATCAAATATGTAACCTTTGATCTGTATAAGACATCAATTAAACGTTAATTAAGTAAATTAATTTATATTTGTAATCAATGTATTTCTATGTAACCCTAGTTAGCCCTAAGTAAATCATTCCTCCCCCTGTTTTTGTTTTCAGCATATTTTTTTTTTCCTTGGTTTTTTTTTTTTTTTACCATTGGTATTGTACTTCTTTTTTTATTTTTTCATTTTTTTTCAGTGTTGCATAAAAAAAAATGTGCAAAAATAACTATTCTTTCTACTGGAAACATCCATTTTAGTGTCATTTTAAAGAGGTCAATTTATAGAATAGAAAGAATGCTTTTTATTCGTAGTAAAACTATGCATACTTTGTTTGCTTTGGAGGCATACATTGTGTATATGGTAAATGTTATTTGTAAATTGTAAACAAATTTGTAAACAATGTATTTCTATGTAACCCTAGTTAGCTGTAAGTAAATCATTCCTCCCCTTGTTTTTGTTTTCAGCATATTTTTTTTTCCTTAATTTTGTTTTTTGTTTTACCATTGCTATTGTACTTCTTTTTTTATTTTTTTTTTTTTTCATTTTTCTTTTCAGCGTTGCATACAAAAATGTGCAAAAATAACTATTCTTTCTACCAGAAACATCCATTTTAAGGTCATTTTAAAGAGGTCAATTTATAGAATAGAAAGAATGCTTTTTATTCATAGTAAAACTATGCATACTTTGTTTTCTTTGGAGGCATACATTGTGTATATGGTAAATGTTATTTGTAAATTGTAAACAAATTTGTAAACAATGTATTTCTTTTTAACCCTAGTTAGCTGTAAGTAAATCATTCTTCCCCTTGTTTTTGTTTTCAGCATATTTATTTTCCTTAGTTTGTTTTTTTTTTTTTTTGTTTGTTTTTTGTTTTACCATTGGTATTGTACTTCTTTTTTTATTTTTTCATTTTTTTTCAGTGTTGCATAAAAAAATGTGCAAAAATAACTGTTCTTTCTACTAGAAACATCCATTTTAGTGTCATTTTAAAGAGGTAAATTTATAGAATAGAAATAATGCTTTTTATTCATAGTAAAACTATGCATACTTTGTTTGCTTTGGAGGCATACATTGTGTCTATGGTAAATGTTATTTGTAAATTGTAAACAAATTTGTAAACAATGTATTTCTATTTAACCCTAGTTAGCTGTAAGTAAATCATTCCTCGCCTTGTTTTTGTTTTCAGCATATTTTTTTTCCTTAATTTTATTTTTGTTTTACTGTTGGTATTGTACTTCTTTTTTTATTTTTTCATTTTTTTTTCAGTGTTGCATAAAAAATGTGCAAAGATAACTATTCTTTCTACCAGAAAAATTAATTTTAGTGTCATTTTAAAGAGGTCAATTTATAGAATAGAAAGAATGCTTTTTATTCATAGTAAAACTATGCATACTTTGTTTGCTTTGGAGGCATACATTGTGTCTATGGTAAATGTTATAGTGCCTAGAACAGCTTGCCGCATGACCTTCTTTTTACAAAAGAATCATTGAATGTTAAGGCTCCTGACGTCCTTGTATCAACTGATGACATCATTGGTTGTTTTGATGCCGATGGCTGGAAGGTTGTAATGGTGCCCAATGAAAACCTGTGATTTTGTGTAACTGAAAGGCAGCTTTGATCCATCCACTGGCTTGTATACAATTTTCAGGCATTTTTCCAAGCCACTCCAGGTACATTGAGTGCCCTGGACACCTAGGATGAAAGGCTGGTGTAGAAAGAGGGCTAAGAAGGATTGTGTAATGTGGGATCTTTGCATTTGTTAACAGTTCATTTGTATACACAACCTTACACTACCCGTGTTTTGTTCACATGGTAATAGACCTATAAGAGACTACAATATGCCTTTTTAGAATTCACGTTTTTTTTTTACCCCTTTTTACTTACTTGATTTTATTTGGTGCTACTATGTCCGGATCCTTAGCCTCCACTTTTGTCAGTGTAGCGCCTGGTGTAATGGAATGCTCCACCAGACTGACTAGGATTGTCTGTGGCTTAAATACTGGAGCATCATTTACATCCTGGATATCTATTTTTATTGAACCAGCCAGCGACACTGTCTTTCCTGTCCGACCCTTTTCAGTTTCTATGACCCACAGGCCTTTCCTAGGCTTCTGCTTGACTTTGCAGCTATACAATGGCTCTTCATTTGAAACGGATATGGAAAGGATGTCTTGTGTTCTTTCTTCGTAATCCAAGGGCTGTTAATAAAGAAAATGGGCTTTAATGTTTCATATATTATATGGTGATATTTTTAAAGTTCTGAGGAAAAGTGCAGTAAGGCTGGGTTCACGTATATAAGAATTGGATGCATTTTTAACTGGATACAATTCACATAGCCTGTGAATCGGATCGGCTTTTTATAGAGCTGGTTCACACATGTGCGGAGCGGCCGCAGGGCGGTTTTAAAAAGGGTCTTTTGCGATTTTTGGTCTGGTTCAGGTGCGATTTCAGGTAATAATTCGCACCTGAACTGGTGAACAGAATCCCGCACTGAAACTGCGACCGCATATCTCTGAACCCAACCTAAAGCAACCAGTCAGAATTGAGTTCAGCAAATTTAGGAGAATTATAGATATTTATGTTGACTGGTGGCTTTGGACAACAGTATTCTGGCAGTTACTGTTGCCTAAAGCTAACAAGGTTTGAATTTTGGCTGAATCGTCTGATAGTCGACCACACAAACCCAAATCAATGCAGCTGGATGGAAAAATATTTGCTCAACAATGACTGCATCTGGCAGTTCAGGTCTTCAGACAGCTTTGATTGCAGTAGCTCTCTGTATACAGTAAACAGCAGTGCAGATTCCTTCATACATGCTGTTTAGCATGGATGGAGGAAAATATTGATTTTCTCTTGTTTAACCACTTGCCGACCGCCGCAAGTAGATTTACTGCGGCGGTCAGCCCCTCACAGGCAAAGTGACGTAAATAAACGTCACTAGCTTGTGAGGCTCTGGGGAGCGAGCATGCGCCGCCGGCGGCACGCTCCCGCGCGGTCACGGACCCCCCCGCGCGTGTGACCGGCGGACCCGATGTCCGCCGCTCACTCTGCGATCGTCGGGGGAGAGGGAGAAAGGCCGGCAGCTTGTGTAAACAAGCTGCCTGTCATTCTCCCCTGTGTAGAAACACCAATCATACGGTTCTACTATGTAGGACCGTTGATCAGTGTAACTACAGCTCAACAGACAGCCAATCACAGTTAGAATCACCCCCCTAGGGACACACACAGCCCCTCCCTCTCAAATAAAGTTAACCCCTTCACTGCCAGTGTATTTTTACAGTAACAGTGCATATATATAGCACTGATTACTGTAGAAATGTCACTGGTAACCCCAAAAGTGTCAAAAATGTCAGTCAAGGGTCCGATCTGTCCGCCGCAATGTCGCAGTACCGCAAAAAAAATCGCAGATCGCCGCCATTACGCGTTAAAAAAAACCAACAAAAATGACAAAAATCTTGTTAGTAAACGCAATAACTTTTGCGCAAACCAATCAAAATACGCTTTTTGCGATTTTTTTTTAACCAAACATATGTAGCATATAACAAATTGGCCGAAAATGTTAAAAAATTTAGATTTTTACATTTTTTTGGGGGGGGAATTTCATATAAAAAAATGTGAAAAATATTATTATTTTTGCAAAATTGACGCTCTTTTTTTGTTTATAGCGCGTGATCAAAACATCGCACAGGTGATCAAATACCACCAAAAGAAAGCTCTGTTTGTGGGAAAAAAAGGACGTCAAATTCATTTAGGTACAGCATCGCACGATTGTCCGTTAAAGTCACGCAGTGCCGAATCGCAAAATACCCCCTGGTCAGGAAGGGGGTAAAATCTTCTGGGGCTTAAGTGGTTAACCCACAGGCTGAAAGAGAAATCCTAAGTATGTATGATTTGCCGTATGCTAAAAGCCTATATATTTAAAGGATAACAGTATTTTAAAAATATAGCAGCTTTTTTTAAAAAATATTCCTATTCTGCCCAGAGCTGTCCCAGGTCAGTGTAAGCATTTATTGGCTTGCATCTAACTTTTCTGCAGATTCCACAGATCAACATTGAACAGCCAATAAATTGAATCAATGGAGTAGATTTACTAGTGTAGTGGAGTAGTGCATTTAAAAGAAGCCGCTTTAAAATCTCCTGCAGCTGAGATGAGTCTGTCACAAGTTATTGTGTGCACCACACTATTGTAAATAGCTGACACTAAAAAACTATTGCAGCCTACCAATTCAACATTAAAGTAAAAGAAGGGCTCTTACATTTTTCTTCTACCTTATGGCATGTGCTGCTATTTATACTGTGTAATCAGCATGCATCCTAATTAGATGTGTGTGTTTGCATGAGGGGAGGTCTTTGCAATATTTCATAATACTTTCCTGTTTTATGTATTTTTCCTTTTTTTTTCTCTATTATCAGCTCAAAGGATCTGAAAATACACCCCCCCCCCCCCCTTTATGAAGAAATCAGGACCCCTTATGTCTCCTTTTGCCACTGATCCAAGCAGAAAAGGGACAGGGGTTGTTTGTTAGTTTGTGTTTTCTTTCTGCATGTGTTCCATTAAGATGTCCTATTACTATCTGTTCCAAAGATACAACATTTAAGGGGATCTAAAAAAAGAAGGTTATTAGGTTATTACCCTCCTAGGCCATGGTCACCAGAACAGGTGTCCTCACTGGAATATTTCCCCTTACCTCTTGGCTTTGTGAAAACTTTTAAATGTATATACACTGCTCAAAAAAATTAAAGGAACACTTTTTATCAGAGTATAGCATCAAGTCAATTAAACTCCTGGGATATTTGGTCAGTTAAGTAGCAGAGGGGGTTGTTAATCAATTTCAGCTGCTTTGGTGTTAACGAAATTAACAACAGGTGCACTAGATAGGCAACAATGAGATGACCTCTAAAACAGGAAAGGTTTTACATTATGTTTTTTGCCTACTCAATCTTTTCTGAGTGTTTTTCACTAGTTTTGCATTTGGCTAGTGTCAGTGTCACTACTGGTATCATGAGGCAATACCTGGATCCTATAGAGATTGCACAGGCAGTCCAATTCCTCCAGGATGGCACATCAATACATGCCATTGCCTGAAGTTTCGCTTTGTCTCCCAGCAGTCTTAAGAGCATGGAGGAGATTCCAGGAGACAGGCAGTTACTCTAGGAGAGCTGGACAGGGCCGAAGAGGATCCTTAACCCATCAGCAGGACCGGTATCTGCTCTTTTGTGCAAGGAGAAACAGGATGAGCACTTCAAGAGCCCTACAAAATGACCTCCAGCAGGCCACTGGTGTGTATGTCTCTTACCAAACAATCGAGAACAGACTATGGGGGTGGCCTGAGGGTCCGACATCCTCTAGTGGGCCCTGTGCTCACTGCCCTGCACTGTGAAGCTCGATTGGTATTTGCCATTGAACACCAGAATTGGCAGGTACGCCACTGGCGCCCTGTGCTTTTCACAGATGAGAGCAGGTTCACCCTGAGTACAAGTAATAGATGTGAAAGGGTCTGGAGAAGTCATGGAGAATGTTATACTGCCTGTAACATCATTCAGCATGACCGGTTTGGTGGTGGATTAGTGATGGTCTGTGGAGGCATATCCATGGAGGGACACACAGACCTCTACAGGGAAGACAATTGCACCCTGACTGCCATTAGGTACCGGGAGGAAATCCTTGGACCCATTGTCAGACCCTACACTAGTGCAGTGGGCCCTGGATTTCTCCTTGTGCACGATGATGCCCGGCCTCATGTGGCGAAAGTATGCAGACAGTTCCTGGAGAAAGAAGGAATTGATACCATTGAATGGCCCCTGCTCATCTGACCTAAATCCAATAGAACACCTCTGAGACATTATGTTTCTGTCCATCCAATGCTGCCAAGTTGCACCTCAGTCTGTTCAGGAGCTCAGTGATGCCCTGGTTCAGATCTGGGAGGAAATACCCTAGGACACAATCCGTCTCGTTAGGAGCATGGCCCGACGTTGTCAGGCATGCATACAAGCACATGGGGGTCATACAAACTACTGAGGACCATTTTTGAGATGCTTTAATAAAATTTCAGCAAAATGGACTAGCCTGCTGCATCATTTTTTCACTTTGATTTTCGGGGTGTCTTTGAATTCAGCCCTCTGTAGGGTGATAATTTTAATTTCCATCAAACCATGTGGCATCCTTTCATTCCTAACACATTACCCAGTCCATATCAGTATTGATATCCAGCATGATATTTTTCCCCATTAAGATCTGATGTGTTTTCAAAGTGTTCCTTTGTTGAGCAAAGTGTGAATTTGTTTGAGCAGTGTATTTAAAGTCTTTATATTTTCCATCGTTTCTGTCTTGGTGATAGTGGTCACAGAACAAAGATGATGATTCCATCTAGCCGGGACACAGACAGCAATAAAAAGCTGACAGGAGTTCTAATCCTTCACTATATCCAAAACTAAAAACAAAGTTGGGCTATACATACACTTTAAAAGATCTGATGTACAGTATTTTAATATGCCACTAAAGAACACTCCTTTTGGGTAACTTTTTTCCACAAAACAAAGTTATTTTAAACTTAGTACATTTCTGTCACACTCCTTTTTGTTTTAAACCCAATTTTTGTTTTTAACTTGTGACTTGCTCTGCCGAATTTGAGCAAACTGTTTTATATATGCAAGAAAAAGTCTGGTTGAAAAGTCCATCTAGTTCAATACAAGAATAAAAGTGAGTATGCAGATTGTATAACAGTGAAAATTTGCTGTCCCCTTAAACTAACTCAACACACAGCCATTAATGTCTAAACCGCTGGCAACAAAAGTGAGTACACCCCTAAGTGGAAATGTCCAAATTGGGCCCAAAGTGTCAATATTTTGTGTAGCCACCATTTATTTTCCAGCACTACCTTAACCCTCTTGGGCATGGAGTTCACCAGAGCTTCACAGGTTGCCTGTGGAGTCCTCTTCCACTCCTCCATGATGACATCACAGAGCTGGTGGATGTTAGAGACCTTGCGCTCCTCCACCTTCTGTTTGAGGATACCCCACAGATACGTAATAGGATTTAGGTCTGGAGACATGCTTGGCCAGTCCATCACCTTTACCCTCAGCTTCTTTAGCAAGGCAGTGGTCATCTTGGAGGTGTGTTTGGTGTCGTTATCATGTTGGAATATGCCCTGCGGCCCAGTCTCCGAAGGGAGGGGATCATACTCTGCTTCAGTATGTCACAGTACATGTTGGCATTCATGGTTCCCTCAATGAACTGTAGCTCCCCAGTGATGGCAGCATTAATGCAGTCCCAGACCATGACACTCCCACCACCATGCTTGACTGTAGGCAAGACACACTTGTCTTTGTACTCCTCACCTGGTTGCCGCCACACACACACGCACACACACTTGACACCATCTGAACCAATTAAGTTTATCTTGGTCTCATCAGACCACAGGACATGGTTCCAGTAATCCATGTTCTTAGTCTGCTTGTCTTCAGCAAACTGTTTGAGGGCTTTCATCTTTAGAAGAGGATTCTTTCAGGAACGACAGCCATGCAGACCAATTTGATGCAGTGTGTGACGTATGGTCTGAGCACTGACAGGCTGACCCCCCACCCCTTCAACCTCTGCAACAGTGCTGGCAGCACTCGTACGTCTATTTCCCAAAGACAACCTTTGGATATGATGCTGAGCACGTGCACTCAACTTCTTTGGTCGACCATGGCAAGGCCTGTTCTAAGTGGAACCTGTCCTGTTAAACTGCTGTATGGTCTTGGCCACTGTGCTGCAGCTCAGTTTCAGGGTCCTAGCAATCTTCTTATAGCCTAGGCCATCTTTATATAGAGCAACAATTCTTTTTTTCAGATCATCAGAGAGTTCTTTGCCATGAGGTGCCATGTTGAACTTCCAGTGACAAGAATGAGAGAGTGAGAGCGATAACACCAAATTTAACACACCTGCTCCCCATTCACATCTGAGACCTTCTAACACTAACCAGTCACACGACACCGGGGGAGGGAAAATGGCTAATTGGGCCCAATTTAGACATGTTCACTTAGGGGTGTACTCACTTTTTTTGCCAGCGATTTAGACATTAATCGCTGTATGTTGAGTTATTTTGAGGGGGCAGAAACTTTATACTGTTATACAAGCTGTACACTCACTTCTTTACATTGTAGCAAAGTGTCATTTCTTCAGTGTTGTCACATGAAAAGATATAATAAAATATTTACAAAAATGTACAATACCATACCCACAGTTGATCAAAAGGAAGGCAAAAAACCCAGCAAAGCATGATCCAATTTGCCCCAGCAGGGAATAAAAATCCTTCATGATCCCCCAAGAGGCAATTGGATATTCCCTGGATCAACTTTTATCTATCAGTTATATTATGTACATTTAGGAAAGAAGCCAGGCCTTTTTTTAAAGCAATCTACTGAGCTGACCAGAACCAGCTGTTGAGGGAGTCTATTCCACAATAGTACACTTCTAAGTCCACACAGAATGCACTAGTTTTAAAATTACCTTCACCACAGTAAGAACGCCTTCATTTGTTTGTGGGTCAGTTGTTATCTTGTAGTTATCATTATTGTTTCCTTCAATAATAGAGTACACTGCTCTCCACCCCGAAGTAAATGGTGTATCGTTGTCTATTACTCCAAATCTCAAGATGGTCAAATTAGCGTCATGTTCCGGTACGGAGGTCTGTAGCTGTTAGGAAGAAAGACACGTACGCATGCGTTAACTGGACTAAATGGAGGAACAGACATTTGGATTGTCCAAACAAAATACAGTCAATCACTTCAGCAATAATACATTTATCTGGAAACTAGTGACATCCGAGTTAACCATATTTGCACCTGGTATATATACCTTGCAGCCCTGCGTTGGATGTGTTTGTGGGATTATCTCCTCACCGGAGCGGTTCTCTCTCTTCCTAGCTGTTTGCTAAGGCAAGCTAGCCAAGTGAGCAAATGAATCTGACAAAGTATGAATGTGTTTTCGCTAATTATAGTCCATGGACTTTTGTAACCGAAAAACATTACTTTTGTGGTCACTGTAGGACTGATGCAATAAAATTGGAGAATTCAAAATTTAGCAAAAGAGAAAAACTTGCTATCAATAACATATCAAACCTCACCTTTTATTTTATGGGAAAAGTATACAAGAATTTTTATTGGTCACTTTCTGTGAGCTTTTTAAAGTATTGGCCACAATGTATACAAACCTTATAGCCTTGATTAAAGTAAAACAAAAGATTGCCCTTTAAACTCTACATGAGTAGCATCCTCAATCTAGGTAGGTTTTTAGACCCTCCTTTTTACATACCTTTTTTAATGCAGTCAGTTTGCACATAAAAATATAAAGTATGGCTTACACTAGCCACTAAGGAGGGGGAATAAAAACAGAGCAAAGTTATAATGGTCTTTGTTTAACTGTTTACTGCCCAAAGCAGAGGGAAGATTAAAAATCAATGTAACGCTGGAGGAAGCAAAATAACTATTCTGTTGTTCATTAATAAAATGACTGTGTTAGTCTACAGTCATGCTGAGAAACATGTTGTAAATGCAATCAACATTGATTAATCAGACACACAGGTTGATTCTAGCACAACGATGCACATCTTTGTTTTTTAAGTACATACAGATGGTGAGGAAAGTGTTGGAGCGTTGGTGTTTCTATCTAACACAGTCACATGGACCTCACAGGTGCTGCTCATTTGCCTCTGCACACCGCTGTCTTTTGCTTCAACCACCAGCTTGTACCTCCTATTAGTCTGAAAGAGAGATTTTATGAAAACAATCTATTACTGCATGATGACACTTTATTTTAAGCTTTTTAGTTTCTTATGTGCTCTGCTGTGAAGCTAGTTGCACTTTGCTTCCAACATCTGGACTTTCCCCCGCTGTGAACTAAGCAACACCCACCACCCACTCAATGAGGGTACAGTTTTTGGTGGCTGAGACACTCTTCATGTGGCATGCTATCTTCTTGGAGGGGGCTTGGCTATAAAATAAAAAGTATAGAAAAACAACAACACGAAAGTGACTAGCTCGGTTCATAACCACTTGTTACTTTCTCCCAACACCTATAGACTAGCAATGATACTGTAGATAGTATTCCACATAAATCAATCAAATCGCACAGTGATCCAGTCACATCACAAAATAAACATAAACATCAACAACCTTCATTTTAGAAAGAAGCATAATAGGGACCCCTCAAGGTCTCAAATTTTGGGGTATTGACAAGACCTACCCATTTTGGAGGGGTACCAACAGAGTGAGGGATTTGTCCAGATGTGAGACCAAGTGGATTTTTTCAACCAACACTCTAAGACCGGGTGGGTTGAATGTTGAACTAGACTGGAATTGCTTTATAAGTAATTATTCAGTGTATCCGAGATGGGTCCAATGTTGCGGAAAGTTATGTGGGCCGAGTTATTAGGTTTCAATATTTTGGAAATATATTTTTTTTATATATTTAATTTTTTGTTTGAATGTTCTTATTTGTATTTATTTAAATATATTTTACCAATTATTTTATATTTTGTAGACATATAATCTTTTATCTGAGATATACATGTGATTTTTTTGGGGTTTTTTATTATTGATCACATGTATCCTTAGTCTGTCTATGTTGAAGTATAATGTTATGGGTCTCATATTCAATGCATGATACGTTGGAAGTCACTCTGACGAGAGGACTTGGAATGCAGGAAGCTTAATTACACATATATATTAGACCTTTATATGGGATGCGCCCCTTTCGGAGTATATGGCCCGGAAGGAGTGGATTGTGTAGTGGAATGTGGTAAAGGGTGGGTTGGGAGATCATATACCCAATTCCATTCAATTATTTAGTATCATGTAGTGCAGGGGTGTCCAAACTATGGCCCTCCAGCTGTTGCGGAACTACGCGCCCCATGAGGCATTGTAAGTCTCTGACATTCACACACACATAACTAGGCATAATGGGAATTGTAGTTCCTGAACAGCTGGAAGGCCATAGATTGGACACCCCTGGTATACTGGATATGAGGATTGTTTTATTTATATATATTATTTGTTGATTGCTGATAGTCCTGTATATGGATTGAAGCTAATAAGACTGCTGTCTAAAAGCAGGAGCCTTACGGGGTGACCACTCCCTCAGACGAAGTTGTGATGACGAAACGTCTCAGATCGTGATCACGCAGCTACCTTGACCGATTGTGTGTGTCTCTCCCGGGAGCCCCAAGAGCAGCAAGAAGCAAGCCGTGAGCGGACATCAGCGGTGAGCTCGACACACACTATATGTGTATCTCTTCTTGACACGCTTTATCTTCTAATGTTTTGTGTACGTGCATTGTAACTGGGGGGGGGGGGGTCTGTTTTTTATGCTAATAAATGTTTACTGGATTACGCTATGAGTCCATCTGTCTTTATCCGGGAGCCAATGTGGTGAGAGGAGGTGTGTTGGCAGAGAGGAAGCTTCACGTTCCTATAAATGATTAAACAAAGGCATGCCATATCTGAGCTCTGGTGAATTTTTATTACCTAAGGGAGAGGTCTCACTAGGTGTGGTGACGGGTCCAGTGGATTTCTATTTGACTTCACTCTTATAAACGCTTACCATCACTGACACCCATTAGGAGTTGTTAAGGACTCTTAAAGACGCAGAAGGTGTATTTCTTCTATAAGAGCGCTGCTAATGCGGACATTTTTTTATTTATGCAAGGTGTAGGCATGATGGAAAATAAAAAGTATTGTTAAAAAGTCAAACCTGGCTCAGAAGTATTTCTAGCTATCAAGGTAACGTGAGGTGACTTGTGGTGTCTACTCTTACTTCACCTTAGAGAGGTATACAGCCATTTTGACAACTGATTGTCTAGGCCAGGGGTCTCCAAACTGTGGTCCATGGGCCAGATGTGGACCTTTGCTTGCCTTTATCTGGCCCTTGAGGCATATTCCTTCCATTGATATGAGACACTATTCTGACAACTGACACCAACAATGGTGCACCATGTCTCCCACCGACACCGACACCAACAATGGGGCACTATTCCTCCCAATGACACCAACAATGGGGCACTATTCCTCCCAATGACACCAATAATGTGGCACTATTCCTCTCACTGATAGCAACAATGGGGCACTATTCCTCCCACCAATCCCAAATGTGGTGATGTTTACTTTCATTGATGCCAGGAAAATTTCCACTTCTGTTAGCCTCAGTCTGGCCCACCAAAAGTCTCACGGACATTAAACTGGCCCTTTGTTCAGAAAATGTGTAGACCCCTGGTCTAGGTTGACAATACTTGGCCTTATAAAAGCAGGTAATGCTGCTAAATTAAACTTTTGCTTCAAAGGTTAGCCTGTGTGGAGGTGTTTGTGACTTTTTTTAACTATAGAGACACAGAAAGGGCCCCTCCTCTCACAGTATGTATTCCAGATTTTGTCTGCTATGCCATTCACAAGAGTAGACTGCTGTTGCAAACTCTCTAAAAAACACTACACTATATTGTCAAAAGTATTGGGATGCCTGCCTTTACACGCAAATGAACTTTAATGGCATTCCATTCTTAGTCCGTAGAGTTCAGTAATGAGTTGGCCCACCCTTTGCAGCTATAACAGCTTCAACTCTTATGGGAAGGCTGTCCACAAGGTTTAGGAGTGTATCTATAGGAATGTTTGACCATTCTTCCAGAAGTGCATTTGTTAGGTCGGGCACTAATGTTGGACGAGAAAGCCTGGCTCGCAGTCTCTGCTCTAATTCATCCCAATGGTATTCTATCTGGTTGAGGTGAGGACTTTGTGCAGGCCAGTCAAGTTCCTCCACCCCAAACTCGCTCATCCATGTCTTAATGGACTTTGCTTTGTGCACTGGTGCGCAGTCATATTGGAACAGGAAGGGCCCATCCCCAAACTGTTCCCACGAAGTTGGGAGCATGAAATTGTCCAAAATGTTTGGTATGCTGACAGCTTAAGAGTTCCCTTCACTGAAACTAAGGGGCCAAGCCCAACCCCTGAAAAACAACCCCAAACCATAACCGTAAAGATAGTTAGTTTGGGGTGGAGGAACTTGACTGGCCTGCACAGAGTCCTGACCTCAACCCGATAGAACACCTTTGGGATGAATTAGAGCAGAGACTAATGGGCCTTACACACTATAAGATTTTCTGAAGACTTTTTCCTTTAGACTTACCAAAACCAGATAATATGAGGTCAAACCTAAACACTTTCAATTTGTATGCAATCTGGCAGGCCCTTGCACTACATAGCAAAGGTACATCTGAAGGAAATCTAACCACAAAAGTTGGATAGTGTGTATCCAGCTTAAGAGCCAGGCCCTCTCCCTATCATCAGTGCCTGACCTCACAAATGCGCTTCTGGAAGAATGGTCAATAATAATAAACTGTTCGGCAGTGCTGTGAATTGGCAATCTGCATCTGTGGTGCCATACCTCATAATTTAGACAACCCTTGAATGAGATGAACCCCTTCTCTTCCTCTATGGTGAACTCAGCATTCGGGTCGGCAGGCGTCTGAGACAGGATAAAATAGCTAACCAGTGAGTTGGGACTGTTTTCATCATCCTTGTCGTAAGCCAGCAATGTGAAGACTGTATTACCTGAAGCAGACAAATCGCTTTGTTATGAAGAAAAAAACATACCAGTCCTCCGGACCAAAACCAGCAGACACACAAGGCCATCAGTGTCACTAATGACTATTCATTCTGCTGCCTTCTCTTTTATGCCTAACTGTGAAATTCCACAGCCATGCTCTGTATGAGGAAAAGATTAATATTAAAATGGCCACTGGATATTTTCTGAACATAAATATATTCTATATGCAGATGAAAGAATGAATATTTAGCCCCCTAGTTGTACTTTTATACACCGGATTTTCCTCAAGACTTAATGAATTTAAAAAGGCTCTGAAAAGGATTTGTTTGGTAAATAGTTAATTTTATACATGCTGTGCAAGCAAGTACAGGAATTCTGCTTTTACTATTGGGTTCTTTATCTTCTTATTGCAGTTAATACTGTCAGCTCATAGTGGTTAATTATTTCTTCCACCTACTTTTATGATAACCAGCATTTTTGCTATTAGAATGCTATACAGAGAACTAGAGACAAATTGCCAAAGGATCTAAAAGTCATTGCTTGTGTTGTATTGTAAATGAGAATGGCCACTTATGATTCTTACTATAATGTTTTTGTTGCTACTAGCATTTCCTACAAGGTTATAGAAGCAGAAACAAAACCATCCATACAGTTTAACCTGAACAATGCTCATTCTGTTATTGACAATAATTCTGCCTTGAAATATCAATGGGAAATTACATATTACAAGTATAGCTTTTGGTTACTTATCATGTTTTACATCTTGATATCTTGCCCCTGCCTAGTGGTGCGGCTGCAAACCGCAGGACAATCTCTGGATCTCGAGTCCTTACTATCTAACTTGCTAGATCCTCAGATCACATCCTACCAAAAAGGTACTAAGCTTTACGGCACCCCTTTACCCAACCCTCCTCCTTCTCCGGACGGTTATTACACAGATTATAAATCTAAAGTTCCAGAAATATGCAAGAAAGCTACTAAGTTTATGGTTGTTTCCACATGCACCCCCTTGTTTTGCCATGTATTATCATAGGAATGGTCAAGGCCATTAACACGCTGAGCAGTTGCCCGGGGCCCCCCTTGCCCAGCGACCCAGCCAAGCATTAGACCCAATTCCCCTGTGCATCCCACTGCCAAGCTTAGGTGGCAAGAGCCTGTCAGGCCACTTGGGTCGTGGAGAGGGAGCCCACAACTGCAGGAATGCCTGTCCGCCTCCAGGGGAACAGGCACACACAAGACAGTCGAGTCTGACTCCCATCCGTGTGCGTGTGTTCACAGGCCTCAGCCTCCAAACTCGGAAGCTGTCATTAGGCTTGCACTGTTGTACCAATAAATATAGCCTTATCGATAATTTGAATTGTTATTCTCGTGGCTGATTGTGTAGGCAGGGCCCCAGTGCACTGCATTGCCCGGGGGACGTTTAATGCTCTTAAGATGGCACTGGGAATGGTCATATATCCTGGACATGCAACTTAATTTCCAGATCTGCAGGTTCATCTGTATGCTGTGCATGTGTGCTCAAATACACATTGATTTGCAAGTTTTTTGTGTTTATGTGTGTTATGTTGAGCAAATGCATACAATTTCAATGGTCCCGAAATGCATATCCATGGGCCAAAAAGAATCTTGGCTCCCTTCATTATTTTTAGCACGCTGCAAGGCAATTGATGTGTTTTTGTTGAGTGCTTTTCAGGGAGTGCTGTCAGCTGCTAGCAGGCTTCTAACAAGCTTCACATAGTGCTGAAGCTTACTATCTGCTCCATTTAAATTGACTTTGCTCCCTTTAAAGTATGGATTAGAACAGCTATTAGGTTTTTTTTGCATTCTGTTCCCTTGTTAGGGAGATTTGCCCTCTCTATTTGTCCCGTTTACCATTATCATTGAAAGCAAAGTAAAAAAAAAATCCCAAATTTTGGGTTGTTCCTAGAAAAGTAATAGAAGGGAAACCTTCTAATGGAGTTCTGGTGACCTTTGGGGGGGGGGGGGGGCACAAGGGATTCCCTTTGCATGGATTTCCTTTCACTTCCAGTTTTGGCTATGGGAGCAGAAGTGAAAATAAATCTCCCCAATGCATCCCTTACTTTTCCAAAATGGAAAGAAATTTGCTTATAGTTTTACTTTAAGATATGTATCTAACAATCTAACAGTCCTTTTACAGGAGCTATACCACCTTATAGGATGCATTTTTTTGAGATAGGAATTAAAACAGTACATCATCTGAAGATATGATTTGTGTTGTACTTTTATGTTATCCTATTTTTTTTCTATTGAAATCCATTTTGTCCACTAGAAACATCTACTAGGAAAATATAAACATATTAATATTTGATAAATATGCCCCATACAGTTAAAAATGTGTCTTTTTATTTAATATTTAGACATTGAAACCTAGGTGTTTATTTACTCACTGCTATTAGAAAAACATAAAGACCTTTTTTTTTCCAAGAGCAAATAAGCTGATGTATAGTCCTGACAGGCACAGTTTATTACCATTACATCAGATAGCAATTTGTGCCTAGCTGTGCAATTAGCAGCAAGCCGAGGAGAGCAAATGAGCTGACCCGACAGCAGCGAGCAGATGGTACATCGAGTCTTCTATCCATACTGTACCTTGCACAGCGCTTTCATCAACAGAGACGTAAAAAGTCTTGTTTTTGAACTCTGGGGCATTATCATTAATGTCCAGGATCTTCAGATGAATGCCGAGTCTTGTACCCACTTTCCTGGAAGTTTTGTTGATGGCGTTGAACTTCCACTGCATGTAAACAAAAAAGTAAAAGTTGCAGAGAACTTTGGCAGGCAGCACAGTTTAAGCAAGCTTGTCAAAGGCAGTAGCAGTGGTGAGGTATACCGTGGCAGCTGTCGAGAACAGAGACTACACCAGATGGAAAGTTGCGAGCAATTATCTGTTAGAAAGATGATCGTTTTTAATTGGGGTGGTAAAACTTATATCCGCGTGATATTTTCTTCATACGAAGCAAAAAAGTACAGCCGGTGCTGAGCGTGGCAAAAAACAAAATGCTGGTAGTAGCTCCTGTGCACATGTTCTTAAAAACTATTATCTTTCACCTGTGGTTTTATCCATTCTCTTCTTGAACCTTTTGACAATCAGATAAAGGTTCCACGTTTTCAAGATTCATGTAAAATGCTGTCATTCTCCAGAGCATAAACCAGCATGCTCTGCCAATTTGAGTGTGTTTGTATTTATAGACCCACCAGTTGGGAGATAATCCAGGTGGATGTTTGATCAGTCTTGGCTGCATGTACATCTGCCTGATGTTCTGCACTGTGCCACATTCAAAGTGATTCTAAAGCCTCGTACACACGCGTCGAGAATCGGCTGGGAATTTACGTCCGACGACTGATCTGCCGATTTTCGGCTTGTTAGTATGATGCTTCCGACAACCGACTCCGACTTTTCGGCCGAAAAAAATCTGGTGTGCAGGCTATAAAATTTTTGTCCGCCGTCAAACACGGCCGATTTTCGTGCAGTCAGTACAGATTTCGGCAGGGAAACATCTAATGAGCAAGACTGGGCATGCTCATGCTCAGAGAAGAAAGAACACAAAGAAAGCAAACCAACACATGACATCACTTCAGAAGTAGAATTTTGTTGGGCGAGAAAATTCGCGTGCAGTCTAGGCACATTCCAACCAACAAAACGCCACTCTGGACAAAAGACAGACGATCAGTCGGCCGATAATCGTTGCGTGTGTACTAGGCTTCACTTTCGTTGCAATGGGAAGAAGGATCTAGTTAAAGCAATCTTTAAAATAGAATTCATGCGTAACACTAACATTTCTGCTCGCTCCTCCTGCCTATCCTGGATTAACATCTATATTCTTATCTTATTTATTTTTTTGTGGCTGCTCTGGTCTGATCACGTGATCCTGCAGCTGGTCTCTCCTGTGTCCATGAGCATCAGCTGCACGGAGGAGGCAGGAGCACCAACAGCAGCTGTGCCATGGGAGTCTTTGGGTGATGGCACAGCCCCTGGAATTCCCATGACATAGGAGCCGGTGTTCCGTGAGAATTACCTACCCGTGAGAAAAACCTACCCTCGTCACTTCCGGTGTACGAAAGTGTCTGTAACGCCGCGGAATTACATTAAAACAGCTCGCCAGAAATATCATGTGATCTCCACTGCTATCCCTGACACTTCCCTGGTCTTGTCTACTAAATATAAAACCGGCGGCGGCTGTATGACAACATAAATCACGGAGCCGCCAGCCGCTTTTATATTTAGTAGACAAGATCAGGGAAGTGACAGGGCAAGGAGTGGAGCTTACTCATATTGCAGTACAGCTGTTTTAATGTACCCGCCGCGATGGTAGGTTTTTTCCACGGACCAGTCATCATTTCAGACTAGTGCGCATGCGCACTAGGGGCTGTGAGCATGCGCACTGCCAGGGTAGGTTTTTCTCACGGGGTAGGTAATTCTCACGGAACACCGGAGCTGCAGGATCACATGACTGGACCGAGTTAAAATAAAACTAAGTATACTAATGCTGTTTACACGGGATAGGTATTATAGGTGGGAGGAGAGCGGAGGGAACATTTTTAGTGTTGGGATTGAATTTTACTTTAACGTTTTTTTCTGTAGATGATCTCCCATCACCAAATAAGCCAACTCTTGTGTATAGCGTACATTCTGTAGTCTTACAGCCCATTTATTTTAATAGGTATAAACTTGCCCACCCATAAATACTGTTGTATCACCAGAATAGGACATGAGAGAAAATATCTCTGATGGGGACTTAACACTTTTTTATGTAGAGAGGGGAAAGTTTGAAACCCCTGTTACTGCTGTCTCGGGTACAAGAATTTGACCTTGTGCACACTAGAGGTTTACAAATCAGCATCTAGGTTTTATTGTCAAAGCTCAATTGAATAAGCCGAAGTTAGAAGCTGATTGGTTACTTTGCACAGCTGTACTAGATTTTGTGTGCACCAGTTTGTAAATCTCCTCCTATGTGTCCATGTGCAAAGCGCTTAGGTCCCTTTCTCAGGGCTCCGTTCCGTTGACTGAGCCGTTCTCCTCAGCGGGGGATCAATCCGCCAATCCCCGTTGAGCAGGCAGTTGACAACTCCGTCTCCGCTCTGTGTGGGGAGATGGAGGTGTCAGATCCCCGCTGTCCCCTATGGGGGAATTGGATGAGAACGGACCGCCTGTCCGTTCTCATGTAATCCACCAGACGGATTGAAAATAGGGTTTTTTATCCGTCCGGATTTGACGGACAAGATCAGATCGGATGTCAGCAGACATGTCTCCGCTGACATCCGTTGCCCCATAGAGATGCATTGGGCATCCGTTTAGATCCGCCTGAAAAACTGACAGGCGGATCTGAACGGTCCGCATTTGTGAAAGGGGCCTTAACCTCCTAGGCGGTAATCCCGAGCGTGACTCGGGGTTGGTTTTTCATATCAGGAGCGGTAACCCAGAGTCACGCTCGGGGTGGATTGCAGAGAGCGCAGCGGTGTTCTCTTACCTTATCCTGGCGATCCAACGATGATCTCTCATTGCTGAGATCGCCAGCCGAGAGTCCCGCCACTCCTCCGTCCCTCCGTCGGTCTGATCACTTCCTAGTTCCGTTCCCTGCAGCAGCAATGCTGCATGGGAGCGGAACTAGGGAGGGAAATTCAAAAAAAAAGAAAAAAAAAGATGTTGCACAAAACACAAAACACATTTTGTATTATATATATATATATATATATGCACACACACACACACATATATATATATATATAAAATTATATTGTTGATTCAATTATAATTCATGCGTTATATATTATATATATATATATATATATATACACACATATATATATAATATATAATGCATGAATTATAATCTAATCAATAATATAATTTTATTATATATATTATATATTAAATAATAAAATAATATTATTGATTCGATTATAATTCACGTGTTTGTGTTTCAAATTTATCACATCTGGGATGTCTACTAGAGTCTTGTTTTGGTCAGGTTTAAGTCAGTAATTACTAAGAATTGTAGGCCTATAATACATAACGCCAAATTTCCATGAAAACAATTGTACCGCTTTTGGTATGTAATTCCTGACATAATCATACCGCCAGGGAGGTTAAGAGGCAGAAAAAAACACTGCCAGAGCGTCTAGAGGCAGCAGCATTTTGGCAGAAAAAAAAATGATTGACACGTGTATATGTATTTGCACATGTGCTAACGCAAAGTGCCTTAAGCACTTGAGCATTAATTTATTTCAGTAGCCAGAATAAAATAATTTAATTGGGCAGAATCATTTATTCTGGCCACTGAAATGAATTGACCCTCAAGCACTTGACCAAAAACATTTACAAGCATCAAGCATTTTTTCTTCTGCCAAAACGCTGCTGGCAGGAGGTAAGGTGTCTAGGAGAGATGGGCAAACACCTTGTGTGCATGAGGACTTAACAGGAAACCCTTTAACCATGAAATCCAAACTTAAAAACAAAAAACCTATTATGATGTTCTTTTCCCCACCTTATAGAAATAAATAACTTACCTGAAACAGAGGGGTGGTTTCATAGTCAATTTTCTGATGAACGTAAATTGATCCAGTGTCTTCGTTAATGTGGAAAAGGCCTTTGGGATCTTCGTCTACTCCTTTCCCCTGCAGCTTGTACTGCAGCTGAAAACCTTCCTCCAACTGCACCTGCCAGATACCAATCACAAGATTTAAGCAAAGGCAGAAGTAAAATGCCATAATTAATCTGCACTTGCCAAGCTTGCCCACAAGGCATATGCAACTCCCCAGTACAGCCTGGGGGCGGCAGGGCCCATTAACCAAAATCCAAGTCAAGCAAGATTATATTCATAATGTCATTACTCTGTGTACTTTTTTTTTTTTTCTGTAGTAGACAGATCTGAGACACAAATGTATGACATTTATTCACTAGATATCATACCTTTTTTGTTAAATGTTTAATACTTTTTATAGCTGCTTTAGAGCCCATTCACACTTGTGTGTTGTGGCAATGCATTGGGTTAGAGTGCGTTTAATACAGCACATAACACGCCACCTCTGCGTGGTGCCATTCATTATGAATGGCACCCCAATGCTTTGTACAGTGGCACAGAATGCATTCCAGCCCATCACAAAGCATTTACTGTTTGAAAAAACCTGCATGACCCTTCTTAGACAACTCAGCACAGTACAACATATTTTGTGGTATGTTTGCAGCCCATTCATAGCGAATGAGCTGCTTTAATGAAATGCACGTAATGCGTGCTATAACCCTTGCTAACACATGTGCATTAACATACTGCAAGAAAAAAACTGAATCTGCCCTTAGAATATATTCCCGCAGTTTATATATATATATATATATATATATATATATATATATATAATCTTTATTTTACATTTTAGGCAATCCAAAACCTAAAATAAGAAATGGGTAAAAAGTGGGGAAAAGTAGATCACATTACTAATAAACACTGATAAAGGTAGCAATGTAAGCCATTACAGTATAACCATTGCAAGCCCTCCCCTGTCCCAGATTTTAGATCTAAGTGGACAATCCCCTCAAACTCTGGGGGGAGGGATGGCTTGCATAGGAAACTGAGCACAATATTGCAGTAGGTAAGAAACATATAGGACATTAATACCAGGCATCTAAAAATCGGCTGTCACACCTGGTTCATTGGCTGATGAATCATTGCAAGATTAGGGTAGTTGGTTCTAGTTCTGGTTCGCCTGGGCAAGTGGCCTAAATGTAGGATCTGTCAAGGCTGGTAAGGCAACATCCAAACTAGAGGAAACTGGGGCCGAGATAAATACATGATTCCACCATGAGGCCCAGATAGAGTCAAAGCGTTCTCGAGTCCCCCTGCTGGTGGCAATCTATTCCTCTGCCTCCATGATCTCCGTCACCTTCATAATCCAGCCCTGCTCCCCCGGGACACACAGGCTCTTTCCATAGATTAATATAAGGAGTTTTGCTGCGCTGAGTAGGTGAGGTAGAGCACTACATTTACAGTGGGAGAGAGGAATGGGGGGATTTGGAGCAAAAAGTGCTTCTGTTAGGCAGGACACTTAATACCAAGACTATTCAATATGTGTTTACGAACAGTAGACCAAAAGGGCAATAACAATGGAGAATCCCACCGTATGTGGAGGAATGTTCCCCTTTGACCACATTCGTTCCAACCCAGATCAGAGACAGATGGGTATATTCTGGCATGGGTTCTTTTAACTATGAATTCATATCACCCAGAAAATTAGTTTGGATTTTTAGGTGTACGGCATGTGTGGGTTTGAGCAACATACTCTAAATACCCGTGTTATTGCACTACAAGCAACATTGTTTTTTTTTTCTTTGACCCAGCCCCTTCATGTCGAAATGCTGAATTATATAAATAAAAAGCCTGAAGCCTGCACCGAAAAAAAATAAAAATTCTTGCCAAACTGCAGGTGGTGACTTCTTCAAGGGTACTTTGTCACTTCTTTGTCAACGAAGATATTAAATACCCACTGCCTGTACTGATGGTCTCAGCGGTAGTGAAGTGAACCCAAACCGCGGATCATATTTGTTTTACACCAGCTCATAATTACAAAATTGCTTATCACTAACCTAGCCAGTGAGCTCCCAGTGACGTGCCTGTAAATCTCACACAGCAAAGGTCTACAATTTTGTTTATTAGTTTGTTTTTACAGATGACCTTGCATCTTTCTTTTGTATATATATAAAAAAAAAAGAAAATGTTTCTTTTTTTTTTATATACTTTTTATATTGCAGAACAGGTATGTGTGTTTTTTTATATCCATTTACTGCCAAATATGGTACATTGCTAGTATAACTAGAATATATCAACTGTAAAAATAATTGATGTTTGCACAAACACAAAAGCAGCAATTAACATTTTAACAGAATAAAGATGAGGGGAGGGAGAATGGAATTAGCCCTTCAAACTTAAGATATATTGTATGTAACAAGGTAGTAAAGTTTAGCATGCTTAGTTTTCTTTTGGTTTTACATTTAGGATCAAGTGAAACCGCATGAAAGGTGATTTACAACAGGCAACAGGTGTTAGCTACAAAGCTGTAGGCTGTTTTGAGGTGTGTCAGCACAGAATATGAATATCCATCATACCATCTATTAATTGTAAGTATGTTTGTGCAGTTCCAGTACTCTGTACCTAAGGATCATGGCACATGGCTGTAATCATGGGTTAGTGTGCATATGACAGTATTTTTTGACTTTCTTCCAGGAGCATTTATCTACAAAGCATGTGTGTAATTTTGTTGGATTCTAGGACAATATCCCCCCAGACAATATCCCCCTGGACAATATCCCCCTGGACAATATCCCCCCTGGACAACATCCCCCCCGGACAATATCCCCCCGGACAATATCCCCCCTGGACAACATCCCCCCGGACAATATCCCCCCTGACAATATCCCCCCTGGACAACATCCCCCCGGACAATATCCCCCCTGGACAACATCCCCCCGGACAATATCCCTCCTGGACAACATCCCCCCGGACAATATCCCCCCTGGACAACATCCCCCCGGACAATATCCCCCCTGGACAATATCCCCCCGGACAATATCCCCCCTGGACAACATCCCCCCCAGACAATATCCCCCCTGGACAATATCCCCCCGGACAATATCCTCCCTGGACAATATCCCCCTGGACAATATCCCCCTGGACAATATCCCCCCTGGACAACATCCCCCTGGACAATATCCCCACGGACAATATCCCCCTGGACAATATCCCCCTGGACAATATCCTCCCTGGACAACATCCCCCCGGACAATATCCTCCCTGGACAATAGCCCCCTGGACAATATCCCCCCAGACAATAGCCCCCTGGACAATATCCCCCCTGGACAACATCCCCCTGGACAATATCCCCCCTGGACAACATCCCCCCGGACAATATCCTCCCTGGACAATATCAACCTAGACAATATCCCCCTCTAACCCTAACCCTATGTCCAGAGGGATGTTTTCCGGGGGATATTGCCCGGGGGATGTTGTCCCGGGGGGATATTATCTGGGGGGATGTTGTCCCTGGGGGATTATGTCCAGGGGTATGTTTTTCGGGGGATATTGTCCCGGGGGATAATATCCGGGGGGATATTGTCCTGATACCATTTTGTTGATGTCCCATTCCTTGTAATTAACCATACAACCCATTCATAGTGTGGGAATCTACAGTACTTCATGTTCAGAACAAGTTTTACTATAGAAAAATCCTATAAAGCCCCTATCAATGCCAACGGCTCTTTGTATGCGATCTTTAGTACCAAGATGTTAACTTTTGTCATTAATATTTTTGTTTTTCACAGATTATGAGGGATACCCATGTGTGATACATCAATAGGTAAACACAAACTAATACCTTAACCACTTGTCAACCGCCGTCCGCCGTGTATTTACTGCGGCAAAGTGGCGCTGATGCGCGAAACGATGTACCTGTACATCGTTTTGTTCAATAGCCACTAGATGGGGCCATCGCACTGCTGGAGGCACAAACGCACCGTGATTGGCTAGCAGGGATGTCAATCAGTGGGTCGGGCAGACCCAATGTCCGCAGGCCACCCCCGATCATCCCTGAGAGAGGCAGAACGAAGATCTGCCTATGTAAACAAGGCAGATCGTTGTTCTGCAAGGGCACAAGATGGAGATCTTGTGTTTCTGATCTCTGTCTTCCCCCAATCAGTACAACCCCCCCCCCCCCACTGTTAGTAGGCACCCCCTAGGGACACACTAACCCTTTAATCACCTCTGATGTTAACCCCTTCCTGCCAGTGTCGTCAGTGCATTTTTTTGGGCATTCCACCACTGTGGGGAGGCCCCAAAATGGCAGGAAGAGGGCTCACTGCAGAACTTGTGAAAGAGTCCCGCTGCTGGACCATAATAAAGGGCCTTGCAATGAGAGTAAAGGGCCCCAGGATCAGTGGGAAGAGCCCCGGCCTTGAAGGGAAGGGCCCCGGCCAGGGGTCTGGGGGGCCCTTCATGGTTTCTTGCATCAGGGCCCTCAAGGTTCTAGTTATGCCTCTGCATATCTACATGTATTTTGAAGTGCAAGCCTGAATGTGGTCAGGTATTAGCACATTGCTGTCCTTGTATAGCAGAGCTGGTATGTGAGGGGAAGAAGCAGAAGGAGACTTCAGTTCAGGGACGAAGAAGCATGCTGATGGGAGGAAAGAGAAGAATGATCTAGAGATGAGCTTATCATTGTGCTGCTTCTTTTTTCACGGTCTAGTCACACACTTGAACAGGTCCAGAATAATCTGGGCTCAGAGTAAAAGAGTTGGATAGCTATGAGACTGAGGACATCAAGCTGCAGAAAAAAATACTGTAGGGAAATCTCTAAATTAAAGGTGACAGCAGACACTGCTTTTGTTTATCTGTTAATAGGATATTCATTTTTGCTTTTGGCCAGAGTTCAGCCCTAGTCTCTCAGGATTGCACGATGCTCCACTTGTTTGTGCATGATTGCTACTACAAGCAAATAATCACTAATATTTTAGTTGTGTGATAAAGCTGCTACGAATTGCTAATGCAGCTCTAGCTTAAGGACCATGTCAGGCTGACTGGCAATTTTGTAGCTGCGATCATTGGCTGCTACAAATCTCTAATGCCAGTGGTTCAAATCGCTAGTTCTAGTAATCACTATAGTTCCTGGTGATTTGTTGCTAAGAAGCAATTTATCGCAGCTACAGGTCAAAGTGGTGCTAGATCATTACGTTCCTGTTTGCTGCTACTTATCACTCCTCCTTCAGCGATTTTTAGCTAAGCCATAGAGGGAATGGCAGATCAATTTGTCTTAGACAAGTTTTTCACTGACATTAAACTCTGCACAAGCTCAATTAACCACTTCTGGACCAGAAGATTTTCCCCCTTAATGACCAGGCCATATTTTTTGCAATTCGGCACTACGTTATTTTAACGGACAATTGTACGGTTGTGCAACTCTGTACCCAAATAAAATTGATGTCCTTTTTTTGCACAAATAGAGCTTTCTTTTGGTGGTATTTAATTACCTGTGCGATTTTTTATTTTTTGCGCTATAAATCAAAAAAGAGCGACAATTCTGAAAAAAAAAACATATTTTCCCTTTCCCTTTTCCCTTTTGAGAATATAACATTCTCAAAAAAAAAATGTAAAAATTAAAATGTTTTAACATTTTAGGCCAATTTGTTTTCTGCTACATATTTTTGGTAAAAAAAAAAAAATCGCAATTAGTGTATTTTGATTGGTTTGTGCAGAAGTTATTGCGTCTACTAACTACGGGAAAGATTTATGTCATTTTTATCGTTTTATTTTTTTACTAGTAATAGCGGCGATCTGCGATTTTTAGCGGGACTGCAACATTGTGGCGGACAGATCGGACCCCTAACTGACATTTTTTACACTTTTGGGGGTAGCAGTGACATTACTACAGTAATCAGTGCTAAAAATATGCACTGTTACTGTAATAATGACACTGGCAGGGAAGGGGTTAA